>NC_065444.1:173474707-173825004 GCF_917563875.1 Diabrotica virgifera virgifera
AAACACACTTCCATAGTCCATTATCGATCTTATATAAATTTTATAAAAAATGAGTGCGACTTTAGGGTCAGCACCCCATTTAATTTTAGTTACATATTTCATCATATTAATACCTTTATCACATCTATTTTTTAAATAATGTATGTGTTTGGTCCATAGCAATTTTGTGTCTAGTACTATACCTAAATACTTGTAGTGGTTTACAATAGGGTAGTTAGTATTATTTACAGAGAGGGTTTGGTTAGTAGTACTTAATCTATGTCGTGTAAACCACATTACTGCAGATTTTTCTGGAGATATAGTTAGCCCCATATCTTGCAGCCAATTTATAGTCTGAGACATTGCATTTTTAATATTACTGAAACATTGTTGATATGAACTATGGACAGTGTATATACAAATATCGTCTGCATACTGTATTACTTTAATTTCATCATCTAAGATGCTATGCAGTTCTGCTGTATAGATATTAAATAAAATTGGTGAGAGCACAGACCCTTGTGGAAGTCCATCATAAATAACTCTAGGTCCATGTAATACATTTTTATGGTCTCTGATATATATTTTTCTGTTATTAAATATTTCTATTATACTAAGAGCACTATTTCTGTCCACACCTATGGAAATTAATTTACTATGAAGCAAATCCAAGACTACAGAGTCATATGCACCTTTGATATCTAAAAAGAAACAAGCAACATAATCATTCCTTGTAAACGCATTTTGAACGTCAGTTACTAATTGCACTACTGCATCTGTTGTACCACGTCCTCTCCTAAATCCATATTGTGAGAGTGGTAACAAGGAATAGTATTCTGTATACCACTCAATCCTTGTTTTAATCATTCTTTCTAGAGTTTTGTAAAACTAGAAAGTAGGGAAATTGGACGATAAGGAGTGACTAAATTTGGATCTTTTGAGGGCTTAAGCTGTACACAGACCACTATTTCCTTCAGCTGTTTAACAAAGTCGCATTTCAACCACCAATTATTATATAAGTCTAAAAGTATTATTTTAGCATTATTTGGTAAATGATTAATCATACTATATGTAAAGCTATCTAGTTCCGCAGCTGTATTTTTTGAACTTTTTATTGCAATATCTAATTCATCGTAAGTAAATGGACTACTAATTATATTACTTTTTTTGGACAATAATATTTAGGTATTGCTTTTCGATCAGCTGAAGCGGGAGCATAGAAATTTAACAAGTTTTCAATCAAATCGAAGGAAAGAACAGTTTTTTTAAATTCAACTGTACTATTTTTTATAGCCTTCATATATGTCCAAATATCAGAGGCACTAGAAAGCTTATTTAATTTACTTAAAAACTCTTTCCAATTCTTCCGCTTTTTTTGATTAAAAAGTAATTTAGCCTTAGCTTCAACGTTTTTATATTTTAAATAATTATCAGAATTTGAAAGAGTTTTATATTTAATTAAAGCATTTTTTCCCAAGCGGACTATTTTTGAACACTCATCATCCCACCAAACTGGTTGTATTTTAGATGGAGTGAATGATTTTTTGATAGGCATCGAAAGATTAGCACTGTCAACAATAGCTGAAGACAAGATAGAAAATATTTGACTACTATTTCTGTTGTTCAAGTTATCAGCTGAGATTCTAAGTTTCTCTTGGATTATGTATGAAAATGATGCCCAATCCGATTTTTTATCATTCCATTTAGTTGAAGGGTTAATGGTAAAAACATTTGCACCACATTCGTATTGTATTATAATTGGTAAATGATCTGAACCTAAAGGTGAGTTAATTACTCTCCAATTTAATTTATCTACAATGTCTGTAGATGTAATTGTAAGTTGTAAGGTCAACAGCTGAGGGATTTTCATTTGGTTTGCCTATTGTAGTTGGAGTACCATCATTAATTACAACTAAATTTGCTGAATCTATGGCTTCAGTTAATATTTTTCCTTGCGAGGAATCTAGAACAGAACCCCAAAGGGTATGATGACAGTTGAAGTCCCATCAAAGATGGTTCGACCCTTATCAAATTGATTAAAAAGATAGTCCCAATCTTGTTGGAGAACTTTTTTATCTGGGGATTTATAGATTGAAACTAAAGTCAAATTTAAATCTGTTAATTTGATTGCGCATACTTCAATATGATCACTAAAATTTGCTTTTATATTCTGTTCTATATAGGAAAGCTCATGTTTAACAAATATTGCAATAACACCATAACCATCTGATCTAATTTTTTTAATAATGTTATATCCCTTAAGATTAAAAGTTGTATTTGAATTCAACCATGTCTCTGATATAATGAGAATATCTGAGGGATATTCTCTTAAAAATTGAAGAATATTTGGCTTTTTATTATTTAAGGAACCTGCGTTCCACTGTAAGATGCGCAATTTAGTATTCTGACTGTTCGCCATCACTAATTTCTATCTGAGATTCTTTTATAGTATTGATATTACTGTCATTAGGTTCTGTTATAAGGGTAGAAACAAATTTTTCTATTTCGTCTTCGCTGACTATATGTTGATTTTTTATAGATTAAGAAAATGTGTAATTTTAAAGATAGTTTTTTCTTTAAAAAGCATAAACTCATCCCATAGGGATTAGGAATAATACACTTTGAAACTGGATTAGAAACATTTCTTTTGGAGGTTGATGCTTCTGGAGGAGAAAAAGGAATTTTCCTTTTTTCGTGTTAGATGTCGAATGAGATTTATTAATAGACGAAAGTTTTGGCTTTCTTATTGCATTAAATTGATGGGCTGAAGAAGAAGGTAGCTCAGGAAAATTATTAACTTGGTATAACAGATCAAATCTGTTATTTGTAACTACTTTTGCATAGCTGGGGTTATCTACTATTTTTTCTGCATCCTTAAATGTAATATTATTTGTAGCCATTGTTTTTTTAATTTTTTGTTGCTTTAAATACGCTGGACAATCTTTAGATATAGTTGAATGTTGACTGCTTTTACAAAAAGTGCAAAAAATATCTTTAGTACAGGTTTCCGTAGCATGCTCATCTGTACATCTCTGACAACGAATTTTCCCGCGACATTGAAACTTTGTGTGGCCAAAAAATAAACATTTGAGGCACTGCACCACAGGATACACATACGGCTCAACTACAAAATTACACATATTTATCTTTACATTTTGTGGAAGAGTATTACCTACAAAAGTTAAAATTATTATCTGCCTATCAACATATTCCACTGTACCATCACTATTAACTTTTCTCCGTTTCATTCTCTTTACATCAGGTACCTCTTTCACCGAAACGATGTTTTGTAATATCATCGCCTCAGAGAAAAACGTGTCGATTTGTCTCACGATTCCCTTTCTGTGTGTGAAAAACTTTAGTATGTACGCTATAAGATTATTTTTAAGTACAATTTCATGATTCACTAATGAGTTTGCAATACTGAATGTTTTGAAAATTACTTTTACTCTATTCCTGCCAAGATTTTGGATATCTAAGATGTCTCTTTTAAATTCTGGAACTTGTTGGAGATGGTGTCCCACTCTAATAGGGAACAACTTTCCCAAGCTCTTATCCCTATGCTCCAAGTAAACGTTATATGGACCATTATCAAAAATCTTATATTTGTTGTGAAAGTCATAAGTATAATTATTATTAACAGAATTATCATTAATATTACTAGAGCTACCATTTACCTGGGGCTTCCCGGGAGGCGGGCCGCCCTTATCAATATCCATTGATAAATTTTACACTAAACAAATTAGACACTATAATTAACTTTTTAAAAAGTACTTAGGCTTTTCTGTGAATGCTTATCAGAACGACTACGTTACAATCGACTAACCACTGCGAGCGATCACTGCCATTTCAACAATAAAAATGTATGTAATATAAAATTTGAAAGATAATGGGTATTTATGTAATTTCAGCTATACGATAGTAAAAATTACTCATGGCACATGGCAGCAGAGAGACGTTCATTGGCTCGGATTATCAGAAACAACAGACACCTGTTATTCCTTTATTTATTTCAAACTGTCTTAGTGTGTAGTACAGTGGTATTTCAGTTATAACGGAGTTTATATGTAAGTATACCGTATTTTATTAATTTTTACCATATTCTCCGACTAACCCGGATTTTCAAAAACCAGGATCGGCCGTCGTCCCGATTAATCCGAGTTATCGAGGTTCCACTGTATTAACATTATAATTTCATCTTAAATTCTGGGAAAAACACTTAGGTATGTCTCTTATTATTAGTGTCTCTTAGATTAAAATAAACAAGGTTTAGAAATGTTTAGGTATTTTAGGTATTTAGGTATTACCTATAATAATTTTCAGCTAGGGTATAAGGTGCCTGGTGCCTGCCTGAAAAACTAACTTAGGCGCCCTTTGTTTTATTTATTAGTATTTTGTATTTTCCATCCCTAGTCTAACCAAAACCAAAGAAAACAAAATAATAATAAAGAAGTACATCAACTAAAAAAATCTAAAAAACAATTTGAAGCAGGAAAGGTGGTTGGGTATTTACAACGAAACAAATAAATATGAAGCGGTACAACTTTTCATCGACAAAATTTTAAATTTAATAAACAAAAATACAATTATTTCAAAAAGAAATGATCTAAAAACCACTTTTAAAAAAGATTGGATGACGGAGGGACTTTTAAAGTCTGCACATGAAAAACAGATTGTATGATCAACTAATCCAAGATCCCTCAGATAACTTAAAAAAACAACGATATGCAGACTCTAAAAATAAATTAAGACTTTTAGTTAAAACTGCAAAAAGAGATTATACAAAACAGCGAATTGAAAAAATAAGACCACTTCTTCATTACTTTGGAATTTAATTAATTCTTTGTGCGGAAAAATAAAAGGAAATACAAAAATTTAATCGGTTAAAATCAAAACAGGAGAAATAATAACTGACAGAAAAGATATTTCAAATGAATTTAATACACATTACAGTACATTAGGACAAAAGTATGCACAAAAAATACCCATTTGTAATGACCAGATTGAGGAAATGAATATGATAGAAAGCAGCATGTACTTATATCTCGTTGACCAAAAATAAGTGGTAAATACAATACAATCTTTAAAAAACAAAAAATCTCCTGGCTGGGATGGGATCAATACAGAAACCATCAAACAAATTAAGGAAGAAATTATTACTCCTTTAACTTTTCTCATTATTGCATGTTTTCAGGATTGTTGCTTTCCAAAATGTCTAAAAATAGGCAAAATCAAACCTCTGTTTAAAACAGGAAATAAAGAAGACGTGATTAACTACAGACCAGTCTCTTTGCTGTCTGTTTTTTTTTCAAAATATTTGAAAAAATTAAAAAAAATAGATTAGTAAGTTTTTGGATAGGTTTAGTATAGTATCCGATTGCCAATACGGTTTTAGAGAAAGAAAAGAAAATATCAGAAGCTTTTGACTCTAATAAAGGTAGTTTATGCATATTAGTCGATCTCTCTAAGGCGTTTGACACGATATCTCACGAGATCTTGTTGAAAAAACTTGAGTAGTATGGTCTGAGAGCACGGGTATTGACATTACTAAAAAGTTACTTAACTGACAAAAACCATTTGTAAAAATTGATAGTGTCAAAAGTGATCCCGGAAGTAATTAATTATGGCGTACCGCAAGGGACTGTATTAGGCCCTCTACTTTTTACACTCCATGTTAATGACATGCTCAAACTAAAAACTGTTGGAAACATAATTAGTTTTGCTGACACTGCAGTTGTTTGTAAGGCCGATAATTGAGAAGATCTTAAAATTGTAGCAGAACAAGATTTCAAAATTATAAAAACATGGTTTTCATTAAAAATAAATAAAAAACAACAAATATTTAAAGCAGAGTATATACCATATTTTGGAGTTATAATTGACAGGCACCTTAAATGGGACTTACAAATAAAAAATATTATAAGAAAAATACGAGGACTGCTACCAAAATTCCGCTATTTAAAAGAGTTTTTGGATGTTGAACAGCTTAAAATGCTTTACCTGTTTCTAGTACAATCTCATAATAATAATAATAATAATAATAATAGCGTTTATTGTCCAACAGAATCCATTTACAGGACAAAATATTACATAAATAAAAAATTAAATAAAATATTAGTAATTCATAGGTATCGATAATAACAAAAATTTTACAAAACTAAATTTGAATCTAAAGAAATAAATTATTAATCACCTAGGTAGATCTTGGCCATAGAAATCAGTTGCTTTAAACTGCAGTTAAATATATCGCAGTAAATACTTAAGGCATTATAATAGCTGCACATGACGAATAGAGGAGAATTTAACATAAGGTTAGTTCTAGCTTGTGTATTTCTGAACGTAATCGAATTTCTTACTGGATAAGACGGAACGTTAAAATTTATTTGTCGAAGGATATCAGGGCTGTCAATGAGATTATGTAGTAGCTTGTACAGGAATACCAGGGAGGCATTAATTCGTCTAGATTCTAATGACACTACGTCCAAACCGCTACATAACTCATTATTGCTGATACCCCTCGTAGGATATATACCATTAATTTTATAAAACAAAAATTTTAAAAATTTACGCTGAACCCGTTCTATAATTTGGATGTGTACATCATAAAACGGTGACCAAATGATAGAGGCATATTCCAGTTTACAGCGCACAAAAGTGTAAAACAGTAATTTAATGGCCTTAGTATTAGTGAGATTTCGACTATTTCTAATTATAAATCCATAAGATTTAAGTGCTTCTCTAACCTTTACATTAACATGTTCAACAAAAGTGAGTTTGTGATCAAATATAACTCCAAGGTCTTTAATTTTAGTCAAACGTTCCAGTTCATTGCCATCAATAATATAAGGATGGTATATAGTAGACTGTTTCCTGGAATAACTAACCACCTTGCACTTATTGGCATTAAGATTCAGATGATTTTCCTTACACCATTCATGTACGAGATTCAGTTCACTCTGCAGAAAATGACAATCGTTAAGGTCGCTTATCAATGAATAAATCTTTAAGTCATCAGCATAACATAAACATGGTGCAGAAATAGATTCACACAGATCGTTAATAAATAACAAGAACAATAATGGACCTAGATTAGAACCTTGTGGAACCCCTGAAGAAGCAAGGTACTTTGCCGATTTGTAACCATTGTAAGAAACAAACTGCGTTCTATTTGATAAGTAAGACCTCATAAAAGTAACAGCATCCTCAGAAAGACCAAAGTGGTATAATTTAGAAAGCAATACTCCGTGGTGAATTCTATCGAACGCCTTCGAAAAATCGGTATAGACGACGTCAACTTGACTTCTATTATCTAGGGCCTCTGAAATATATTGTGTGACCACTAATAAGTTTGTTACAGTGGACCGACTGGAGACAAAACCATGTTGGTATTGAGACAGCTGATTACGAGTTCTTGAATAAATACGATTATACAAAATTATTTCAAAAACCTTCGACAGATTGCAAATTATGGAAATTGGTCTATAGTTTTCTACCTGATCCCTTTCACCAGTTTTGAATACTGGGCACACTTTTGACTCCTTCCAGAGACTTGGATATTCTTTATTGAGAAGACATAAATTAAAAATTTTTAATAGTGGCACAGTTAAGGCACCTATGCAATCCTTAACCAGAAAAGATGGTATATTGTCAGGTCCACACGTCATTTTGTCTTTAAATTTCTTACTAGCAGAAAATATCTCAGATTCTACAATAGGATAAAAATTTAAGTAATCTGCGTTAACTGATGAAGAGTTAGCTTTATAATTAATATCAGATGACAGAAAAACACTATTGAAAAATTCTGCAAAAACATTAACAATATTTTGTGGTTCGGAGGTAGTAATGCCAATATATTTCATTACACCAGGAATTCTTGAACTATTATTTTTCGCATTAACATACGACCAAAACTTCTTGGGATTGATGGATAGAGATATTTGAATGTTATCGACATACACATTGTATGCCAAACTGATTTTTGATTTGACAAGGTGTCTTAACCGTTGAAACTCAAGCAAATCACAATGATTTTTGAATCTTTTAAATTTTTTTCGAAACTTTGCTTTTAATTTGATGTTCTGAATGATGTCAGCATCAAACCAGGGTGGATATTTATGACTAAAATTTTTATAAACTGGAATATACGTATTAAACAAAGAAAACATTTTATCATAAAAATTTCTTAAAATTACGTTAACGTCACTAGTAGTATCCAGAAAATTCCAATCCGTTTCGTACATTTCTCAATATAAAGCAGGAAAATTTGCTTTTTTAAAGTTATAAGTTATTTGCTCAGAACCATACCTAAATATAGGCTCTTTCACAAATATATCCGTAAATGTAATTTGAAGAGCTGGGTGATGAGAGTCTTCATAGAGCAAAGGTGAGTCATCATGCTTCACTTCACAACTGAAATGCGATAAGACTAAATCTAGCAGTCTACCCAAATGATTAACAACATTGTTAAATTGTCTAAGTCCAGTAGAGCCCGTAAAACTTAAAACTACAGAAGTTTGGAAATCAGATATATCATTATCAATGAACTTTGGAACATTAAAATCGCCTAGTAATATGGAGTTATTATATAAATAATCAAGTTGCCCTAAGCAATCGAAAAAATATTCAAAGTCAACTAAACTTAACCTATCCGGTAAATAAACAACAACAATATAAAAATGTTTGTAACCAATCTGGCACTTGACAATGATTAGATCAATTAATGGAAATTGAGCATCGAAAGCCGCAATATCCAATATTTCGGATTTTATGAAGTCTTTTACCGCAAGCACTACACCACCACCCTTCACCTTATCCACCACATGGAATTTTCGGTCCTTTCTATATACTACATAATTATTCGGAAAGAGTTCCATGCTCGAAACATCACCGTGCAACCACGTTTCACTTAATGCTATGATGTCGAATTCACAATCACTAATGTTAGCATTGATTTGATCTTGTATATGGGATTTTAGGATGGGGTGGAGTTGCTGATTGACATCTGGTGACCCTTCAAAATTCTCAGAAATGGTTTCTAAAACAAAAAACATATCCCTCAGATCAACTTTTTCATAAAACTCAGGTTCTTGATGTTCGGCAATTCTACTGCTTAGAGCTAGGTACTTTAAAATATTCATAAAGCTAAAATTCCTCTTAAAGTAAAAGTGTCAAATTATGAAACAAGAAGAAAATTGAATGTAGAATGTCTTCACACTTTAAAAACAATCACGAAACGGTCAATTAAATATTTTGCTTCAAGAATATACAATCAATTGCCCATAAATTTTAAAAATATCAAAAATTTTTATTTGTATAAAAAATTAGTTACTACTTGGGTAAAAAAAAGGGAGTGTAACAATTTAATAAATTTAAATTATACTAGATAAAAAAAAATAGAAATTTGATTAGAAACTGTAAAAATAAAATAATGATTTGTAAAAAAAACAATAAACATAAATCTGTCAATATTAGACAGACAACAAGCTTGTTTATGCTTTTAAGACTTTTTTTCGTTTATTTTATTGTAAGTAAACTGAAATTGTAAATTATTGTAATAACTGCTGATATTAATAAACGTATAATATTCTTATACACCACCAGCAGAAAAAAGCTCTTTCTTGCGCCCCCAAACAGGGGCGCTCGTCTGCAGTTCATCCCTTGCAGGCCCGTTATCTCCGGGCCTAGGTATTTTATTCAGCTCACTTACACTTACCTTGTGAACATCACTTATAGTTGTTTTGAATTGCGTCTACAAAGCACCGATCAAACTATCAGCTTTGAGTTTCTGAGATTCTGAGCCAGTGATGAAATATTTACCGACGAAAAAATTTTCTATTCGTGAGAATTGAATTCATTCCCGGTTTAGAGTTTCAAGCAGTAGCGGATCTGGAAAATTTTTAAGTAAAAAAATCAAAAGTATTTTTATTGTTGAGAGACCTGTTCTGGGTTCCTTTTCCACCTGTTTATCTATGGGAGTGAAGGTGAAGCAGAGTCGGCAATTCATCAGTTTGTTTGTTGGGAAATAGTTCTATTCTATTAAAAGAACCCACAAAGTGTACAGTCGAAGCAAGTGCGAAAAATATTAAGAAAAGAAAATGTATCTGTTGGTACTTTTATTTTCTTCCATTTGTACCTTGTGCAGTGCAGTGCTCTAGGTTTTTTAATGGCTTATGTCCCATAAATTCTTTGTGTATCACCATTGTTTTTTATGTACAACACTAAGTTAAAGGTATTACATAATACATATACAGTGGAACTTCGATAACTCGGATTAATCGGAACCGCGGCCGATCCGGGTTATCGAAAATCCGGCCGATCCGGATTAGTCGGAGAATATGGTAAAAATTAATAAAATACGGTATACTTACAGATAAACTCCGTTAGAATTGAAATAACATGAAATATATATATATAAATATGCACAGTACCTACACATCTAAATTACTAAAAACACGCAAACACAAACGTAAGCAAACGGAAGCGAACAATACAAGACTGTACTACACACAATACAGTCACCACAATCGGAACGATGTTATGTTATTTAAGAACAGTGAAAACTAAAGACCATTGTTTAAAAAAGAATTTTTTTAATAATCTTTTAGTCTTTTTTAAACAATGCTAAGACAGTTTGAAATAAATATGTAAATGAATACTACAGACAGGTGCCTGTTGTTTTTGCCGGCGTGTGCCATGAGTCATTTTTACTATCGTATAGTTCAAATTACACAACTGCAAATTATCTCTTAAATATTATATTACATACATTTTTATTGTTGAAATGTTTATCTGATAATTAAATATTTAGGTGGGAAATAAGCCACAATTAAATTGTGGCTTAAAAATAATTTTATTAACGTTTCGACGCCGAAATCGGGTGTCGTTGTCAAAATACAAATGTACTGAAAATCAAAATGTTTATTTGATGAAAATCGGTCTAGATTAGCCGGACTTCCGGATTATCGGGGGTCGACTTATCGGGGTTCCACTGTATGTACTGTAATGGACATTTCGGTTTATAAGATTTAAAATTAACATGTATTAATATATTTGTATAAGTAGTACCTGCTTGTTTAGTTCGATTATAATATAATTTCTAATCAAATAATTCTTAGAATATATTGGCAATTTATAATATTTGGCCAATCTGTTTTCTTTTCTACTCTCTTTTCATAGTCTTTCTTCTTCACAGCCCAGAGTAAATAATTCGATTCATTTTATATTTAATGTTTACTTTTTCCGAAAAATTTTATGGCAGATATAAATTTAGAGAAATTGTTTTATGTTCCGCATGTAGAAAGACATTTAGATGATTTAGTATTCGATAGACTGTCAGTGCTTAACAACGTCACAATGGCGTGGATGCCATATTAGACGACATAACCACGACAATACGACTATAAATATCTAGGTATCAATATTTTATAGTTAGAAAAGTCGTCATAATATTAAACAGTATTTTAAGAGACCAACCCATCAGCTAAGAAAATAAGAGGATATATGAGATTATAGTGGTGGAAAAGTATCACTCTATAGGTACGTGGCAAAAGTTCAGTAACGGGACATGTCCTAGTAGGTCTGAAATATTACGGAATAGAGCAGAAATCACTTCAGAATTATAATAGGCTTCCTTATTGGATATGCTCCAGTCAAGGTACATATTCATGCAATGAGTCTATCTAATGGAGGTGTAGACACTGTGCTAGAGAACCGGAACCAGCCAACTATATATGTATACCTAACTCTACTGGTTCTGAGACTACCAAGTAATTTTGCAAATGATTTCCATTCACTAGGCCTGTATATGCACTGGCACATGTATAAGTAAATGAAAAAAAAATGTACTGTTATGATCTGTTTCTTATTAATTTTATATTAATTATTATTTATTTGATTAATTATTTAATTGTCGCAAATCATACATAAAAAATGAATAAAAAATCTCAGGGTGCCTTTTTATAATATCAAGAAAATGTTTAAATTATCTTACATTATACTTATCTTCTCTCGTGGGTTCAGTACCTCTTAGTTGATCCTAATCGGGATAAAATAGGGAAAAGAAATAAAGCAAAATATAAAATAAACATACAGAATTGTCTTTTATTTATCAAAATCGATACTCTAAAAATCTATCAAATCTAAAACCTGTGGAAACAAATGTCCGAATGAAATTTCTACCATTTAAATTTTTTCTAGTTAAAAAAAAACAATTTATCGGTTTGTTCCCAATGACTTTGGTACAACAAAATAAACAAAACCAATTTATGTACTCGCAAGATTAGCTATACTTCCTATTTACTTTTTGAAATATTGGAATTTTAATTCATATGCTTTTTACTCAAAATTTTAGTTTCCGAACATAAAAATATCTTTCACATAAGTTGACTGACCTTTTGCTTCACTCACTCTGATGTCTTCTCGTGACCCAAAACAGCTCTCCCTTGTTGACTATGTTAAAGGCTACTCATCAAAGCCCTCTCCGTTCTCCAGCTTCAAAACTATCAGCATACCAGCACCAATTCTCCAACGAGCCAAAGCCTCTTTTGACCAGTACTCGATTCACACAAACTCCAAAAATTCTCTGCTCTCCTTCTCACAATAATACAGAACCAAAGAGGTATTTCGTCTCAGTTTGATCTGTCTCTCGTTCCACTTTTCAGCACTATTCTCCACTATCAAACAACCACTGGTACTTGCTAACTACTTATCCAAGAGAACGTCGAACTGCTCCTCAGCGATGCCAAAAACATAATAACTTCTTTTTCAAACTCACTCAACATTCAAACCACTTTTCCCCTTCCAACTTGCCAAGAATCATAAACATTTCTCTTTTCCATTCGACAAACAAACAGTCATTTTCAAAATTATTCCGACCATCCTAATTACTTTCGGGGAACCCTACAATATTTACTCGGGTTGAAACAAAGATATTAAAATTCCAAACTTTTTTTTAAACCATTTTTCTAGAAAATGATAATTACCTCTACCTGTGGATTCTATAGTTCCCGTAATAAACAATCTTTTTCCATTTTAAATCTAAATACATCGTCCTTTTCACTTTAATTATTCACAAAAGTCTTTAATGGTTCATCGGAAAGCTCATTAAAAAAGAAATCCACTTACATCCAAACTAAATTCTAATAAATATTTACAGATCAATATACGTATTAAATTTATGTGCCCTCGTTATTTAAAAAAATTTTAATTTAATTTTCATTTTGCCTTTGATTGATAAATTGAAAACACAATAGTACATTAAGCTAATTAACTCTATCATGGTTTCTAACAGACGGTTTTGGGAAAAATACTCTGCACAATATCTGCTACGTTTAAGGATTACATGAATACAGGAGTTTTTTGTATAAACTTTTTATATACCTAAACTATATTTATTGTCCTCTCCTGCATTTATGTCCGATTTCAAACTAAGATCTACTATATTTAGAACGAATTGTTAGTATTTGTATAGTAGATACGGAAAATTTATAGAAAAACTTTTATGTTTTTATATAATATTCATTTTTAGGCACTCATTTTGCTATGGGTAACCCAAATCCACCATCCTTGTACTCAGAAATGTTCTTGCCGTACAATGGAAAGCTTACACTATATGAAAGAATAAAAAGTACTACTTACTATTTATTTGTTCGATTTTATCGAACATTTGTGATATTACCTGAGGCAGATGCATTAGCTAGGAAATATTTGGGCAATGACATACCATATATTGAGGACATTGAAAGAAATATGAGCTTGTTGTTAATAACCACCAATCCATTTATGTACACACCTAGACCAACCATACCCACTATTGTTAGCTTGGAAAGTATTCATGTTAAACCGACAGAACCTTTACCACAGGTAAGATAGGTACAAGTGAGGTAATTAAGCGATAAAAAGCAAAAAATAAAAAGATTTACCAATTTTTGGCAGTTGGACGGCTCTCGATGAAATTTATTGTATCTATATGATTCGCAAGTGCGTTAGGAACTTTTGTGAGCTAAAGTGGTGATGTTGAAAGGAAAGTGAATTTCCCACAGTGCATGTCAATGTGGTGAACAATAATAAGATTTATAATTCGGTAATCATCATCATTCTCTTTGCCTTATCCCTATTCGGGGTCGGCTTCCCTAATTGCATTTCTCCACACAATTCTATATTGGGTTATATCAATATTAATCCCCTTTACCAACATGTCCTGCCTAATCGTCTCCCCCCACGTCTTCTTTGGTCTTTCTCTCCTACTCCTTCCAGGAATCTGCACTTCAGCAATTCTTCGTATTGGGTGATTAACGTCTCGACGTTGAACATGACCAAACCATCTCAACCTATGCTCTCTCATTTTGGCATCAATTGGTGCCACACTTAGACTTCCCCTAATATACTCATTTTTAATTTTATCTTTTTTGTCACTCCACTCATCTATCTAAGCATTCTCATTTCCGCCACATGCATTCGTTTTTCCTCTTTCTTTTTCACTGCCCGACATTCAGTTCCGTACATCATAGCCAGCTGTTTTATAGAATTTTCCCTTCAACTTCATTGGAATTTTCCTGTCACACAGCACACCACTCGCTTCCTTCCACTTCATCCATCCAGCCCTAATTCTACTGCATGCATCTCCGTCTATTTCTCCATTACTCTGTAATACCGATCACAGGTACTTAAAACTATTGCTTTTTACAATCAGTTCACCATCCAAAGATACCATTTTATTTGTAATACTCCATCTTTAAATGAGCATTACAAGTACTCTGTTCTTTGTCCTACTAAGTTTTAAACCTTTTTCCTCGAGAGCTTGTCTCCACTGTTCCAGTTTTTGTTCTAAGTCTCTACCACTATTTCCTACTAACACGACATCATCAGCATACAATAACCACCATGGAATGTTACCCTGTAGTTTCGCTGTTATCTGGTCCAAAACTAATAAGAATAAATACGGACTAAGCACCGAGCCTTGGTGCAATCCTACTTTCACATCAAATTTATCAGTCTCTCCCACATCTGTCCTAACACTAGTCGTTACTCCCTCATACATATCCCTCACAATCTTTACATATTCACCAGGGACTCCTTTCTTATTGAATGCCCACCACAAAATCTCTCGAGGAACTCTATCATATGCTTTCTCAAGATCAATGAATACCATATGAGCGTTTGTTTCTTTACTACTGTATTTTTCCATCAACTGGAAAATTATTGATTATTATTATTAATAATTGACGTAAGTGAATTCAATATTACTCTGCTCCAGAATTTCTGGGGACGCTGAATACGAATATCATGACGGCGACAGCATACGAGGAGTTTTATGGAAATATGATAGTCTCCGAGGCATCTGGTGTTCGGGATGGGCCTCTTCTCCTGGTGTTTTGTGGTAATTCGTTACAAAATCAGTGCAAACTAGTTACACGTAGGTTTTTGGGCGACTGTCACGTAGGCGATGGTCTGTGACGCATTATTTTCACTTCTTCAGGAAGGTGTCTTGATTTATTTATGGTTTCCCGTAAATATATGGAGCCATATTCAACTGAAGCACGCTATTTTGTGTTAAACCACATAGGTGCGTATACTTTTGTAATAAACTGAACTAATAGAAGCAAAATCTGAGAAGGATTAGTTGTGGCTACATACAAGCGCAGTAGTCGGTTGGCTGTGGTTAACCACCGCGTATGATTGATTTTTCCAGGATCTCTTTTAGATAAAGATTCAGAACAAAAAATATTTTTAATAGCACAACAGATCTGATATATGTAGATATCACTGATCTGTGCTTAAACTATTTTTGTCAACTTCAGGTAATACAATATCAATTGGCTCAAACTTTTGGATGGGTTTGGTTTCGCATGATGCCAGCAATAAACCAATTGGTCCCGAAAACGAGTTTGGTCCTTTCGTTTGTCCATCAAACTGTTGGAGCAAGTGACGTAGGGGTAACTAATTTGCATGTAGCAAACAAACAACCAAGTGAAGTGGCTTTCCAATTTGAACTTCAATTGTTATAATTACACCGCTCTTCCAGTTTCCTGCCAGTGTTGACGTTTGTGCCATCATAGCCTATTGCTTTGAGGTTTTTTGGGTTAACTAAATTTTCCTTCATATAAGACAAAATATTTTTCGCTATTTTGGCAGCATTTACTAGTGATGGTGAATTTATTGATAGGTGACCAAAATATTTGCTTCCCGGCTCCTCTAATAAGCCTAATTGTTCCTCTTGTTCAATGTTACGGCGGCCTTTAACTAGCTTCATTATTTGATTTTTTCGACCATCGAAGTACATAGCTTCAATGTCTTTTCTTTCCTTCGTAGCATTTTCTTGTAAGTGTTTTCTTCTTTTTTGTAATTCTAGACGTATCACGTATCATATTCCTATTGCCGGTCGCCAACGCAGGCCAATTTCACAGGGGCGGTGCGGCTAAATATTAAAAAGTAAAAGTAGTAATCAAATTCTTCAAAGCTCCAGGGGCTCGGCTAAATATTAAAATAATTTTACTTAATTTTTTCCACATTATAATAATTCAATTAATATCTTCTAATTTTTTGATATACCAAATTAAAAAAATATTATTAAAAAATTTTTTTTTCAACCCCCTGGGGCGTGGCTCTTTTTTAAAAGAAAATAAAAAAAAAATAGGTTTAATTGTCTACCCATTTTGTAACTTTTTTTAACTATACCAACTAAAATTTACAAAAAAAATTTTTCGGCCCGCCCTATTTCCGAATTACAAATTTATTATTTTGAAGCACTTTAAAATGCACTTTGGAAAAGGCATTTGGCTTGTTTAATAATGAAATTTTCATTTAGACATCATTAATTTAGTTCACAAAATTTCCTAACGCTCTTACGAATCAAATGTAACAAGTGTCATTTAGATCTAATCAACTACAAAAAATTTGTAGGTTTATTGCTGCATTGCCTCGGCTATAACAGATTGACAAATTAGTGTTTGATTTCAAATTAAATAAGATTGGGTTGTTCATTATGAGACAATTTAAGTATAATTTAAATACACTTTTTACATAAATATCTTTTTAAATATAACTGCATTTTCTTGAAATAAAATTCTTAAGGGGGGAAATTATTTCTAATAGCATTAATTATTATTTGAAGATAATTTAATTTCAATCCCTGTTTGGGTCATTCGAAAATATAAAGGGCTTATGAAGAATAGATGTGATAGTTTTCAATAGTTTAGCATTAACAAATTTATTCATAACAATTAATTTTTCTATAGATAAATAAACTGACCAAGTTAAAAACAAACATATCGTTATCTTAAATGAGATTTACTTAAGACGGTTTACATTATCGTAATAAAATACATTTAAATTTAATCTGACCATTGGACTACATCATGCAACAACACAAGAAAATCATCTTTGTTGCGATAGATAATTTACTAATCAAGCTTTCATTATATTATCCTGTATTGTGAGACAATTAAGAGATAAAGTTCCAAATTTGTCATTTTGGAACTAGATTTTTGGAGGTTTGAACTAAATATTACTAAAAATAAATTATTATTGATACTATTGCCTATACCACAATTTTTTTAGACCTAAAATTCAAAATAAGGAGCGATCCACAATTATTTTCATCAAAGTTATCCAAGAAAAAATTACGTATTTCTTGTTTTAAGAGGATCGGTACGTTTTTTCGGCTGCCATGCTATTCAAATGGGGATTCATTTTTTTCAAATCCTGAGAAAACTAATAAGTATTTTTAACAAATTTAAACGCAGAATGAAAGATTACGTTATTAGCGAGGGCCGAAAGTGTAGTGTTATTTTTAATTTCAAATATCTCATTCAAAATAAACTTTTTATTTATTCTAAGGGACCTTCGGCCCTCGGTAATAATTTAGTCTTTCATTCTGCGTTTAGATTTTTCAAAAATATTTATTGGTTTTTTCAGGATTCGAAAAAAATGAACACAATGTCCGTGGTAATTTTTCCAAATCTATCTTTGTCATACTTATGTAGTCGAATAGAATATTGTCAGTCAGACACTGACAATCAGTGACAATTTTAAATAATTATTTGACATGAATCAGGAATATTTTTAGTTGTTGATTAAATAATATTGATATAAAGTGTATTTGATAAATAATTGATTTAAGAGGTGAACTTTATAAAAAGTTATTTATTGTGTATTATTTATGGAAGATAGAAGCAGGGAATACATCAAGATATATTCTGTGATCCAAGTATTTTATTGGTAAAGATGTTCAAAATTGTAAGCGTTCCATAGTAACAATATATTATTAAAAAATCACTTTAAAACTTTTCCTCTTTTCTCGACGGAGTATTAGTTTTTGTTGTAGGTACATATAAATTATTACAATCACTGAATATATAGCTAGTGAAAAAATTATCACATTTATTAACTGAATTAATAATTTGCAATTATACAAAAAATAACAGTTATCCAAGAACATTCAAAAGCCATCTCTTTAAGCTAGTTATGACATTGTCAAGTAGAATGACATTCTAGTAATATGTACATATCCATACCAGTGTGAATTTTACTACACGTAATTTGCCATGTAAAGACAGAAAAGGTAGGGATAGCCGTAAAATATTTGCGAATTATGTACCCATAGCCTTAAGCTGAATTTGTATCACTGGTTTATAAATTAATTTTGATTAAAATTATAAAACATAAAAAAATCAGCTAAAAACTTTATCACAGAACTTTATTCAAAAATAAAAAAAAATTACAAAATAAATAAAATAAACTGAACTAATCAGTTCGATTTTTCCTTCAGTTTGCACTCTGGGCCTGCCTGCCTTTGGCTTGTGAGTTACGCTTCCCGTTTGTTTATCAACATCTTCAAGGCGACGAATAATTCTGCAAAAGACGTGATAATAAACCGCAATATTGGGAAATTCTTCAACCAAATCTCTAAAAGCAGCTCGGTTGAAATAAACCCATTCTCCGTTAAGTTTTTGGTCATTGCTAAAATACATTTCGAGCATAGATCGCTTTTGTTCATCCGTGAAAACCATTTTTAATAATAATTTTCTATACTAAAACTTAAAAAGTCAAAGTTGACGTAAACTGAAAGGATCTTTCAGTGCGTCACAGTTTTTCGATTTCTTTCTAACGCATTAAATTGCATATGACAGAAAAAAAAACGCACGTCGGTGATTACATTTCGTCGGTGACATTTATAACATTTATTCTAGTTCAATAGATGGCGTTATAATCGAAAAAAAAATTTACTAATTATATAATACATCTACGAATATAATCTCTACAATTTATAAGACTATACAAATAAAAGAAAATGCCATTTTATAAATGCAATAAACACAATTGATTTGCTTTTATGCCAAATTGCAAATAAAATGTGACAACTGTCAGATTTAACTAAAGTGTCATGTCACTAAAATGTATATTATCACGGACTTACCTTTTTTTCTATCATTTGTGACGCACTGAAAAATGCTCGTGAAAAGAAGCATATGAAGGATCACTGGATAGCATGTGGTTCACCTTATAGACTAGGGCGGATCTGTTTTGAGGTAGATGTGAGAGGTGGCATTCGGATTTTTGCAGATAAAGTTAGGTGACAACTTCAATAATTTTAATTGATTTATGCTCCTTCTCAAATATGCCCGGAACATTAATAAAAAAATTTAAATATTTAAAAATTTCGAAAAATATCAATTTTTTTCTACTTTCATTTAAAGTTTAAGCTATTTATTTAAATTTTCTAAGAAAGTATTTCGAATGTTGTGCCAGTAGTTTTTGACTCTCTCATTGATGTTTAAAAGAGAATAAAAGTAAGTATATTTTTTAAAATCTTTATTCATTGTTCCAGAGAGGAACGTTTAATTGTAAAATTTAATTCCTCAGTATAATCTTCTGCATCTGTGCACGATTGAGTGTCAGTGTCTGTTTGAATTGGTGTAGCTGGAGAAGTAGTGGATGTAGGTGTAGTGGACGGACTGGAGAAAGGCTCAGATGTATTATTGCCTGTGAATTGCCTGTTGAATGAAGTTAATGTTACAGGTTCTATGTCTGAACACTCTGCTCTATAGAGAATATTATTTATGTCAAATTTGGCGTTGATTAGCACCGATTTGCAGTTAAGGTTCCGCAAGGTGGTTGCTACGTATTCACCATAATATATATCAAAGTCATGTCGCTTTTTCATGTTACTTGATAATTGTTTCATTACCGCGTACGCTTCTTCAGATTTCGTATCTACTGATTTTCGTTTGTTAGCTTGAGTTAGTTTGTATGTGAATTAGTATTTCTGTCTTTAAAATCCATAAATGTAGCTCATTCCGTAGCAATCCCATAATACCCGTTGGTCACGAAATAGGTCAATTAAATGAGTAATCAGTTCTTTCGACCATTCCATCGCGTAAATAACTCAACGTGAACAGAGCAAAGAAAAATTTAGCAAAATCACTTAAGAACGAACAAGGCGATACGACTCCGACGGTTGCTGCTCGCGTACTATGCCAGAGAAATGTTTCAATATGTTTTTAAGTGTAGATCAGTCGCGGTGTGGTTTTACAACAATGTTTTATAACTTTCTTTGATGTTTACCGACATCTGTTGGATAACATAAAACATGCTATATAACCAGAAAAATGTTATACAACACAGTGTTTTAAAACTTTTTTATTTAAAATTCTGTAACAAGTTACAAAACTTTGTTATTTAACATGTTTTGTTACATAGTCTGGACCCGGCTTAAGCTTCTTAAACCAGAAAATACGCCTACAACTTGGAGCTATCTTTTTTTCGATCTTTCCTTCTATTAATAATTTTAGGAGTTACGTACTTTGCCCATCCATGATTTTGAGTCTCCTAGGGTACCACATTTCAAAAGCTATCAGTTTGTTCCACATGCTCTAGTTAGAGTTCAAGCTCCTATTCCATAATACAAAATGTTCAATATGTAGGAGCTTAGTTACCAAGTTCATAGCGCCTCGCCGCTCTGTGCTCAGATGGGAACTAAACAAAACTGGTTTCATTTTGAAAAATCATGCCCTGGCCTGTTCAATTCTTCTTCTTCTTCTTCAGATGCCATTTCCGCTACGGAGGTTGGCAATCATCATAGCTATTTTAATATTTGAGGCAGTAGCTCTAAATAGTTGTTTTGAGCTGCATCCAAACCATTCTCTCAGGTTCTTCAGCCATGAAATTCGTCTTCTTCCGATGTTTCTTCTGCCATATATCTTTCCTTGCATTATGAGTCGCAGGATGCCATACTTCTCGCCCGCATATTCTTGCAAACCTTTAACATATTATCCGAATTCTCATTAAGCTGGCAATCTAGGTATTTATAGGATTAAAGCCGTTCTACTTGATGGCCATTCACTTCCAATATAACTCTGATGTTTTTTATTTTTAGGACCACAAATCCTGTTGTTTTTCTACATTCAGGTTAAGGCCGAAATTATATTTCTTGGATGCAACTCTATCGAGCAACTGTTTTAAACCCTCCAAACTGTCTACAACTACAACGATATCGTTTGCATATTCAGTCTATTGTTATACCATCTATCGTCAGACTTTCTTCTCAATTAAAATATCTTTTAAAATACAAAGTCACCTTTGGAATTTCCTAATTCGTTACTAAAGCATTATAATAGTTAGGGGCCAATATCTCAGACTCATGCTATACCTCTTCACTACAATTACCTTATTCGTATGCCTGTTATACTCAAGTTGGTTGGCGTTTTTTGCAAGGATATTGCAAGGTAAATTCCTTCTGCCTATACTTAAGGGGTTGGGTACGTAGTTTCTGCTCCAATGCTATTCAAATGGGATTCATTTTTTTCGAATCCTGAGAAAACTAAAAAATATTTTTGAAAAATTTAAACGCAGAATGAAAGATTACGTTATTAGCGAGGGCCGAAAGTCCCTGAGAACTTCTATAATGTTTATTTTAATAAGTTACAGGGGTGAAAAAATTATGAGAAAATTTAGTGTGATTTTTAATTTCGAATATCTCATTCAAAATAAACTTTTTACTTATTCTAAGGGACATTTGGCCCTCGGTAATAATTTAGTATTTCATTCTGCGTTTAAATCTTTCAAACATATTTATCGGTTTTTTCAGGATTCCAAAAAAAATGAACACAATGTCCTTGGTAATATTTTCCAAATCTATCTTTGTCATACAACGCACTCAGTAGAATAGAATATTGTCAGCATATTGTCAGTCAGACAGTGAAAATCAATGACAATTTTAAATATTTGACATGGCATCGGGAATACTTTGAGTTGTTGATTAAATAATATTGATAGTGTATTTGATAAATAATGGATTTAAGACATGAACTTAATAAAAAGTTATTTATTGTTTATTATTTATGGAAGATCGAAAGCAGAGAATACACCAGGATATATTCAGTGATCCAAGTATTTTGTTGTTAAAGATGTTCAAAATTGTAAGCGTTTCATAGTAACAATATATTAGTAAAAAATCACTTTATTATTTTTCCTCTTTTCTCGATTGATTATTAGTTTTTTTTGTACAGTAGATAAATTATTACAATCACTGAATACATAGTTAGTGAAACAATTATTGTGTTAATTAACTGAATTATTAATTAAGGCAATTAATTGTACAAGTAACAGTTATCCAAGAACATTCAAAAGCCATCTTTAAAGTTAATGATGACACTGTCAAGTAAAGTTTACATATCCATACCAGTGAGAATTTTACTACACGTAATTTGCCGTGTAAAGAGAGAAAAAGTAGGCATAGCCGTAAAATATTTGCGAATTATGTACCGATGGCCTTAAGCTCCAATAACATCACCATGTGAAACAACTCGATCACCAGCAGCAGACTCTGGTCTTGTTGAAAACCTATTTTTACGAGAGCTCCGTAAAATTGATCCCACTTAGAAAAAAGTCCCTAGACGAAAAAGAAGTAATAAAGTTCGAGAATATTCGAGAGGTCACCAAAAAATTTAAAAAATCCAACGTTCATTCCTGACGTACATCGAAAATTTGAAAGAAAATTTGGAACAGGTCTACAAATTTGTTCGAAAAAGTTTGAAGCTTCAAAATGATAAAACAGGGGCCAGGTTCGACATGCTACGGATACAACTTTCGAAATAGGTGACCCAATGTGGTTACACAATTCCACACGTTACGATAGGACTTTGTTCAAAATTGACCAAAATTTTAACGAAACTGGGAAGGCCCGTACACCATCCTGCAGAAAATAAACCATCTAATCTACCACATTTAGTTTTACCTAGAAGCAAACTCAACTCAAGGTAGTTCATATATAGAGATTAGCCCCACACCATGGAATTGATCCACCCTGTTGGCTTCAACCTGTCCCTGATAGATCCGTTATTTCAGACGAATAACTTTAAAGATGGAGTAGTATTACGACGGTTCTGTAAGATTGATCATCATCATCATCTTAGTGTTAAAGCCCTTAGACGGCCTCGACCTTCTCAAGCTTTCTACGCCATTCTGTTCTGTCCCTTGCTTGCATTTTCCAGTTGCCGACTCCGATCCTCTCGGCATCTTGTGTTACCCCGTCCATCCACCGCAGCTTTGGTCTACCCCGTCTTCTCATTCCCACGGGTTGCGCTGTTAGAATATTTTTTATCATGTTCGATACAGGGACCCGGGCTACATGTCCTGCCCACTGCAGGCGGTTTCGCTTAATTAAAGTGGTAATATCTTTTCCACCAAACGTATGCTTGTATGTAGATATTCTGCAGTTCAAAGTTATATCCACGCCCCCATATTCCGTTCTCACAGACCGCTCCGAATATCTTGCGTAGCACCTTTCTTTCAAAAATCGATAGAGCGGATTCATCTGGTTTAGTTACCGTCCATGCTCCTGATCCATATGTGAGAACGGGGACTATCAATGTTCTATACAGCCTTATATGAGTTTTATAGCCTTATACACACCGGCTTCAACCGGTCCCTGATAGACCCGTTATTCCAGACGAATAACTTTAAAGGATGAAGTAGTATTACGACGGTTCCGTAAGATTGATTCCACATAGAAAAGTCTAGAAAATCTAGTTAAGTCTGTAGCATCAGAAAATATATATAAACATAGTGGTAGCGAAGCCCAAGCGGGGATTTTTGCAGTTACTCGAGCGCATCCGAAAATCACATGTGGAGAAACCTTATATTCTGTAAATGTACCCCTACCATATATGGACTCTTAATACAAGTGAGCTTGTTGAGGCGTGTCCGAGAAAAAAATCTATTCTTAGAACTCGAAATCGTCAGATTAAGATATGGTCAGTTAAGTACATGCAGAACAATGTATATTTAAAAAATCTGACGTAAGTAAATGGGTGAGTCACAAAATTTCACAAAAAAGCGCATATTTCGCGAAATGAACGTCAGACAGAAAAACTTAAAAATACATGTTCAATGTTTTTCAAAAAGCTATCGAATTATATCAAACATGACCCCCATTGAGAGGGGTGCTGGGTAAATTTAAAATTTTAAAAAGAAACCTGGCAATATTTCGCGAAATGAACATCAGATCAAACAAGCTGAAAATGCGAGTATTATCATAACGAAAACTTTGTTTATTTACGTATTTAAATTCATAATATGGAAAATTGCTATTATGAAAAGTTGTTTAGAATTAAAAATTATGTTTCATTGTGCAATTATATCATCCTAATTTAAGTGTTGTGAACTATAAAGGTACTTTACTCTTGATCGAAATTCATATTTATTATATACCTCGTATAAAATTAATAAAATTTGATATATGATGGTTGTATCATAAATCTTAGACCATGAAGAGCTTCTTATGAAGAATAACTTCCCTTCGTCAAATTAAAAATAAAAGAGTTATAAATGAAAATGAAATTGGTAGCTATAAATTGAGAAGAATCTTCAAATATTTTTTTCCATTAGAAGGATGTACCGGGTGTCCCGATAAGAATGGCTCTCGGCCATATCTCAGGAACCGTTTATAGTACAGCTTTGGGAAAAAAATTGTTATAACAAAAGTTGCCTCGAGAAAAGCCTGGAAATTATTTTCATATTTGTAAGTCCACCGCTAGAGGGCGTAATTGAATATCAAAAATATAAAAATAAAAATTTTACAAAATTTACGTAATAAAAGGGCACTGAAAATCCGATCATCGTATTCTTCGCAAAATTCTGCGAATATTTGATTTCACAAGTGTAACTCTACCTTTGCAAATAAGAGGTGGGGGTGAGTGGGAACCTTGTTATGAAAAATGGCTGTAAGTCCGGTTCTGCTTAATCGATTTTTGCAAACTTGGTCTCGTTGAAAACAGATCTTTTTCGTTAATGTAAGAGTTATAATTATGAAACAGCCTAGTAAGTAATATGCCAGCTAGAGGGCGCTATTTTATATTTTTCAGAAATCTAGTTTTCTTTGGAAAATATTAAATATGAGTATGAACTTTTAACGCTGTATTACAAAATTAGACCAAATTATCAACAGAATATCGAAAACCGCATGTCGATACCTTTTTTTATATCTCGAGATATCTTAAGAAACGTATAAATTGTAAAAAAACTGATAATATCACCGGTAAACGAAGTTAAGGAAATCAAAGTGAAAACAGGTAGTGTGCTATGGAAACAAATTAGAGCGGGACACTTGCGGAGTGCCGACAGAAGTGAATATTTCTCATAGATTCAATTATATTCGGTTCGATTCAATTAGATTCCATTTAATTGGATTTAATTTTATTTATTATAATTATGCTTATAATTTAATATATTTAAAATATATGAGTAGTGAGAGTATCTAAAAATAAATGAACTCTTCCATGCATTATTCACGATTAAAATTTACACGAAGTATTTACTATACTTCATCTGTAATTAAATTTTTAATTTAAAAAATATCGGTTACATTATTAAGAAAAATAATATTTTAAAGCTTTATGTATCTTTATATCTTATTATTCCTAATTTTAACGGGTAAAATCACTAGTATATAATATTATGTATTAAGTCAGGTATATATTATATATTTATATTAAATTATAGATATAATATATATTAAAAAAATTAAACGTAATCGAATGGAATCTAATTGAATCAAACGAATATAATCGAATCTATAATAAGTATTCATTTCTGTCGGCATTCCGCAAGTGTCACGCTTTAATTTTTTTCCACAGCACACTACTTGTTTCCACTTTGATTTCCGTAAATTCGTTTACAGGAAACATCATCAGTTATGTTTAAAAATTAACACGTTTCTTAAGATATCTCGAGATAGAAAAAAGGTATCGACATGCGGTTTTCGATATTCTGTTGATAATTTGGCCTAATTTTGTAATACAGGGTTAAAAGTGCATACTTGTATTTAATATTTTCCAAAGAAAACTAGATTTCTGAAAAACATAAAGTAGCGCCCCCTAGCTGGCATATTACTTATTAGACTGTTTCGTAATTATAACTATTACATTAACGAAAAATATCTGTTTTCAACGAGACCAAGTTTTCAAAAATCGATTAAGCAGAACCGGACTTACAGCCATCTTTCATAACAAGGTTCCCACTCACCCCCGCCTCTTATTTGCAAACGTAGAGTTACACTTGTGAAATCAGATATTCGCAGAATTTTGAGAAGAATACGATGATTGGATTTTCAATGCCCTTTCATTATGTAAATTTTGTAAAATTTTGATTTTTAAATTTTTGACATTCAATTACGTCCTCTAGCGGTGGACTTAAAAATATGAAAATAATTTCCTGGCTTTTCTCGAGGTAGCTTTTGTTATAAATTTTTTTTCCCCAAAGCTGTACTATAAACGGTTCCTGAGATATGGCCGAGAGCCATTCTTATTGGGACACCCGGTACATAATTGCATATATCAGAAGATATTTTTTTTATTCCAAACAACATTTCATAATAACAATTTTCAATATTGTGAAATAAATAAAGATAGTTTACTCTTTAGCGAAATTCATATTTTTTGACATAATTCGTATAATACATGTAGATACAATTTGATATCTGATGGTTGAATCGTAGGTTTTAGCCATGCAGAACTTTTTATGACGAATAACTTTTTTTCATAAAATTAAAAATAAAAAACTTTTCCACAATATATGTGCAAAACATGCATTTTTCTCACGGAAAATAAAAATTTCTGATTTTAATAACTCAAAAAGTATTGATTTATTTGAATAAATTTATATAAAAAATTTTGCTTAGAATTTGTTCCTCTAACGAATTGTGGGGTTATTTTTAAGAAAATAATTTTCACCCCTGAATAGGGCTGGCATATACCCCCAGGGTAGAAGCGCAAGTTGGCACCATGTCACCTTTGTTCCTTGAGATATCCTCTAACCACTCAACAAGATTCATGAAAATCGATGGAGGTTCAACGAAATCGAAGATAATAGCTCATATACACCTTCAGTAACTGCACTAATTATATTTACACAAATGTAGATAATTTTTATCACTCAAATCTTATGTTGACTGCACTGTTTGCTTTTATAATAAATATCTTATTTTAGGATCTAAAAAAATTCTTGGATGAATCCAAAGAGGGCGTAATATACTTCAGTTTGGGCTCAAACGTTCAAAGCGTTAATATTCCTGGAAGAGTAAGAGATACCTTGATAGCTGCCTTTTCTGAATTACCCTACAAAGTGTTATGGAAATTTGAGGCAGATACTCTGCCAAATCAGCCAAAAAATGTTATTACTAGAAAATGGTTACCCCAAAAAGATGTTCTTGGTAAGTTGTATTATATCTGGCGTGAAAGAAAATAAATCAGCATATTAATATTTTTGATGCATTTTGTTAGAAATTATTAGGCTTCAACAAATCTTTGCATATTATAATTTTAGATTACACATAAAAACATTTTTAAAAATGTGGAGTATGTTAGCTTTGGAGTTGGGACTGATTTATTTGATATAAAAGTTTCTTGATGACAGAAGAAGAATGAGGTCTTCTTTGAAGTTCTTTTAGCAATCGAATCTTATGTTTTAAATTTTAGCAATAGGTCTTTGTGATTTAGCAATATTATTAGTGATCAGGGTGATTGATTAGTGGGGTAAAGCTCAATAGATCCGCTACAGTAATAGATAGCAATAAAAGTTGATAACAAAAATTTTAGCCAACTTTTCAGGGTGTTCGATAACATCGTGGCAGACCAAACTTATGTTTTTTTAAATAGAACATCCTATATTTTATTTTATATTCGAAATCTTCTTACCTTCCCCATTACAAAAATATAAAGGTCTGTTATGTTATACAGGGTATTTAGAAAGTTATAGCCAATTTTCTATGAAATTCGTAACAAGTTCAATTCCCTGTATAAATAAAAATAAGTACAACAGCAATGGTTTATTGATTCCATATTTTTTTATTTATTGTCAAAACTTTTAAAAATGATTGACATTGCTAATATTCTTTATATCGAATACAGGGTGAGTCCAAACGCAAGTACATTATTTTCTCAGTAATTTTAAATGGAACACCCTATATTTTATATCACTATTGAAAAGTAACATCATCGTAGTTTAGTTTGTATACAACATTCCCTATGTCCAAATTTAAAAGTTTTCGAGATATTTTCATTTTTCAATGGACCAGTAGCGTGGCCACCCATATCACCAAAATTTAATAAACTGGACTGATTTTTTTGGGTTACGTTAAGAATGAAGTTTATAAAATGTCTCCAACAACAAATAATGAGATGAAAAATAGAATACAAAGTGTATTACGAAGTGTTAATTTACAAGTGCTTCGTAGTGCAAGTAACTCATTCACTCAACTCACTTTGAACACCTTATGTAATTAAATATATAAAATATTTTACTAAAAGTAGGTTTTAATTTTTTCAAAAATGTTGTATTTTGTGTTTTTTTTGTAAAATTTTTTACTGATACATTATTTTTCGTTCTTTATCCGTTACATTGTTACATTTACATACAAAACTAGTTTTTAATTGTTTTCAGAAAATGTTGTATTTTGTGTTTGTGTTTTTTTTTGTAAAATTTATAACTAATAAATTATTTTTCTTTCTTTATTTGGTTCATTTACATACAAAAGTAGTTTTTAATTGTTTCAAAAATGTTGTATGTTCTGGTTTGTTTTTTTTTCTGGAAAATTTATTAGTAATAAATTATTTCCTTTCTTTATTTGCTACATTGTTACATTGATTACCGGATTGATAATCAGTAATCTTAAATTATTAGTTTTAAAAGATTCAGTCATGGCTTACTTAAAATTTAGAAAGATTTACTCCCCTAATTAGCAATTTGCTCTGAAAAATTAAAATATCTCGAAAACTAATAAATTTAGACATAGGGAATATTATACAAAAATTAAAGTACGGTAACGGCACTTTTCGATATTGACATAAAATACAGGGTGTTTTATTTAAAATTACTGAGAAAATAATGTACTTGCATTTTGACTCACCCTGTATTCGATATACAGAAAATTAGCAATATCAACCATTCTTAAAAATTTTCATAATCAATAAAAAAATATGGCACCAATAAACCATTGCTGATTCGCTTATTTTTACATATTTATACAGGGAGCTGAACTTGTTATGATTTTCATAGAAAATTGGTTATAACTTTGTAAATACCCTGTATAACATAACAAACTTTTATATTTTTGTAATGGGGAAGTTAAGAAGATTTCGAATATAAGATAAAATATAGGTTGTTTCATTAAAAAAAAAACATAAGTTTGGTCTGCCACGATGTTATCGAACACCCTGTAACATTATAATTAATTTTAAAACGTGAAGCTCAAAGTTGGCTACAATTTTTGTTATCAACTTTTATTGCTATATATTACTACAGCGGATCTATTGACCCACAAAAAAATCACCCTGTAGAAATATATCAGTTGATAAGCTAATTAATGAAATGTTTCTTTGAAGCCTAAAACAACTTAAGTAGAAGCATAACTTTGAGGTAAAAGTATGTATCTACGAGATAAGTCAGAATCATAAACTTATTATGGTAGACAATGAATGACCCCACGGAACATCTAAAGAACTTGTGTCTTATAATTATTTTTGACTCTGGTATGTTGAGTACTTCAGATTTCTTAGCAAAAAAGAAAAAATGCTTCTAAGAAAGCTACATGCAGATTGATATTTATGTCTCATACAGGGTTTGTGAAAAAAAAGACTGACCAGATCCAGAAGACAAATATTTGATAATTATAACTTATAACTCTTGAATATTTATTTGATGGAGGATATTATCTGAAAATTCTCATTAGTTTTAAAACTACTGCTTGTGAAAATATTATGTCTAAATCAAGGGTATTTGGCAAACTCAAATTTCTACAATTTGGCTCTATCGTCTATCCACTACATAACTACCCTTTCTAATAAAATCAATGAGTGTTTGAGAGCAGGTGTTTTACAATGATACATAATTTGTTTTCGCGATTACATGATTTGGTCGGGAGTTACGTCTTTCCGAATATAAGATTTTAGGGGAGTGCAATTAGAACGAAAATATTCATTGTTTCGGAAAAAATGAAACAAGCTTATATTTTTCAAAACCTTTTTTTGTTAGTTTATATACACGTTAAAGTAAAAAGTTCTACTAGCAGATTTGGCCACTAATTGTTTATTAATGGTTTAAACAATAACAACTCTTTTGTATAAATTAATAATTTTAAAAATATCGTTGAATTTATCATTTTCCTTTGATCAAATATGTTTCTATTTTGTTTTTGATTATGCTGAATCCGAATACGAATTTACAATATGAAAATTCTTATACAGAAGCTCTTATACAGTATGTCTGCGTAGCTAGGAACCACATGGAAAATTTTTTTTTAGCTCTTATACAGTATGTCTGCGTAACTTGGAACATATTGATAACGTTTTTATTATGAGTTTTACGAAGGAAAGTTATTTTTCATAAAAGGCTCTGGATAGTCAAAAATCTAAAACTGAACCATCAGATATCAAATTTTATACGAGTTATGTCAAAAATATGAATTTCTTTAAAGAGTAAAGTACCTTTATATTCCAGAATATCAAAAAATGCTATTATGAAAAGTTGTTTGAAATAAAAAACTATGTTTTAATATACAATTACATCACTTTTTTCTCAAATTACGAATATACCCTTCATCATTTTATTACAATTATGATAACTATTTTATTATCAATTTTACGAAAAAAGTGTCATAAATGCTCTACCTTGTCTAAAATTCAAGATAAAACCATCAGATATCAAACTTTTTCAACTTTATACGAAGTATGTAAAAAATATGAATTTTTTTAAATAGTTAAGGATGTAATTGAACACTGCAACATATTTTTTAATTCCAAACAACTTTTTTTAATAACAATTTTCGATATTGTGCAATATAAAGGTACTTTACTCATGAGTGAAATTCATATTTTTTTACATACCTCGTATAAACTTAAAAAAATTTAATATTTGATGGCTGCATCTTAGATTATATACGATGTAGAGTATTTTATAAAGAATAACTTTTTTTCGTAAAACTCATAATAAAAAAGTTATCACTAGGTCCCAAGTTACGCACACATACTGTATAAGAGCTAAAAAAATTTTTTTGTTGAACATTTATTATTGTTGAAGCTTCTTAATAAATGTATTTTAGGCAAGTTTTACAGAAAAAAGTTTTGATCACTTTGTATAAACATTTTTTTGGCTGGTAATTTTCGGTTTTTTATTACATTTGTGTTATCTTTCTTAATTTTCTCAAAAATAAATAGTTTATTTCACTTCTAAAGTAAAATCATCTAGTGTATTTTAAAGACTACGTCCTTAGCTTTAAAAAAGCACCTATAAACTTGTAATACATTTTTTCAAACTTGAGTAATACCGTCTAAAATTGGTAGTAATTCCGTAAATCTACAAAGTTTTCAAAAATTACATTTTTTGAGACGTCCTATCATTTGAATTAAATTTTTGAAATTTTTTTTGAATAAAACATCGTTTATAAAGATATTTGAAAGGTAAGTTGTGCAAAATTGAGAGTTTTATAAGAACAATTGTATTAGTTACACGTTTTTAAATAATTTTTTAACAAAATTCATGTAAGTCTCACTTTCCGCCCACACCGTACTTATGTCTAGATATTTTATTTCTTTTTATTATAACCATATGCATAAGATAGCTTAATTATTCTTCTTTTGTGTCCAATTTGTAAAATTTCATTTCATCCATTAGTTAAAAAATTACATTAAAATAACTCAACCGTGCACTTCGCCGAACGCTAGTTTACAGTGCGCCAATGTTTGTGAGAAGGGTGACTTTAGCGTTATAAATAAAAAATTATAGAAGCTACAGATTTAATTTTAGAAAAATTTTTATATTAGGTTTTTTTTGTAAAATTTTCTGAATTTTTCAATAGTCAGGCCAGTTTTATTCTTAAATTTATATTTTCGGAGTTATTTAAAAAAACATCGAATTTCGCAGTTCATTTGTTTAATAACAAATGAAGCACCCACTTCTCGAGTAGAACTTCTTGATATGTTGTTTATTAAGAGTAAACAGTAGCGATCAACAGGTAGCAATAAAATATAACTTCGGGAGATAGTATCATAAACTTTGGCAACATTGGTAATCTTTGACATTATGTAAGATTAATATTATTGACAATTTAACTCATAGGCGCGCTAAATGGAAGTAACCGAAAAGAATTTTGTTATTAGTAAATAAATATAATAATAATAAAAATAAACCCAAATGGGTGAAAATTTTATGTTAACATAGGTATTTGTACGAAAAAATAATAATAAATAATAATTTCATTGTGAAGCGAAACGAGAGCAGTCTTATTTTATTTAGTTCATAGAGCGCCAAAGGCACTCTAGAACACCCTTTAACCCTTCTTAGGGTCCCATCAGAGGTGCATATTTCATTCTCTTTCAACTACTAAAATTCGGGCTACCGTTATCGGTTCACAACGAAATGATGGCATGAATGCCGTGGCGGTATCTGCTAAAGACGAACGAAAGTTTTACTTCTAATATTAACAATATCAAAAATAAAATAAAACTTAGAACTAGTCTTCTGGTTAAACCAATCGTGGCTTGTGGCTTCTAAAATTTGCAAGCCAACGAATTGCCGGAGCTAAGAAGGCCGAGGGAAATCTACCAGGTTAAGTCGTACTTCATGGAATGATTATTTATTATTTTGATTAGTTCTACTCGTAATCTGAGTATTCGGAACTAAGCTTTGTTGGAATTTTACCGTGCTGGACAGGCGGGAAGTGAGATGCAGCCTGATAGATCTTCCTCGGCATTGTTAGCTCCTGCACTTTTTATAAAAATACACTTTCTTCAATTTTTTTATCCGATGCCTAGATTTTGTGTCATTTTGGAACTACTAATGAAATAAAAAATTTTAGTAGTTCCAAAATTACACAAAATCTAGGCATCGGATAAAAAACTTTATTTGAAGAAATTGTATTTTTTTGTTCTTCTTAATGGCGGTACAGGCTCGTTTTTTTAATATTGTATTTAATTACAGAGTAATTTCCACATATTAATATATTTTTCAAATTGGGCCCTGTACCGCCATTCTTTATTTTATTACGAATACGTGTGCCAAATATCTCTAAAAAATATTCAAAATTACAGCCGCAATCTTTGAACGCGTTTTTGCTACCTGTTGATCGCTACTGTATCACCTTTAGCAAAAATAAATTTTTTCGGGTTCAAAAATTGCAATTCTTCGATTTTATGTTCAACCGCGTTTATCTCGAAAACTATGCATCCTAAGAAAAAACTTGTCAGAACAGTTTTTGCTTAGAATGACCCAAAAAATACAAAAAAAATGTTTTGTTTTGCGAGAAATCGCTGTTATGTAATTCCTCAAGTTCTTTGTTTATAACAATCTTATCGACATCCGGATCAACTGTTACCCAACAAATTCGTGTTCTACGGGTCAAGATACATAAAAAAATCTTGGGTAAGACCATCTGAACAAAGGAGGCCGTTGTACCCCCTTGGCGACAGGACTATGAATATCTACCTAAAAAAAATTGGCATTTGTACTGTAGTCAGGATTTCTGTACCTAAACATAGATTTATTACGAATTTCATTTTCATGGGAAACAACTTTTCACACTTTTTTTATGTATGACAACAGTAGATTACTTCTCATAGGTACTTACATTGTTAAAATTTGTGGTGGCTCCAATTTCGATGTTCTCATAATTTTGGCACGGCTTTTAATGGACTTTTTCTTGGAATTATTCGCTTTATTTGTCGTTTGATTAACTTTTCCCATTTCGGTAAACTATTGATAATATGTTAAAAATAAAATATCCTCCTAAATCTTTATAGTCGCATTAGAATTCGAAATGTTTTTACGTAAAATTTTACCTACCTACATAGAACTGAACTAAAACACAATTAACAACAATCTATTATTTCAAACAGGCCAACAACTTATACAACAACAACAAAAATATAATAAATAACTATCAATAAACACTATTTTCCTATGAAACAACTATAACGAATTCTTAAATTAACACACTACTGCACTGGACTGATATCAATAAAGATGACAGAACAAATTAGAGAAAATCTGACGCAGGTTTGTCAAAATGACACTGATAATTTCTCTATGTTGCCTAATTAGTTATTTAGTTATAATATGTTCGATTTCTTGTTAGAAATAAAAAATTTTAGTAGTTCCAAGATTACACAAAATCTAGGCATGCGATAAAAAAGTTTATTTGAAGAAATTTTATTATTTTTTTCTTCTTAATGGCGGTACAGGCTCCTTTTTTCAATATTTTATTTAGTTATAGAGTAATTTCCACGTACTAACATATTTCTAAAATTGGGCTCTGTACCGCCATTCTTTATTATATTACGAATATGTGTGCCAAATATCTCGACAAAATATTCAAAATTAGAGCCGCAATATTGGAACGCGTTTGCTGCTACCTGTTGCTCGCTACTGTAGCCTCTTAAATATTTCTTAATGAAATTACAAAAAGTTCTATCTTGTTTGATTTTTTCCGAAGTGAAAATCTATATGCACTCCCCTATTTCGTAAGTATAGGACATCTGGAAAAATCTGACTGCATTGTCTAGCCGATAAGGTAGTATACATACAGTATGCAGTATGCCGTATGTATACAGTAGACATCTGCCGTAACGGCAAACGATGTATTCAAAAAAATCCATTCCATCTTCATTAAGCTCAGAAACTAATACACTGTAACTCTAAGAAATCTTCTTTAACCCCTTAACCGCCAAACAAAGAAATACTGCAATAATATGTAATATATTTGTTTAACTAGAGTAAAATAAATTTAAACATTCGTAAAAAATTGTTTTACACTTTGATAATGGCAGGTGTCACAATAACAAAATTGTTCGTTTTCGAACCTTTGGCGGAAATGAGATATAAAAATTGAAATACAAATTTTTATTTTTTGTGAAAAGTCTCAAAACATTTAGAGTGTAAATGGACTTGGAATTTTTGATAAACAAAAATAGTATGGTTAGAACATTGCCTACACCTTCTTCAGCTTCTTTCTCAAAAACGAAGTCGAACGGCACTCTATCTTTTTTAGAAATTATTTTAGATATTTCCAGCTTACACTTTCCAATCTTATATCTTGCACTGTGCCGGTTGCATAAATTCGACAAATCGAGATATTGTCTACAACACTACACAACCTCCCTTATGTAGCCCCCTCCCCTTCCTGCTTGCAACTGCTCCCATCTACATGCATGCGCTCCTCTACATATAAACCGCCACCTATTGGACCGTTGAGGCGGAGCGCACACTGTTGCATGGTCCGAAAGCGCCAACCATCCACTATGTTCACGAACTTCTTGCGCTCCGCGCTCCCTGCAACTGCTCCAATCGATACGGTATGCGCTCCCTTACATATAAACCGCCACCGATTGGAGCGCCGAGGCAGAGTGAGGCGTACAATTGCACAGTACGGGAGCGCCAAACGTGTCCACTATGTGGAGCAGTTGCAGGAGTTCAGAGCGCAAGCATAGTGGATACGTGTTTTTACACATAATAAGAAATATCCCAACAAATTACTGCCTGTGCATCACTTTGAACTTATTCCTGATCAGACAGGATTATATGTCGACTTCCGCCAATGGTTCGTTATCGAACCATTATTTTCAAACACGAGATTTGATGACTCAGAATTTTTTTTGTATTTTTATAACAATTGGTGTACAAAGAGGTTAAAAAAATTGTTTTAATTTATTTGACCACAAAAGTGCTATGCCAATAAAATTACTACAGTAAAAATAAAGTTGTGTCGAATGATTGAAAATGTCGGACATTTAGAAAATATTTTTGTGATGAAAGCATGAGTTTGGAAATTAAACAAAATTAAATTTAGTTACACAAGTTAAATTTAGTTATATCTTCTGGTTGCTTAAAAAATACAATAATTTAAAAAAATTTAACGAATTGCCAAAAATAATTCTACAATGGTACAATTTCCAAAATGGTGCGTTTTCGCACCTTTGGCGCTAAATAGGTTAAGATAAATACATATAAATATTCCATATAAATTACATTACAATAATCCTTGCTGGTTATCTTTTGCTGACGAGAGCTTTAAATATTTTCGAAGCTCTAACTGCAAGTGCCTCTGTGCTAATGTAGTTATAAAATATTTAATTTATTTTTTATAATTATTTCTAGTTTTAAATATTTCTGAATTGCATTTTTTAGCACATCCAAATATTAAAGCATTTGTATCACAATGCGGTTTACAATCGCTGGAAGAATCTATCTCTAGGGCTGTTCCTATTGTAGCATTGCCATTCATTGCTGATCAAGAGATGAATGCACAGCGTTTGGCAGAACTTGGAGTGGCAGTAAATCTTAATTATGTTACGTTCACAAAAGAAGAACTTAAGAAGGCTATAATTGAAATCGCTGAAAATTCCAAGTAAGTGTTTTAATTTAGTATATTATACCAATTTAGAGTGTGTAAATTTAATTAAGATTTTCAGTAGTAATTGCACGAGAACTCTAAAATTATCGATTTGTTTCCCGAGTGACACTTTGACAGTTTAAATTTCACGACTCGAAGGGGAGTGAAATTATGTCAAGGTGTAACGAGGGCAATACGTCGATAATAATTTTAGAGATCGAGTGTAATTCGCTGAGATTATTTCATGAATGAAACTGTCTTTTTTAATAATTTTAACTAATATTTTACTGATATCGTCACCTGAATATTTGCTAAACCTGTTTCTTGGTTATCTCTGTGACAAGTTGTAAAACAATAATAATTGTCATTAATGTCACTGAATGTTCACTTTTGCGTAGTAACGAAGGGCATCTGACGTAATGCTTGACGAAGGGATATTATTAAAAATTATCGGGTATAATATCACAAGAGAGTGAGAATAAATTGAAAATAATGCGACAGTTTTTCGAAAATTTGTTGTCTGGCAATAGACACGAGAGCCCGCAGGGCTCGAGTGGCTTTTGCCCAATGACAACAAATTTGAGTAGAAATGAAGCATTATTTTGATATTTATTTTTACTGTCGTGTGATATTCGTAAGATTATTTTTTAATACGTATATTATGGATATTTTCTTAAATGTGATAGTTATCAAAACTAGGAAACTGGTTGCGATTAAACAGAAACAATCTACTTAAAAAAAATCGATCGGTAATTTTCTACAGTAGATAATTCTCAGTATAATTTTAATCTAATTGGACAGAATTAAACACGTGATCAAATATTTTACTATACGATTGGAAGTTAAAATCATTAAAAAATAATCAGTAGTAATTGCACAAGAGCTCTAAAATTATTAAATTTTTCCCCAGTGTCACTTTGACAGTTTTAATATCAAAGTGTAAATAGTTAGTTCTTTGGTACATTCTCAAATTGGTGTATTCATCTTGAAATAACGGAGAAACGGTCGATTTTAGGTGTATAATGCTACTAATTTCTTTTGTAGTGACCTGTAAGACCTTTAATGAATATTAAAGGTCCATTAATTAAAACTAAGCGAGATATGCTGCAAACAAAATTGATAACCAATGTATTTTAAGAAAAAATGAGAAGTAATTTTAACCCCCATCCACCAAAATGCAAATGCATCGTTTTCCTTCCTCAATACCTTTTATTATATTGTTATTTCTGTTCAAAAAGTTTGGACGGGTTTAAAATGAATGGTTTTTGAAAAAAAAAAAGATCAAATTATAGAGAGCATTTTTAAATTTTCTTAAAAAGCTTCCTTTTTCTCCATGTAATTTGAAAATGATACAGTAATGAAAAATAAAAAGAAAATTTGTATCTGAAAAAGCCCTACATTTTTGTGTGGTATCTTTTTTCGTGTCTCTTATATTTTTCGAGTTACATGGAGGAAAAGGAAGATTTTTAAGAAAATTTAAAAATGCGCTCTATAATTTGATTTTATTTTTTTCAAAAACCATTAATTTTTATCCAGTCCAACATTTTGAACATAGAAATAACACTATAATAAAAAGTATTGTAGAAGGAAAACGATGTATTTAAATTCTGATGGATGAGGGGTTAAATATACTTTTCATTTATTCTTAAAATACATTAGTCATCAACTTTTTTGTAGAATATCTCGCTTAGTTTGAATGTAATTGACATTTATTATTGCTCGTTTTAAAGGTCTTTTCCAGCACTACAAAAGTTATTAGTATCATTATACACCTAAAATCGACAGTTTCTCTGTTATTTCAAGTTGAATACACCAATTTGAGCATGCAACAAAAAAACAAACTCTTCTTACCTACCATATCCCTATTTGTATTTTAACTACAAGATAGATGAAGGAACGAATCTCTTTGTTTTTTTATAACTTACAGAAATATTTTATATAGTTTTTTTTGTTAGATGCATAGTTTTTAAGGTATTCGCAAAAATCCGTCCGAAAAGGTGTCATTTTTCAATGAAAATGGCCAATTTTCAACCACGAATAACTCAAAAGTATTGAGTTTTCAAAAAATAATTACAGAACAGTTTATGCTTAAAATTAGGTTCTCTAGCCTCTTCCGTGGCTATTTTAACCAAAACATTTTTCACCCCCGAGAAGGGGTGGAAACCACCCCCAAGATAAAAGCGCACATCGGCATAGGGTAGACTTTCTTTCTTCAGCTATTCCCTACTTACTGTGAAAATATCAAGTAAATCGATGTAGTAGGATAGAATTCGGAGCCAAATACCCTCATTTACTGCCCCATAAGGACTAAGGCTCTTATGAATATACTTATAGTCTATATACTTATTTTCACCATTTACTACTAACAAGCAAATTTTTTCGTGAGTAGCTTCATTTTGCCGAGACGCCTAACTTTTTTCCTTACAACAATTTCCGTGAGGTAGATAACAAAGATATCAGGAATAGTTCAGTCGGGATAGACGATCAGGCCTAACCTTGCATGCCGAGCTGCCCCAAATTTTATTTTTCCAATTTTTAGGGAGGGTCAATAGTAGTGTAAATTTAAAATCTCTCTCGTCAAAATGAAGCTACTCATGAAAAATTAGCTTGTTAGTAATAAATGGTGAAATAGGCCTGGGATCCCTGAGTATTACCTATAGCTTAATTAATAAAAAATAATATGTAACAAAACAATAATTACAAATTTTCTTTTATATTGTGATGTAGTATAAAACAAATACAAAAAACTGAAAACACGTAATAAACTTAATAAACTAATACAGACAAGGCGAAAACTTCGGGTTCGTTAGAAAAAATATTCCCATGAGATTTTTTTGCATAATCACATTCGTGAGACATCCCAGAATAAGGTTCAAGATGTCGCCCATGTGAAAAGTGGTCCAATTTTTTTCCAATTTATTTTTTATCAAATTGCAAAAATCAATATGTATGGCCCGTACAAATTTTTGTTAGGTTTTTTGGACCAGTCTGGACAAAAAAGGTCTCTTGTAATTTTTCTCTAAAGTTGATCGTTTTCGTGTTATGAACAATTTAAAATTGAAAAAAACGAAAAATGGCGATTTTCAAGGCTTAATAAATTGGTTAAAAGTTATTATTATGAAAGTCAGAAAGTGACTAAATCAAAGTTTAAAGCCCCCCTAGACGATCCTGAAGAAATTTTTGTCATAATTTTATTACTAAGCTGTTATTTTTAAGTAATAATAATGAGCGCCAGCACGTATTAGGCGGCCGTCTATGGTGAGTGCGAGAGAGATACCATTCCGGCAGTCCAATGGGGAAGCTTACTCGCAGTCACATTTAAAGCCGTGTCAATACGCTCTTACGGCTTATTGTTAATAATTAAAAATAACAGCTTAGTAACAAATTAATGACATACATTTCTTGAGGATCGTATAGGGGGGGCTTTAAACTTTGATTTAGTCGCCTTCTGACTTTCATAATAATAATTTTTAAACGAGTTATTAAGTCTTAAACATGGCCATTTTTGCGTTTTCCAAATTTTAAATTGCTTATAACTCGAAAACCATCAACTTTAGAGAAAAAATACAAGAGGCCTTTTTTGTTTAGAATGGTCTAAGAAATTAAAAAAAAAATTTGTCTAGACCAAAAATAATAATTTTTGTAATTTGATTAAAAAAATTGTTAAAAAAAATTGGACCACTTTTCTCGTGGGCGACTTCTTGAACCTTATTCTGGGGTGTATTACAAATGTGATTATGCAAAAAAATCTCATGGGAATATTTTTTCCAACGAACCCCACGTTTTCGGTTTGTCTAATAATGAATTTCATCAAACGATAAAAAATAGAAAGCAACAAAAAATAATAGTACTAATATCGTATATATTTCAAATCTAGATGATAGTTTTTAAGCGTACTCGCTATTCCGGTAAGGATCTATGGAGAAGTAACACCGAGACGCAAGCCCACATCTCTTGCCATACTGCTCATCCATAGATCGATCAGATACACCAGCGTTCTCTAATCTAAGTAGCAGATCAGTTTAGAATTTTAAACTATTACGTTTAATTTTGTGTTTTCTGGCCAAGGTTTGAATCACTGACTACTCGATCGTTCACAATGGAGTGAGTGCGATTTGTTCGCCTGGCATTTGTTATCTGACAGACTGTAAATATATTACAAATAAAAATATTAGATCGATTATCGGCAGGTAGTAAAAAGTGCATAACTGAAGGAATAGAAGATGGGTATACATTAATAATAAGAAGAGTAAGACGAAAACCCGTTAACAGATTAAATCAAAATGGTGTCAACAAGTAACATAGAAACCTAGTAATATAACATAATATTAACAACAAAACAATATAGGGAGGACACAATGGGGTCTATTAAAGAAAAATCTCATCCGACAGTAGGCAAAGAGATATACATAAGCCCCTTCCTTTTTAACATCATATTGGTCTAAATAATTAAAAATCTAAACTAAGTTATTGAAGGATTTAAGATGGAACAACTGTTGCCTAAGAATACTTTACTATGCAGATAATGCTATCTTGATAGAAGAAAATCAAGACTACCTACAATACCTTTTCAACTATAACGAATTACTCTATTTCAAGTTCCATCTTCTACAGAAGGTTGGAAATTATTATGGCTATGAGGACGATGTTGACTGCCACTTGAAATAGTTGTACACTATGTGCTGTATCCAATCCATTTTCTCAAATACTTAAGCCAGGATATTTTCCATCTTCCCACATTTCGCTTTCCTCCAATTTTGTTTTCTAGACCTCTATCCAAATATATACCTAGATATTTTGTGAACTCTGTCATAATGCCGACTGCCCTTAGTCACATGGCATGATTTTGCTTCATTTGCTTTGGTTTTTCATGTTTTAAGCCATTTTTGAATATTTTAGATTATTTAGATTAATTTGCAAAAATTTTTATTGTCTTTAAGAGATTAACACCATGTCAAAACCTTGACTAATTTCCAAAAAGGCTGCACCATAATACCTCTTGTTCTGCAGATAATTATATTTTATCCATTTTCGCAAACGATGAATTTGTTCTATGGGTCCATGTCTGCTGTGGAAACCAAATTGATATTGTGGAATTAAGTCTCGTTCTTTGATGATCGGCTTTAACCGTTTAATGAGAAGTTTTTCAAATATTTAGGAAGTGATTAGTAGAAGATTTATAGGCCTGTAGAATGTTAACTGACTTATTGACACATTTTCCAGGTTTTAATATCATGAGAATTTTCCCAATTTTCCGTTTATTAGCTAAACGATTTTGCATTAGAATTGCATTGATACTTGTGTTATTTTCTTTGTCTTTGTTGTATTTTCAGAAATGTCCTGTAATATTTTTCCAGTAATTTTATCTGTGGTATCTAGGGGCATTTCTAGGATTGATTTTGTTTATTATCACACGACAGATTTTTTACAAGTAGATTTTCGAATCGGCAAATCCATCTGGTGAGATATTTTGAGAAATATTTGTATTTCGTTATCTTTCTCTAGTTGTACGTAATCGTAGGGTTTAAAATTGTTTTTTTAAATATTCTGAAAATACACTTGTCTTTTGTCTTACCTCCAAAGTAATCTTTTTGGTACTGGTTTCTGCATTTCCGTAAATAATTATTTAAAAAAAGTTTGTCTCAAAGTTGTTACAAGATTCGCAGTTTAGATCGCTCAATAATAGTTCTGGAGTTAGCAAAAGTTCCAGTTTTTGTCTCAGATGAAACTCTAATGAAGATAAATACCGTAAAAGTCTATTTGGATACCCCTGGATATACATGTGTCTATTCTTTGAGGCAGTACAAATCGATGAAAAATGGATATTCACCGATTTAGTTTCAGTATTTTTAAATAATAAATGCACCACTGATGCCATGTTTTTGGTATTGCATGAGGTTTATCAAGCACTGAACAATAATCTTTTCACCGATTTAGTTTCAGTATTTTTAAATAATAGATGCACCACTGATGCCATGTTTTTGGTATTGCATGAGGTTTATCAAGCACTGAACAATAATCTTCGTACTGCAACTGTTTTTTGGGCCTATGCCAAAGCTTTTGATTGTGTAAATTTTGACACGACATTTTGATAAAAATACTACACTTATTCGGGGTATTTCTTTGAATTGGTTTCAATCTTACTTCGATAATAGGAAACAACTGGTTAGAGCAAATGATACAGACTCTAGTCTCAAAAACATTGCTTAGGGGGTACCTCAAGGTTCAGTATTGGGTCCTCTACTTTTCCATATTTTTATTAATGACATCACTAGTTTAAAAATCGATAATTTTTTTTTTCTTTTTGCTGATGATACCAGTATCACTTAACTCAAATATGGCAATTTCTTGCTATTTTATTAGACAGCAACCTTAAATGATCCTTTCATATCGATTTGTTAAGTAAGAAACTCTCCTCAGCTTGCTATGCAACAAGATTGGCTTCGAAGGAAATCAAGTTAGCATCTTCCAAAAAAAAAAAAAACATATTTTTATTTGTTCGAGTCGCATCTTCGATGCGATGTGGTCTTCCTTTTTTTGGTTCTGATACAGCTGCCCTATCTGATGTTATTTTCAAATGACAAAAAATAGCAATAAGATATATCTGTTCGGCCTTAGAACGGGTACCACGGGATTTCCCCACGGGAACCACGGGAACACTTTCTTCTTTACATATTTAGAGACGGTTTGCTTAATTCGTAAATATCTATATGTCTTTCCAGCAAGACCTAATTATGACTATTCCACCAGAAATTTAACCTTTGATATTTATTTACCGATCCGATTGAAAAAAACTATACAACCTCTACAGCTTAAATCTGCAACGACTTTTCCCAAGTTTCGTAAAATAACAAAAGCCTATCTATTTGAAATACCATATTATCATTCAGTAGAAAAGTTTCTTAATCAATAACTAAGAAATTACGGTACCCTTGTGTACAAGATGCATTTGTTGTTTATTTTTGGGTGTCATATGCAGCAGCTTAACTATAACTAAACTTACTAGTTACTAATGTAGATTATGCAATTCGCCATTTATTTAAAATTTTCAATAGATTGTTTTTGTTTATTTCATTATTTTTTATTTATATTGACGATTTATGCAATTTTAGTAAATTTTGTTTGATATTATTTTGTTTTTGTGACTCTTTGTAAGCTTTGTCTATAAAATTGTACAATTTTCAATGATAATAAAGCATATTTCTCTTCTATAACCAAAAACATTGGTAAATTATTCAAACTAGACACAAACGAAAGCGCTGAAATATTATTGATAATTAGTGTTGCCCAAATGCAAGACCAAGACGAGACTTAGACAGTCTTGGTCTTGGTCTTGCGCTAGTACATCTGGTCTTGGTCTTGGTCTTGCAGCAAGAGTCTTGCAAGTCTCGCAGTTGCCCATTAGCCCATTGCATATCTTAGAACAACGTAACAGAGAGGTACATTTTAAGCTTGAATATCATAGCCATAGTAAGACTAGCCAAATTTTGAATGGGTTGCATGTGAGAGTTCATTTTAAATGAAGTAAAAGTCAGACTTACTCTCAATCTTTATTAAAACTTCCGACGACCGGTTTCGCTCTTTAAACTTTGTAGAGCATCTTCAGGTCAAAGGTAACAAGTTACAAAATGCTACAAATAAAAACCAGAATTAGCACATTGTCTGGTTGTAAAAGATGCTAAAGATCCATATGATCAAGCCAATGTTGAATAACATACATAAAAGTAGCGAAGTTAGGTTAACGGGATATGGTGGAATAGAACGCCCGTCTATTCCACCATATCCCGTTAACATAACTTTAAAAGAAACATCATGATAATGAAAACTGAGTTGATGGCACCTTGTATCCGAATGTAAGTACGACACGTTATGATTGCATGATTATGTATAGCATACTTCTGCGCATGTTGTCGCGTTTGAGGGAAGTTTTGTACCACTACCCCCATGAATGCTTGCATGTGCATTGGTATGCTATTTCGCTACTTTTATGTATGTTATTCAACATTGGCTTGATCATATGGATCTTTAGCATCTTTTACAACCAGACAATGTGCTAATTCTGGTTTTTATTTGTAGCATTTTGTAACTTGTTACCTTTGACCTAAAGATGCTCTACAAAGTTTAAAGAGCGAAACCGGTCGTCGGAAGTTATAATAATGATTGAGAGTAAGTCTGACTTTTACTTCATTTAACTAGCCAAATTAATAAATATCTAAACAACTGACACCGTGTGGGGTTTGAACCCACGATCTAAGTGATCCCTGCCTATGTTCTAACTAACTAAAGTTAAAACTACCTCTTAAAACCCACAACATTTCATTTGCATATCTCAACCGGTCTTAGAGCAATAAATAAATCGTCAGTTTGTAAGAAAAATTTCAACCCCCCCTATTTGGTAAACAAAGAATTTATAAAGTAAACGTTTATGAAGCAAACTGTCATTAATTTTTCGTGCAGAATTACCCATTAAAGTTTGCCATACTTATTTAAAAACATTCTGTATTGATGAAAAACATGGCTAGTTAAAAAAGTACCTAACTTTTTTATTATCCAATATAAGTGAATGAATAAAAAACATAATGTTAAGAAAATGTGAGGCTATAGTTGGGCTTTAATTTCAGTATGCTATTGCATGCTAGAATAATAAGTTAGTATAATGCTAGAATATTCCACAGAGTGAGAAAAAACACAGTTTGATTGGTACACCCGGTATACACTGACAATAATTGACCTGTCTAGCAACAATATCTATTATTAATGCGATATTTATAAAGAATAAGACGAAATATTAAAAAAATCACTTAAATTGGACAACAGGTTTAGGAAATTTGAGACATTAAAAATTACCCCTTTTTTAAGGTGGTGCGTTAATTTCTTGGAGAAGTGTATATCGTTAAAATACTATTTCGGTATTATGTTTACACGATATCCGGCATTATTTCTATACAAATTTTGTTTAGGCGAGTGACCTCATAACACAGGACACAGTTAGCAAAAACATTACATAATAGTCTTACTATAATAATATATACTGATAAAATTTCTGGTGTTTAGATACCTAGAAAACTAATAATGAAAAAAATTGTTCATGTAAATTTATATAAGTGCTAAGGTGACATATTTTTAAAAAATTTGGAAACAATATTCGATATACTGTAGGCGTCGCAACGCAGGAATGTTGTGTTATATGAATATGATTAGAAGACCAAGGATCAAAAGTTTGATATGAAGATATCAAAACTAGGACAATTAATTTCAGAGCAAAGAAGTCGGCTGCTGAGAAAAATGTACTAAAAAATTTTGTTTTTACATTATAATAATGACCTCTGGGTACAATGTCAAATGTGTCAAGTGTTCTTTGAATGGATATTTTGATTCGCTATGTATATTTATGGTATTGTTCGTAATGCGCATAAGTCCAATTTTCAAAATTTCTGTTACAATTGTTTTGTTTCTCATAGAGTATCTAAGAATAAAGCCGAACTTACATACTCCCTAAAGCGACCCTCAGTTCTAACTGCAAGACGCAAGAGTCTCGCATACTCTGTTCTTGCTCAAGTCTTGCACGGTAAGTCATGGTCTTGGTCTTGCTAAAATTAGTCGGTCTTGGTCTTGGTCTTGTGAAAACGCAAGAACAAGACCAAGACTGCAAGACCAAGACCGATTTTGGGCAACACTATTGATAATATATTTATAAACAAGTAATTGTTATATAATCTTCCATTTTGGTATCTCATCTGGGTCATTTTGGACTAGGTATGCATTTTAGGTTTTGTATAATTTTTTTCTTTCTTCCTGGTCTTATTTTATTTTATTTGCCCAATTTTTAAATTTTTATTTATGTTCTCGATGTACAAATATCAATATAAATTTCGATAGGAATGATTCTTTGACTAACCTTCTGGTTTTCTACCTATTTTATAACTACTTGTAAATATGCTCAAACACAAGATAAACAGTACACTTTTGTTGTATTCTACATTTTTTGCATAAAAACTAAGTAACAATGCCTACGGACCACCTGAATATTAACGGAAAAGTCAAAAGTACTTTATACCCGATAAAACTAAAATTAATTTTTTAAAATTTTTTACAGATATAGAAAAAATATGGAGCGTTTAAGACAAATCTGGACAGATCAACCGATGAGTTCACTTGATAGAGCTGTGTGGTGGATAGAATATGTTATTAGATATCAAGGTACCCCTCATTTAAGAAGTCCTATCGCAGACATATCTTGGATCGAATATTTATTATTAGATGTAATATGTGTTGTTGTAACAGTTGGTTTAACTGTTTTGTATATATTAAAGTTACTTGCTGGATCTCTTTGTAAATTGTGCACTAAAAACAGTAGAAAACAAAAATCCAGAGAAAATAAAAAATTAAAATAGACAAATAGTGTTTTATTATAGTATTAGATATTATTACAGGATACTGTAAGCTATTTCTTATTTATGGTCAATGACCATATTAAGAACATTGGTTTTCATCATAGCTATCTTAATTTTATTCACTGCCATCCTAAATAGCATGCTTGTATCAACCCTATACCAATCTCGCAAGTTCTTCAACCATGAAGTCGTTATTCGTCCTGGACTGCGTTTGCCTGCTGTTTTCCCTTTCATAATATTTTGTAGTAACGTATATTTGGAACCTCTCATTACATGTGCGAAGTACTCCAGCTTTCTCGTTTTGATGCTTTTTATATTATCAGTAGTCACGATACAAACAATTAGACAAAAAATAATTACACTTCTATAAAAAAGAACTTTTTTATAATAAAATGTTTTTATTATTTATAGGAGAGAATATAAAATAATTTGACGATATAAAATGCTTAAAATTCCAAAAATTACACTACAATAAAAAACTTCTTTTTATAATAACACGGTTTTGTTATATACAGGACACAACATGTTTCGAAAGAATAAAATATGAATTTTTAGTAGTAGTCCTGTCGCCAGGGGGGGTACAACGGCCTCGTTAATTCAGATGGACTTACCCAAGTTTTTTTATGTATTTTGACCCGTAGAACACGAATTTTTTGGGTAACAGTTGATCCGGATGTCGATAAGATTGTTATAGACCAAGAACTTGAGGAATCAAATAACAGCGATTTTTGGCAAAACAAAACAATATTTTGTATTTTTTGGGTCATTTTAAGCAAAAAATATTTCTACAAGTTTTTTAGTAGGATGCACAGTTTTCGAGATAAACGCGGTTGAACTTTCAAAAAATCGAAAAACTGCAATTTTTAAACCCGAATAACTTTTGATTAAAAAATAAAATAGCAATTCTGCTTAGCGCCTTTGAAAGTTCAAGTCAAATTATGTCGGTTTTGATTATTTGCATTGCTAAAAATTTATTGTGTTATTGTTAAACAAAGCTACAAACAACTAGTGCGTGAGTGATGTTTCTATGATTTCTCATTTAAAATCGAACGAGTAGGTAGAATAGGTACTAGTGCAATCAAGACTATTTCTACGTTACATGCGTTAAAACACATGTAAAAGCACGGGAAACCCTACGTGTTTATAGCTTTGTTAAACAATAAAAAAATAAATTTTTACCAATGGAAATAATCAAAACCGATATAATTTGACTTAAACTTTTAAATGCGGTAAGCAGACTTGCTATTTTATTTTTTAATCAAAAGTTATTCGGGTTCAAAAATTGCAATTTTTCGATTTTTTTAAAGTTCAACCGCGTTTATCTCGAAAACTGTGCATCCTACGAAAAAACTTGTAGAAATATTTTTTACTTAAAATGGCCCAAAAAATACAAAATAGTGTTTTGTTTTGCCAAAAATCGCTGTTATTTGATTCCTCAAGTTCTTGGTCTATAACAATCTTATCGACATCCGGATCAACTGTTACCCAAAAAATTCGTGTTCTACGGGTCAAAATACATAAAAAAAACTTGAGTAAGTCCATCTGAATTAACGAGGCCGTTGTACCCCCCCTGGTGACAGGACTATAGGTGTATTAACTGTTAAAATTATAATTCCACAAATTACACTAGTATAAAAAAGAAAAAGTACTTTTTATAACATAACGGTTGTTCAAAATGGTATATATAATAATTAACTTATAAAATATGAATTTTAAGTATACATATCACCTTTTAATTATTTATTAAAATAATTAAAAAAAGATACGCAACAGCCGTGTTCGAACTAGGGAACTCTCGATCTGCAGTCTAATGCCGCTGACCCACCATCAATTTGTAGATATCGATTTATTAACGTACTTTAAAATATCATTGCATTAGTCACATTTCTAAAATAGTTTGAAATAAAAAAAAATTGATTTATCCATACAGGGTGATTGATTAGTGGGGTAAAGCTCCGTAGATCCGTTATAGTAATAGATAACAATTTATTTTATTTATTTAGCGTATGACTATATCACAGTTTTTGTATATAAATAAAGATAATAATACATTATAAATAATAATTAATTATTATAAATGAACATTTAGTTGGAATTTGTTTTCTGTGTGTGTTTCTTGCATTGCGACCAGATCAACATAGTTATCCTTTAATACTCCGTATAGATAGCAATAAAAGTTAATAACAAAAATTGTAACCAACTTTAATTACAGATTGATAATCAATAATCAGTAATCGTAAATTCTCAGTTTTAGACAATTCAGTCATGGCTTGCCTAAAATTTGGATAGATTTAGACCCGTAATTAATAATTTGCTCTGACAAATGAAAATATCTCGAAAACTAATCAATTTAGACATAGGGAATGTTATATAAAAATTAAAGTAATGTAATGGTACTTTTCGATAGTGATATAAAATACAGGGTGTTTCATTTAAAATTACTGAGAAAATAATGTACTTGCGATTTGACTCACCCTGTATTCAATATAAAGAAAATTAGCAATATCGATTATTTATGAAAATTTTGACAATAATTAAAAAAATATGGCAATAATAAACCATTGCCGTTGTGATTATTTTTATTTATACAGGGAGTTAAACTTATGATTTTCATATAAAATTGGTTATAACGTTGTAAATACCTTGTATAACATAATAAACCTTTATATTTTTGTAATGAAGAAGTTAAGAAGATTTTGAATATAAAATAAAATACTGGGTGTTCCATTTAAAAAACAAAACTTTGATCTGTCACTATGTTATCGAACGAACACCCTGTAACATTTTAACTAATTTTGTAATGTGAATTTCAAAGATGGCTACAATTTTTGTTATTAACTTTTATCGCTATCCATTACTATAACGGATCTACGGAGCTTTACCCCACTAATCAATCACCCTGTATAATAGCATTTAAATATTGCATTGTTAGCTAGTTATAAGGTATTCTGGAAAATTTCAAGTACCTAGGTAGCCTAGAACTATTTTTAAAATGGATTACAAAATTTGCGGAGACCGTAACAACAACCAAGCCAAGATTGCAAATTATATTGTTGTTTATTGGAGTAATTATTATTAGAGGAAAATAATTTCGTACTTCCTATGTTGCACACTAAAATATTCGTTGTCGCGATAATCCAAAACAGTCGTATATTCCTGGAATAGACCATAAAAACGTTTTAATAATATTTAGATTGATGCAAGTATCAGTACTATTATTTTTTTTATTTTTGTATCCTTGTAGCCTTGTTCACCTTGTTCTGAGTTAAATATTTCGTTCTAAGATACTCTCAATTTAACCATAGTGTTTTATCTTAAGGTGATACAGTAGCGATCAACAGGTAGCCAAGACGCGTTCCAAGATTGCGCCTATAATTTTGAATATTTTTTAGAGATATTTGGCACACGTATTCGTAATATAATAAAGAATGGCGGTACAGAGCCCAATTTTAAAAATATATTAATATGTGGAAATTATTCTGTAATTAAATACAATATTCAAAAAACGAGCCTGTACCGCCATTAAGAAGAACAAAAAAAAAATACACTTTCTTCAAATAAACTATTTTATCCGATGCCTAGATTTTGTGTCATTTTGAAACTACTAATGAAATAAAAAATTTAAGTAGTTCCAAAATGACACAAAATCTAGGCATCGGATAAAAAAGTTTATTTGAAGAAAGTGTATTTTTTTGTTCTTCTTAATGGCGGTACAGGCTCGTTTTTTTAATATTGTATTTAATTACAGAGTAATTTCCACATATTAATATATTTTTCAAATTGGGCTCTGTACCGCCGTTCTTTATTATATTACGAATACATGTACCAAATATCTCGAAAAAATATTCAAAATTACAGCCTCAATCTTGGAACGCGTTTTCGCTACCTGTTGATCGCTACTGTTTCCTCTTAACGTATGATATAGGAAAAAGTGAAGCTGTCAAAAAAGTCACACAAAAATTAAAAGAGCAACATAAAAAATAAAATTTAAATAAAAAAGTGACAGTGATTGATTGTAATGAACATCATTTTTAACTAACCAATGCTTGATTGACGTCCTCTCCGGAAATGGACGTCAAAATAAATTATTTGAAAAATTCTGCTAAAATGTATAAGCAATTTTTACATTATACTTTCTTTGACATTTTCACAGAATTTTTAAAATTACCTTTTTTTGAGAACGATTTCGAGAGTGGAACTCGAAAAATGGCATGCCGTAGGAAAGTAGTTTTAGAACTTTGGTTTTATTGAGACTGTAAACAGGCTATAGATAAACAATAAACTATACTTGCACTATACATACTGAAGAACATAATATCCTTATGCAGAAGAACAAACAGGAGAAACGAAAACCACCAAATACTAAAATGTAGGAAGATTTAAATAAGGGTCAGACAACAGGAGCATGCATATAAATCCTTTAACAACTCAGAGAGAAATATAAACCGCGAACTAACCTTTTTAAAAATAGCGAAGAACAAATTATTGCAATGTAAATAAAACTAAAACACTAATCCGTGCATGTAATCAATGAAACTTGTAAAATTTTATAACCGACGGCGACGGCCCAAATATTGAAGTTGTAAAACAGCTCGCATACCTGTGCATACAGATAATTGAGGATGGCAGCGAGAAGAAGGAAATAGGGAAATTGATAATGCTACAAAACATACTTTTCTCTGTCGCAGGTGTTTGGTAAAGTTGGTAAAGTAATTCATAGAGTAAAGTTTAAAATATATAAAACTACTAGACGACCATAAACACCATACATGGCGCACAAACATAGATCATGACAGAAAAAACAATAAAGCTTATTATTACTTTTGAAAGAATTATATTGACAAAAATATTCTACGACAAAAATGTGGAGTATAGGGTTCAACCGTTGTTCAACCATGAGTTAAAAATACAAATATCACCTTTGGCAGGTCACCTTATAAGAATGGGTAATAAAAGGATACTTAGTAGAACGCTTAATGGAACTATAGTGGGACGACGGCCAGTAGACAGTCCAAAGACGGGGTCGATAGAAGAAGTGAAAACCAAAAAGGGTGATAACTGGAGAAGAGTAGCTAACGAAAGGGATGCTTTGACGTGGATGCTGGAGGAGACCAGGCCGGACTTGGGTTGTAGCGCCATTGAATAAAATAGCCTTATGCTGTAAATTTTTGAAAAATTTATTTGAATATATGCACTATTGTCTATTTTAATTAAGCTCTAAGTAACCTATTCACGCAGTCGCTATTTTTCTAATACAATGTTAATTCATATCCAACTTTTTCCAGGGCCCTCTTTCACCTACTAGAAACCTTGGGCACATTAAGAAAATGGGGCCTATAATAAAGCACTATTTGGTTAGAATAAAAAAGAATATAGATAGATATGCAAAGTTTTAGCTTTATTTTTATTCCATTACAGTAACATTAGATAATATTATTTTGTATTATGAATAGACAATTAAAATCATGCAATACACACAAATTAAATAGCATCCATGATTAGCCCTTATAAGTAGTACCTTTGCTAATTGAAGACGCACCCTTCTAGATTTGAGTTGAACAAAAGCGACAAACTATTTAATCTCTCTTGAAGCATTGTACTTCTTAAAAAGCGGGAGATGCAGATGACATAGATCCGGAGATGATGAAGTTGATGAATTACGTGGGAGAACGAGGCAAGTTTTGGATACTGGAAATAATGAGGGAAGCATGGAGAACAGTAAAGATACCGAAAGACTGGGAAGAAAATTTATTAATACCAACACACCAGAAAGGAAATAAAGCGGAATGTGATAACTATAGAGCTATATGCTTATCATCAGTGGCATATAAAATCTACACCGGAATAATAGAAAGGACACTCAGGAAAGAACTGGAGAGAAAATTAGAAGAAGAACAAGCTGCTTTTACGAAGGAAAGAGGAACAACAAATAATATATATACTGAGAAATATAATTGAAAGGAAAAACGAAATAGTAGAAGACTTATATATTACGTTTATCGATATTAAAGCTTTTGATTCTATAAATAGAAAAGTAATATGGTCAGTAATGGAAGACCTGCAAATCCCGCAAAAGATAGTAAGCGTGGTAAAAAGTTCATATAGAACCGTACTTGCTAAAGTAAAAATAAATGGAAACAGATCTCCAGTAATAAACCTAAGGAGAGGAATAAAACAAGGGGACAGTCGTAGCCCAGTTTTGTTTATATTAGTAATGTATAGAGTAATGGAGAGCGCTAAAAAAAGTCAAGGCAATTACAGTCAACAATAGGGTACAGGAATTTGGTACCAGTGAGAATGGAGGGATTACTATATGCAGATGGCCTAGTACTAATAGCAGGCAATAAAGAGAAAATGCAAAAATTAATCAATATCTGGGTAGAAGAAATAGAAAATTTGAAAATGGAGGTAAATGTAAAGAAAACGAAGACCATGATAGTAGCCCAAAGAAAAGGGAAGAAATAAACCAAACGATATTTAGCTGCAAAAACGAAATAATAGAAAAAGTCTCGACATTTGAATACCTGGGAGTAATAATATCAGAGGATGGAAAGCTAGATCAAGAAATCTCATATAGGGCGAAAAAAGCAAATAAGATCTACTATGCACTAAATAGAATATTTGGAAAGGAAGAAATAGATAAAGAAATAAAACTGAAGGTATACAATGCAACATCTGTACCAACTTTAATACATGCAAGTGAGACATGGGTAAACAATGCAAAAATAGACAGTACAATAAACGCAGCGGAGATGAAGCAGCTGAGAAAAATAGCAGGGAAAACGATATTGGACAAAATAAGAAATTAAGATATTAGACAAAGACTGAAACAGGAATCGATAATAACCAAGATTCAAAAAAAAATTAAAATAGTATGGACACATTAACACAATGGACCAAGGAAGACTACCAAAGCAGGTGATGGAATCAAAAAGGTATGGTAAAAGAAGGAAAAGGAGGCCAAGGAAGAGATGGATCGATCAAGTTATAGAAATTGGACAGGAAAAAGGAAAAACACTTTAACAAATGAAAGAGTTAGCAAAGGACCGCAAGAAATGGAAGATATGGATAGAGGATGAATAAAATCTCCGACGCCCCTGAGGGGCATAAGGAGTTTCGAGAAAGAAGAAGAAGAAAACCACTAGACGACCATAAACATCATATTATGGCACACAAACATAGATCATGACAGAAAAGACAATAAAGCTTATTATTACTTTTGAAAGAATTATATTGACAAGAATATTCTACGACAATATAATGTGGGGAATAGGGTTCAACCATGAGTTAAAAATACAAATATCACCTTTGTCAGGTCACCTTATAAGAATGGGTAATAAATGGATACTTAGTAGAACGCTTAACGGAACTATAGTGGGACGTCGGTCGGCCAGTAGACAGTCCAAAGACGGGGTCGATAGAAGAAGTGAAAACCAAAAAGGGTGATAACCTGGAGAAGAGTAGCTAAGGAAAGGGATGCTTTGAGGTGGATGCTGGAGGACACCAGGCCGGACTTGGGTTGTAGCGCCATTGAATAGAGTAGCCTTATGCTGGAAATTCTTGAAAAATTTGAATATGCACTATTGTCTATTCCAATTAAGCTCTAAGTAACCTATTCATGCAGTTGCTATTTTTCTAATACAAAGTTAATTCATATCGAACTTTTTCCAGGGCCCTCTGTCACCTATTAGAGACCTTGGGCATATTAAGAAAATGGGGCCTATAATAAAGCACTATTTTGTTAGAATAACATAGAATATAGAAAGATATGCAAAGTTTTAGCTTTATTTTTATTCCTTTACAGTAACATTAGATAATATTATTGTTTATTATGAATAGACAATTAAAATCATGTAATACACACAAAGTAAATAGCATCCATGATTAGCCCTTATAAGTAGTATCTATGCTGATTGAAGATGCACCCTTCTAAATTTGAGTTGAGCAAAAGCGACAAACTATTTAATCTCTCTTGAAAGGTTTGTACTTCTTAATTTATTTTTTATTCGTTTTAACCCTCTAACTGGCAAGAGGTCCCTGAGGGCCCCTTCGCTTATTATTTATTTAAGCCACAGGTACAATTAGTGTAGCCGCACACTGTTTTGAATCTTCTTCTCTAGTTCTTCTAGAGACGTTTAAACTGCATTCTAAATTCATTAGGTCGTAGGTCGTAATTACATTTCTGCCTCAGTTGTGTGCAACAGGTTGAGGTGAACGCAGAATAAATATCTCTCATTAAATTTTTTTTTTCGAAGTAAAATTTTGATACTGCAAGTACCTAATGTGAATTTAGTGAAAACATTTTTTAAACGCTTTTCTTTAGTTCAATCGTTTGGTTCAAATCTTTAGACGTTAAGTTGACTGCCTTTTCATCATCATCATCATCATCATTCTCTTTGCCTTATCCCTATTCGGGGTCGGCTTCCCTAATTGCATTTCTCCACACAATTCTATCTTGGGTCATATCAATGTTAATCCCCTTTACCAACATGTCCTGCCTTATCGTCTCCCCCCAGGTCTCCTTTGGTCTTCCTCTCCTACTCCTTCCAGGAATCTGCACTTCAGCTATTCTTCGTATTGGGTGATTAACGTCTCGACGTTGAACATGACCAAACCATTTTAACCTATCCTCTCTCATTTTGGAATCAATTGGTGCCACACCTAGACTTCCCCTAATATACTCATTTCTAATTTTATCCTTCTTTGTCACTCCACTCATCCATCTAAGTATTCTCATTTCCGCCACATGCATTCGTTGTTCCTCTTTCTTTTTTACTGCCCAACATTCAGTTCCGTGCATCATAGCCGGTCTTATGGCTGTTTTATAGAATTTTCCCTTCAGCTTCATTGGAATTTTTCTGTCACACAACACACCACTCGCTTCTTTCCACTTCATCCATCCAGCCCTAATTCTACTGCATGCATCTCCATCTATTTCTCCATTACTCTGTAATACCGATCCTAGGTACTTAAAACTATTGCTTTTCACAATCATTTCACCATTCAAAGATACCATTTTGTTTGTAGTAACTCCATCTTTAAATGAACATTCCAAATACTCTGTTTTTGTCCTACTAAGTTTTAAACCTTTTTCCTCCAGAGCTTGTCTCCACTGTTCCAGTTTTTGTTCTAAGTCTCTTTCACTATTTCCTATTAACACTACATCATCAGCATACATTAGGCACCATGGAATACTACCCTGTAGTTTCGATGTTATCTGGTCCAAAACTAATGAGAATAAATAAGGACTAAGCACCGAGCATTGGTGCAATCCTACTTTCACCTGAAATTTATCAGTCTCTCCCACACCTGTTCTAACACTAGTCGTTACTCCCTCATACATATCTTTCACAATCTTTACAATTCGCCAGGAACTCCTTTCTTATTGAGTGCCCACCACAGAATCTCTCGAGGAACTCTATCATATGCTTTCTCAAGATCAATGAATACCATATGAGCGTTGGTCTCTTTATTCCTGTATTTTTCCATCAGTTGCCTTACAATGAAAATTGCATCTGTTGTTGATCTGCCCTGCATAAAGCCAAATTGATTATCGGATATATCGGTTTCTTCACGTATCCGTCTATCAACTACTCTCTCCCATATTTTCATGGCGTGGCTAAGTAGTTTTATAGCCCTGTAGTTTGTGCATTGTTGTATGTCTCCCTTGTTTTTGTAGACAGGTACTAATGTACTGCTTCTCCATTCGTCTGGCATTTGTCCAACTTCCATAATTCTATTAAATAGACCTGCTAGCCAACTTATTCCTGTCTCTCCCAATGCTCTCCATATTTCCCCAGTAATATTATCTGGTCCGACTGCTTTTCCTTTCTTTATTTTTTGAAGTGTTTGAGCCACTTCCTCGTTTGTTATTCTGGTAACCATTGCTGTTACTGTCTCCGTTAACTGCACAGGCTGTCTGTCAAATTCTTTATTTAATAAACTGTCAAAATACTTTCTCCATCTCTTTTTGACATCCTTTTCGTGAATTAATATTTTATTATTTTCATCTCGGATACATCTAATCTGACTAAAATCTCTTGCTTTCTTTACTCTCTGTTTGGCTATTTTATATATCTTTGCTTCGCCTTCCCTGGTGTCAAGTTGATCGTATAGGTTTGAATACGCTTCTGCTTTAGCTTTTGCTACTGCTACTTTCGCTTCCTTTTTGGCGACCATATAGTTTTGAAGATCTATTTCCGATCTGGTTTCTTGCCACTTTTTATATAATTTTCTCTTCTCTTTTATTTTTCCTTGTACTTCATTTGACCACCACCAAGTCTCTTTATCCTCAAACTTCTTTCCTGACGTTTTCCCGAGTATTTCAATAGCCGTCTCTCTAATAATATTGGCCATTTTTCTCCAAATTGTGTTAGGGCTTCTTTTCATGTTCCAATATATTTCTTCTACTATTCTTTCCCTAAATAGACCTTCCTTCTCATCTTTTAGCATCCACCACTTGATTTTTGTGGTCCTCTCCGATATTTTTGTTTAGTTTCGCTTTTTACTTCGATGTCCAGAACAAGCAGCTTATGTTGTTGGCTTACTGTCTCACTAACTATTACCTTGCAGTCCTTGCATTCACGTATGTCTTCTTTATCAATTACAAATTTCACTGACGTCATTCTATCACTCATTCTTACAAATTCTACTACGTTATCTTTAATTTCACTATCAGCAATTATACCAACTCCATTTCTAGTATTACTACTCCCTACATACCACAATTTATATCCATCACCTAGTTCTTTCGCCCTTTGTCCTTTCCATTTAGTTTCTTGAATACAAGCAATTTGAACTCTTCTTCGTTTGAGCGCATCCACCAACTCCAGACTCTTACCTGTAAGACTACCAAGATTCCAAGACCCTATTTTGATTTTTCTAACCTGCAATGGTGTTCCCCCTAAGATAGTCCTCACCCGGAGATCCGAACGGAGGCTCATTTTACTTCCGGAACATTTTACCTCGGGAGATGCCATCATTTCAGTATAAGTTTTTATTGCGTTTGGAGAAGGTCTTTTCATTATTATTTTTTAGCCTTGGTTTAGAAATAGAACCTTTAGCCACGTAAATGTATAACTTATCACTAAGTCAGGGGAGTAATGTGTAGTGTGTGTGTTGAGTAAGTGTCTTGTTACTTTGCAAAGTCGACGTCATTGTCTTTGCAAAGAGACGCTAATTGTATCCGAACGTCTGCGGTCCTCTGGTGAGTACCGATCCCACAAGGACAGAAACCATATTCATTTATTAATTTATAATAAATGAAAAATTCCTGACATATAAAATAAAATTTTCATTATTATGGCCTGAAAAGATTTTCGGATATTTGATGCCTGAATGCCTTTTCTATCAGCACCATACCCTGCCTTGTACGTTTAGCCAATACACCACCAATGCAACCAAAGTGCAGTATTACCCCACAGCCGCCTGCATTTTTCTGTATAAGCCAGGATCTCTACTGTAAGGACTGCCCTATAAGCCAATGTATTGTTTCCCGTATCCCGCCACTAGGAGGCACGTACTTCATTCGGTTAATTTGACTGCCTTTTCTTTAATGCAAATGAATGAAAATTTTCAGATATATGCATCCGCGGGAACAATACACGAATAGTCAATAAAAAAAAATTGTTCTATGTTTATTAATTCTTTAAATAAAAAAAAAACAATTTTAATGGAAAATGCTTAAATTTTCGGGTTTTTTTTTACAATGAAGAAACTTGAAACTTTTACAGAAGGTAGCTGATTATGTGAACTATACATAATTTCATTTTTTACGTTAATTGTTTACGTTATGCTTCATAAATAAACAGTAAAGTTTCAATTTTTTTGGCGATTCCGACTACTTTTCGTGTTTGTACATCATATGTTTTATACATATATTTTAATAAACATGACGATATATTTTAATGTTTGAAAAGGGTAAAACTAAAAAGTAAAAAATAAAAAAATATGAAAATTTTTTTAAGAAACGCTTTTCTGTAGTTACGAGTGACTAAAATTAGAAATATAATAAAAAATAAACTAAAAAGCAAATAATAATAAAAAAAGAAAAATCTAACATATTCGTTAAAGAAAAGCGTAGAGCGAAAACTATTTATTCGATGAAGAGGCGCGTCTCATCAATTTGACAATTTTTAGTTTTTTGAATAAAAAAAACTCTTTACCAAGACGAAAACTGGTACATTTATTTATATTCCAGAAATGAATCGATTTCCTTAATTGCAAATTTCTAGTACCGGTCATAGGCGTCCGTTTTGGGTAGGTCAACAGTTATTTTATAGCATAACTTTTTTGCCTTTAATTTTAAAACATTTTTGACACTAGATTATTAAATTATGAGGTATTCGAGTATTAAAACTTACTCTTAAAGCTAACTCTTTAAGCTGGTAAAATACATAGTTTTTTTTTGAAAAATTTTTTCCCATTTTTTTTTCAAATTCCAAAAACGAAAAACTTTCAAATCGATTTTTCTAGAAAACGGTGTGTCCTACCGACTTAAAGTAAGCGTACCTGTTAGTACTAGAATACCTCAAAATTTATCTAATAATTCAGTGTCAAAAATGCTTAAAAGTTAAAGATAAATTATGCGATAAACTAACCGTTTTCCTACCCAAAAACGCCTGTGACTGGTACTAGAAATTCGCAATTAATGAAATCGATTCATCACTGGAAAGTAAATATGCATACCAATTTTTGTTAATCTAAATAGAAGAGTTCCGGAGGTATTTAAGAAAAACCAATTACATGACGCCATCTTCAAAGAGCACTAGTCTCCTTAGAAAGCATTTTCGGACTCGGTGAATGTGGTTAAGTTGTCTTAAAATTATCTGAGGAATCTCCTGTCTTAGTTTGTCGGTAGAATTTCTGGACACCCTGTATAACTACATACTAATAGTATCTAAAATATGTTTTTTTTTATATTTCGCGTATATTTTTTTCCGCGGGGCCCTGGGCAAGGGAACGTTGGAGAAGGAGCGCTTGATTTGTTCTACCATGAAGATTAGCAGTGTAGGTACAAGTTGGCCCAAAAAGTTTCTAGATTATTTTAGGATTGTTACTACGATTATTAATCAGGTAAATAATTGGGTTTAGACCATTAAAGATGAAGTAGATAACAATATTTTATAGTAAATTAATTTCATTTTATAATAACAAATTTAGTTCCTGTGCTTTTATGTAACACTTGTCTAAAAATGGAACAACAGGTATGATATAACTAATACAATTAAATAATTACATTAATTTTAAAAATGGATTTTCTTTAATTTATGTTAGAAGTCACGAAGTTACTACCATAAACTAATCAAACTTTTACTTGTTCTTCGTATTTGGTAAAAGGATCATTTCATAAAGGATATATAAAGTTGTATCCCGAAGAAGTTATCTTATAGTGGTACTATTTGTCAGAACGAAATAAAGTATAGTAAAAATTTAACTTTTCAAAATGAATTATTTGTTATTGTTTCTGTGTACTTTGTATAGTAAGTTTATAAATTTTTTAGTATATTATATAATATAATGTTATACTATGTGGTATCACACAATGATATTTGTATTAGGAAACGAGCATTTATTGATGCTCATTATGATGATAGTATGAGGGATACGGCATGAGCAACGTAGCGGCGAATGTAGTATAGAATATAGAATACGAGCATCGTAATGGCAATTAAATGTATACTATTTATTCTACGATCTTTCACAAACAAAAAATATATATTTCGTCGGACAACACACTTTTTTATTATAGGACAATACCCAATTTCAAAACGAACTTATTTATTTTGTAACACAAACAAATTAAGTTATATGTTTAATTTATTTACTTGTTAATGCATTTATATTTTGAAAAATCTACGAGGAACAATTTCCTGTAGCTGGTTGTATAAATACCATTAATCACAAATAAAATTTAATGAAAAAATCTGTAATGAAAGGTCTATTTATTTAAAAAACTCTTTTAGGGATAAAAATGGACAAAAATCAATTTTTATCCGTCTATTTGATTTTTTAGCAATGTCATTTTAACATATTTTGTTAATATTTAAAGAGTTTTACCTTTGTATTTTTGGTGCCTCAGCATGTGATGCCTGTAAGAGTACTAATCATGCTCTACTTGGACGAACAAAAACATTATGTGATAGACCCTTTAATGGTTTTTCAAATAAATATACCGGTTATAATAGTTATTTTCCTAACTAGTGCGGAAAGTGATACTTTCACGCACGAGACTGCCGTTGACCCGAACGACGTGATAGCGGAGTTCGGGCAAGCAGTCGAGAGCGGGGAACATACTTTCCGCCTGAGTTAGGAACAATATTCTTTCTAGGGCCGTACGTTTGGAAAATAGCCACAAATAATAGAGTTATATCAATTTTTATTTAGAAGTGAAAATACACAAATTAATTGTTTGACAAGGTTGTCAAAACCAAACTTTCAATATAATGGGTTACCACCAGTGGCGTAGCTAAAGATTGGTGGGCCCCCGTATTATAAACATTTACTAAAATATGTATAAATGATAATATTTTGCCTTTATTTAATAAGTCTTCATCGGTTCGTGTTACAAGATTTTTTGGGAATAGACATGAAAACCTATTATACCTTCATATGTCTCTTAATCCGACAAACCTAAACCTATTAGTAAGTTGTTGCAACAGTATATCTAAAGGGCCTAGCCGGGTAAGATGATGAAAAGTGCCCCCAACTCGATTCGAATTCCATATAGGTCACCGTTTAGCATATATAGTGAAACTTACTTTTTAAAATTTTTAGCCCCCTAGGTGGTCATGTGACCCACCTAGAGCCTAATTAGGGTTTTATGTTTTTATTTTTTATCTCAGCCGCATCGAAAACTAGCGAAAAACTTTAAATAAAAAAGTTGCGAGCTTTAAAAAGTTCTGTCCGAAAAAAATTTTATTTTTATTTTTGGCGGGAAATTTAAATTTTAGAACGATTTTAAAATTTTAAATTAGTATAAAAAAATAACTAAGACATTCGTTTTCACGAAAAAAATATATAACGTGTATTTTTACGTAATGTTTCACCCTGAATTTTTTCAAATTTTTAAAATTGGTGAAACGCACCTTTAAAAATAAAAAACCGCATTTTTTCGTTTTTTTTTTCGTTTTTTGATACAATTTTATACATATTTTTCAAAAAGGTAACATCGTCACTAGAATACGTAAAAAACTCAAAAATTAATTGGGGTTTGCTTAATAAAAAATGTTTGTAACGCCATCCATTTTCAAGATACAGGACGTTGAAGAAAACAAAATTTTACACATTTTTTACGATTTTGCCGAAACTACTAGCAACATTGTAATAAAATTTGGCGAGTTTTAAGAGGTATTTGTTTTGCATTTTTTGACATAAAATTAAGGATTTGATATTCATCATTGGCGCGCATAGGGGTAATGGCCTGAACTTTTCAAAGAAAAAAAGATAGTACGCCACTGACATATTTAAAATTACCAATTATTTTTGAATTCCTCGTTCAATTTGCGATAAAAAAACTATCTTCTCATTTTTTCATACGACGCGCCGTTTTGCTGCAAAAAATAAAATATCTTAACGCTTCCAAAGTATTCGAAGTAGTTTTTATAATGTATGTATGTACGAGTTTATGTATGTATATGTAGAAACTACTAGAAGTTCGAATACTTTGTAAGGATTAAGATGTTTTATTTTTTGAATAAAAATGGCGCGTCGTATGAAAAAATAGGAAGATAGATTTTTTGTCACAAATTGAACGAGAAATTCAGAAACGATTGTTAATTTGAAATAAGTCAGTGGCGTACTATCTTTATTCTTTAAAAACTTCAGATCATTACCCCTATGTGCGCCAATGATAAATATAAAATTCTTAATTGTATGTCAAAAAATGCACAACAACTACCTCTTAAATCTCGCCAAATTTTATTACAATGTTGCCAGTAGTTTCGGCAAAATCGTAAAAAATGTGTAAAATTTTGTTTTCTTCAACGCCCTGTATCTTGAGAATGGAGGGCACTACGAAAAATTTTTATTAAGCAAACCCCAATTATTTTTCAGTTTGTTACCTATTCTAGTGACGGTGTTACCTTTTTTTGAAAAATATGTATAAAATTTTATCAAAAAACGAAAAAAAAAAAACGAATAAATGCGGTTTTTTATTTTTAAAGGTACGTTTCACCAATTTTAAAAATTTGAAAAAATTCAGGATGAAATATTATGCAAAAATACACGTTATGTATTTTTTTGGTAAAAACGGATGTCTTAGTTATTTTTTTATACTCATTTAAAATTTTAAAATCGGTCTAAAATTTAAATTTCACGCCAAAATTAAAAAAAAAAAAATTTTTCGCACAGAACTTTTTAAAGCTTACAACTTTTTTATTCAAAGTTTTTCGCTATTTCTCTATAAAAAATAAAAACATAAAAACCCTAATTAGGCTCTAGGTAGGTCACATGACCACCTAGGGGGCTAAAAATTTCAGAAAGTAAGTTTCACTATATATGCTAAACGGTGACCTATATGGAATTTGAATCGAGTTGGGGGCACTTTTCATCATCTTACCCGGCTAGGCCCTTTATATTGAAAATATTAACTTCAAAACTTTTTTTGACTACAAGCTATTTTTTCGTCGCAGCTGAGCTCATCGTAATTTTTTTTATACGTTTTTTCCGTTTATTTTTAAATTCCGGTTTAATCTCCACTATTCTGCTATTCGTGCTGCCACTCAGATAACGAATTTCTCATTTCTCGAAGATTATCATGAGTTTTTTCAAAAAGTTGAAAAACCGTAAACTCTGCCGTTTCAGATTGCAGAAATTTTGATGTTAGTTGAGTACTTAGTACTTAGATAAAGTTACTAAGTGTTTTAGATTGAATAGTAATGTTAACGGCAAATTCAAAATTATTCATATGCTCTAATAATGAATTAGCTTCTAATTTTTCATAGATTTTTGATAGCAATGAAATTTTCGTTAAAGATTTTATTACTTGTCGGAAAGCTCGACGCAAAGCCATAACAGCATCATGACTGGATGGCCATCGGGTTTCACATAATATTTTTAAGGTTGGCAAACGCGATGAATTCAAAGTGATAATAGTACATAATATATGTAGTACATTCCATCTTTTAATAATTGCACTAAAAAAAAACATATAATCTCTTAATTATGTCGTAAAAAAACCAACTCTTGCACCAGCAATGGCATCATTCAACACTAGAATCAGATTATGGGATGTACATGAAGATAGGAAACTGTTTTTTCAATGTCAGTTATGCATCTTTGTACGCCTGAATGTACACCAAACGCTTGCCCCATCATACCCCTTTCCTCTGCAGTTGTGTACGGAAAGGTGCTTTGATTGAATAAATTTTAAAATTTCATTTACTGGAAATTCTGCACTTTGGTCTATAAGCAAATAAATCCCAAAAAACTTTCAACAAGTTCTGCTTTGGAAGGTGAATTATTTTCATCGCAAGTTATTTTTACACACCGGAAAATAAAAATAAGCTGATCGTGTTTTGAAATATCTTGAGTGGTATCAAGAATTATTTAATAAAAACAAATTATTTTAATTAAATTAATAAATTTGTTTTCAGTTTCTTGAGCCAGCAAATTAATAACTTACGTTTTGTATTTGGTGGCTCAAGTAATTTGTTTAAGTTATTATTTTTATCGATTAATTTAGCTAAAACAGGATCATATTTAGCTAGTAAAAGATCCACCGACAAAAAATTACCTTTTTGGGATTCACTTTCATCTAAACTACCAACATGCCCACGAAACGCTAAATTGTACCTTGCACCCGGAAAGAGTAAGAGTTACGTCAATTACCCGCTTCATTACTTTCTTCCAAGTTTCCTATTTTGATGCTTATTAGGAAAATATGTTTTGATCCCCAATTTAGAGAAAGTAGAAGTATTAAGCTTGAAGGCTTTAAGGGGCCTCTCCTAACGTCGGGCCCCCCCGCCATGCGGGCCCTGCGGGCCTGTCAGCTACACCACTGGTTACCACGACGACGATATTGGTTTCCATGACGACGATTCAAAACCATTGTAATTGTCTACTGATCTGACTTTTAAATATTATGTCAAAATAATTTTATTTCATCGAATTATCAGTAGTAATTGCACAAGAGCTCAAAAATTCTATATTAATTTTAGAGATCGAGTGCAATTTGTTGCGATTATTTCATGAATAAAACTGTTCAAATCCAAAATTTTATTGTAATTTACTTATGTAAGTACAAAATTAGTTCAATTAAATAAACAGTTGTTATAAATATTTCACTGGTGAAAGTCATCACTTTTATAATTTTTAAAACATTAATTGTCATTAATTTCACTGAATGTATTTTTTCGTAGCAACGAAGGGCATCTGACGACGGGACATTATCAAAAATTATCAATTTAATTTAGATTTCTGTAGCTTTCTATTGGTCAGAATCTCCTATGAATGAAATAATCAGTAGTAATTGCACAAGAGCTCTAAAATTATTGAATTTTTTCCAAGTGACACTTTCACGACCCGAAGGGTAGTGAAATTATGTCAAAGTGGCACGAGGGAAACAATTCGATAATAATTTTAGAGATCGAGTGCAATTTGCTACGATTATTTCATGAATAAAACTGTTCAAAACCAAAATTTTATTGTAATTTATTTATGTAAGTACAAATTACTACAGTTAAACACACAGTTGTTATAAATATTTGACGGTTGAAAGTCATCACTTTTACAACTTTTAAAACAGTAATTGTCATTAATATCACTGAATTTATTTTTTCGTAGCAACGAAGGGAATCTGACGTAATATACTTGACGACGGGATATTATCAAAAATTATCAGTAGTAATTGCACAAGAGCTCTAAAATTCTCTATTAATTTTAGAGATCGAGTGCAATTTGTTGCTATTATTTCATGAATAAAACTGTTCAAAACCAAAATTTTATTGTAATTTATTTATGTAAGTACAAATTAGTACAATTAAACACACAGTTGTTATAAAAATTTGGCGGTTGAAAGTCATCACTTTTATAATTTTTAAAACATTAATTGTCATTACCGCCACTGAATGTATTTTTTCTCTGACGTAATATACTTGACGACGGGAAGTTATCAAAAATTATCAGTCTAATTTAGATTTCTGTAGATTTTTAATGGTCAGAATCTCCTATGAATGAAATAATCGGGTATAATATCACAAGAGAGTGAGAATAAATTGAAAATAATGCGACAGTTTTTCGAAAATTTGTTATCTGGCAATAGACACGAGAGCCCGCAGGGCTCGAAAATGAAGCATTTTTTTCTTATTTAATCTTACTGTCGGATATTCGTAAGATTATTTTTTAATACGTATATTATGGATATTTTCTTAAATGTGACAGTTGTCAAAACTAGGAATCTGGTTGCCAGTAAACAGAAACAATCTACTTAATAAAATTATATCGGTAATTTTCTAGATAATTTCTAGATAATTCTCAGTATAATTTTAACCTGATTGGACAGAATTAAGTGATCTAATATTTATTATACGATTGGAAGTTAAAATCGTCAAAAAATAATCGGGTATAATATCACAAAAGAGTGAGAATAAATTGACAATAATGCGACAGTTTTTCGAAAATTTGTTGTCTGGCAATAGACACGAGAGCCCGCAGGGCTCGAGTGGCTATTGCCCAATGACAACAAATTTGAATAAAAATGAAGCATTATTTTCTTATTAAACGCTTTTATTTAGTTCAATAGTTTGCGTCAAATCTTCAGACGTTAATTTGACTGCCTTTTCTTCAATGCAAATGAATGAAAATTTGCAGAGATATGCATTCACGGGAACAATACACGAATAGTCAATAAATTTTTTTTTCTAGTTTATTAATTGTTTAAATAAAAAATACGATTTTAATGTAAAACGCTCAAATTCTCTTGTTTTTTACAATGTAAAAACTTGAAACTTTTACGGATTGTATAGCTAATTATATGAACAATACATAATTTCACTTTTTACGTTAATTGTTACGTTATGCTTCATTAATAAACAATAAATTTTCAAATTTTTTGCCGATTCCGACTACTTTTCATGTTAGTACATCATATGTTTTATACATATTTTAATAAACATGACGATATATTTTAATGTTTGGAAAGTGTAAGACTAAAAAATAAAAAAAAATATGAAAAAAAAAATTTTAAGAAACGCTTTTCTTTAGTTACGAGTGACTAAAATTAAAAATATTATAGAAAAATCAACTAAAAAGCTAAAAATAAAAAAAAAATTGAAAAAATCTAACAAATTCGTTAAAGAAAAGCGTGGGGCGAAAACTGTTTATTCGATGAACACGCGCCACGCTTTTCTTTGACGGATGTGTTAGATTTTTTCAATTTTTTTTTTATTTTTTGCTTTTTAGTTGATTTTTATATAATATTTTTAATTTTAGTCACTCGTAACTTAAAAATTTTTTTTCATATTTTTTTATTTATTCTTACTGTCGTGTGATATTCGTAAGGTTATTTTTTGACAGTTGTTAAAACCAGGAAACTGGTTGCCATTAAACAGAAACAATCTACTTAAAAAAATTCTATCGGTAATTTTCTACAGTAGATAATTCTCAGTATAATTTTAATCTGATTGGACAGAATTAAACACGTGACTAAATATCTTACTATACGATTGGAAGTTAAAATCATTAAAAAATAATCAGTTTAATTTCTATTTCTGTAGCTTTCTATTGCAGAATCTCCTATGAATGAAATAATCGCGCTAATTTCATTAAAACATGAACACAATAAGATAAATTTGAAATAAATTAGTAAATAATATATAAATATTAGTTTATTGCATGTATTATATTATATTATAATGCTTTATTACATGGTATTTTACTTTCCCGCACGCCGTGCGGGAAAGTGCAACTTTCGGAAACGAAATGCGTGCGTGAAAGTGGTTCTTTTAGCACGGCCGTAGAAAAAAGGATTTTTTCACTAAAATTTATTTTTATTTTGAATATTACAATTTTAAAATGAATTTAAAATTTGGTTACCTATGTTGATTTTGTTTTGAGCGGATTTCTCAATATATAGGTCTTGGGCCCACACTTAAAAAATATTTATTACCTCCCTCGCGAAACTTTTTTTTTATTCAGTTATTCAAGTCGACTCAGGCAACTTTTCTATTTCGGTAAAGTTTCGGGATGGAGGCGTTTTGTAAATATAGAGATTTCTAAACTTTGATGCGTCCGACAACTGGAGTACCCTAAAAAATTGTTGGAGAATATTACCAGTAATTTTAAATATTATTATCAAACAAACCTGTAAAAATAAACTGTGAGGTTATAAATTTGATGATTAGGGAGAAATATCTAACATTTCAGTAAGCATTGATAAAGAGATATCTGTGTTAGTTGGAATACGTTTTAGAATTTGCCGTAATGGTTAAAATTTTGCTATCTTAAGATACAACATTCAAAACTATTTCATAGAGATAAGTACAATATCTAATATAAATAGTTAACATCTATATTCGAGAATAGTTCATTTGCTTATACAAAATGAACTTTATCTTGAAAATTCCTATTAGAAAAAAACTCAAATATTATCATCAATGGCGCTACAACTCTTCGCGAGTCTTTGCTGCGTTTACTATTGCCTTCCATGTTTGTCGGTCCTGTGCCACTAATTCCCATTGTCGCACTCCCATTTTCTCTAGATCTTCTTTGACTGCATCTTTCCGCCTTTTAGATATTTAAATTCTTTAACCACTTCGAAGTTGTGATTGTTTATAGTAATGTTTTGCCTTATTCGCCGTCGTTCTTGTTTTGAGACGACCATGTATTTTGTTTTGTCTTCATTTATTTTTAGACCGATGTTTAATGCAGCTTCTTCAAAGCTCGAGAAAATATCCTTAATTTCTAATGTTGATTGTGCTACTGCGTCTACGTCATCGGTAAAGGCGAGTATAATTTTTGCTCCCCGAGCAATTATGTCTGGTTTGATTTTTAGATACATTTTTCGCATGACATATTCCAAGGCCAGGTTAAACAACAATGTGGACAGCAGATCTCCCTGTCTCAGTCCAGAATTTACGCAGAAAGCATTTGACATTTTCCCCCCTATTCTAACTTGTGCAAAGGAGTTACTTACACACATTTGTGTTACCGCAGCTAGTTTCTTGGGTACGCCGAGCTCGACCATTACCTTTCATAATGTTGTACGATTAATTGAATCATAAGCCTGTTTGAAGTCTATAAAGTCTATAAAAAAACTGCAAACATATAATTTGTTTAAAAAAACCACACCCATGACAGTCACATTTTCTCTTTAGTAAGCTAATTGTAAACCATGAGAAAAAATCTAGAACATAATTCAGTATACATTACATACGGGTGGTGTCACTGGTCATAGGAAACTCAATGCCAAATTCTAAATTCATGCTTCTGTATTTATTTTACATCAAAAGCCATGAAACATTATTTGCAGAGACCTGAAATATCTACTAATATAAAAACGAATGTTCTTCTTCTTCTTTGAGTGCCTCTCCTATCGGAGATTGGATATCATTAGGGCGATTCTAATTTTATTTACTGCTGTTTTGAACAATTCGTTAGTGGTACAGCCAAACCACTCTCTCAAATTTCTCATCCAGGACATTCTTCTACGGCCTGGATTTCTTCGTCCTTGGATTTTTCCTTGCATTATATTTTGTAGGAATGTGTACTTTTGTCCTCTCATCAGGTGGCCTAAGTATTCAAGTTTTCTCTTTTTTATACTCCGTAGAACTTCTGGCTCGTTATTTATTCTGCGTATTACTTCTTCATTTGTAATTTTATCCACCAAACTTATTCGTAGTATACGGCGGTAGCACCACATCTCAAAGCTTTCAAGATTTTTAATATTCCTCTGTTTAAGAGTCCATGACTCCACACCGTAGAGCAAAGTACTGAATACATAGCATTTTAACATTCTAGTTCGTAGATGAATACTAATATCACGATTACAAAATAATTTTTTCATTTTTATAAAAGTAGACCTGGCAATTTCAATACGTCTTTTTATCTCGTGATTTTGGTCACCTGTTTCATTCATAACGAATGTTAGATTGGTCCTACCAATTAAACACATTAAACACAATTAAAACAAATGCCTTATTAGTCCAAGCCTGAGAGATTTAACCTCTAAAAATCATATCAATAAGCTGAATTTTGTTGAGAATATCAATTTTGAAACCCCCAAAAAGATGCAAAAAAATTGCCATTCGTACCCTCCGGGCTTCCCCCTAAAAACCCCCATAATAATCGTAGAAAGTGGCAAAAATCGCGCAATTTTTATTTATTTAACAACTGTGCAAAACTGACTTCATTTGCAACAAAATGCAAAAATTGGATTCGAAAGCTCTCCTCTTCAGCTTTGAAATGCATTTTGAGATTTGTCGATAGGACAATCTAATCAAATGATATTGAATTTTTACCCTCGATAGTTAGCTCAAAGAGTCAGTAACTAAGTGTCCCTACACGGTGCTCTGAGTACTCCGAGGAGGGTTAGGTTAAATCCCAAATATGCATGTAATCAAATCTGAATCATCTTTATTTTCATTTTTTTCAGACCTCTACAGTTTCTCATGACTTTTCATCTAAAATAATCTAGGGAAGCAGAAATTCAACAACTTAGACTTTTCCATTGAGTTGTCTAAGGCCTATTTGACGATTCACCACCCGGTATAGTTTATCATTGATAAACTATACCGGGTGGTAAATATTCAGTAATATTACCCGGTTGCGCGCCAATAGTGAATATAATATTTTTAATTGTATGTCAAAAAACGTACAATAACTACCACTTAAAACCTACCAAATTTCATTTGCCTATCTCAACCGGTTTTAGAGTAATAAATAAATCGTCAGTTTGTAAGAAAAATTTCAACACCCCGTATCTCGGAAACATTTGCTGACATACGTTTATAAAGCAAACTGTCATGATTGTTCACACAGAATTACCGTTAAAGTTTGTCATACTTATTTAAAAACATCTTGTACCGATGAAAAATATGGCTAGTTGTTGAAGTACCTAACTTTTTAATTATCCAACACAAGTGAATGATTAAAAAACAGAATATTAGGAAAACCTGAGGCTATAGTTGGGTTTTAATTTTAGTACATGTTTTGTAAATGCTAGAATATTCCACAAGATGTTTCTAACTTTAAGAAAAAACCCAGTTTTATTGGTACACCCGGTATAAAATGACAATTTGCCTGTTTAGCAACAGCGATATTGTTAAAGACTAGGGCCAGTATTTCCAACCTCACTTAAGCCAAAGCTTACTTTAAGCCTTTGCTTAAGCTTAGATGCCTGTATTTCCACTTCAATTTGAGGCTTAAGCCTAGGCTTAAACCAAATAATTTTAAGCTCACGCGGGAGTTGGTTTAAGCCTTTGCTTAAAATTTGTTTTCTGTATTTTGAGGTTATTTCTATAGATTATTAATTATAAAGTTATTTTGAAAACCAACTTTTGAGTAGTACCGGTATTATTAGATTATTAAATAATAATCTATTAATTTATTAATCGTAATAACGATTACTAAAATTCTCAACTACTTTTGGAAGGTGTAGGCACAAGAAAATCGTTTATTTCTACAATGCTTGGTAGGTATATTTATTTTACAAAAATAAACTTACATTCCAATTTGACATTTTAAGGAATATATCCAATAAACAAAATTACAAAGACGGATCTATTACTTATGCAAAATAACAATAAAAATATAACCAGAGAAAATATAGACAATAAACTAGCAACACATGTACATACCATGTACACAAAATTAAGTGAAGTAAATGACATGGATACAGATGAGAAGATAAAATTAAATGTCAACAGTATTGGTTTTTACCTCAGAACAGTTAGTTCTGGCATTTTGACGTATTCAGAGGTACCAAACCAATTAACTTTACAGTTGAGCATCAGTTTAGGTAAGGGAATGATGGAAATACCGCACCCAGCTTAAGCTTCTCCTTAACTTTTGACACAGGCTTAGCTAAGCGAAAGCTTAAGTAGCTATTGAAATACCGGCCCTAATAATAGTTTAGAGAAATAAGGAAAAAAATATCCTGTTGGTGACACAACCCCCTCCAGGCCGAAACCAAATTTTTTGAGTAGTATGGACATCTATATTAATAACCTATAATGTTTCCTGCAGCCGATTTTGATGATATACATAGTTATAAACAAATGAAAATCAAAAAACGGTAAATTTTTGCTTTTTTCGTCTATAACCAAAAAGTTAAATATTTTAAACAAATTTGAGAGTGAGAAACTCATAAATCGTATAAAAAACTTTAATATGACGTTCGCTGAATATGTGTATCCTTATTGGTTGCTTAGAAAATTGCAAAATAAATCATAAATTTTGAGTCTTTATAAATATTCATAACTTATGTAAAGATTAACTTCGAACGTTCTTATTACACGGAATACTGAGACTTCTGGTGCTTAAATCATACCCTAAATTTCAAAGCAATTGGTCAAATAGATTAAAAGGTATTTAATTTGTTTTTCCCAATTTAATTTTTTTTGCAACGCTATAAGTCAGAAAATGATGAAGTTACACTAATACTTTGGATAGTTTATGACAGAAGAAGATTTATAATATAAATTTATTTTAAAATAATGCCAAAAAATAATTCTAAATACTGCAAAATTATTTTGCAAAAACATGTGAATTAAAAAAAGGGGGGCTAACTTCGTCCCTAAATTTCTAAATGTGTATAAAATTTCAGTCTTTCCAAAAATGAAAAAATAATTTTTCTATGGGTAACGGTTAAAAAGTTATTCTAATTGTTTATAAGTAAGCTAAAAATAGACGTGTTTTTGCAAAATAATTTTACACTGTTTAAAATTACTTTCTGTAATTTTTTTAATTAAGTCAATAGTATAAATGTTCTTCTTCCAGAAACTGTAAAAAGTCTTACTGTAACCTCATAATTTTCTGACATATATAGTGTTGCAAAAAAAATGAATTTGGGAAAAACAGATTAAATAACTTTTAAACTATTTGACCAATTGCTTTGAAATTTAAAATATAATTTACGCACCAGAAGTCTCAGAAATTCGTGTAACAAGAAGGTTCTAAGTTAATTTTTACATAAGTTATGAATATTAAAAAAACATCAAAATTTATGATTTATTTTGCAATTTTCTAAGCAACCAATAAGGATAAACATATTCAGCGAACGCCATATTGAAATTTTTTAGACGATTTATGAGTTTCTTACTCTCAAATTTGTTTAAAATGCTTAACTTTTTGGTTATAGCCGAAAAAAAAAACGAAAATTTACCGTTTTTTGATCTTCATTTGTATATCATCAAAATCGGTTGCAGGAACATATGGGTTATTATTATAGATATCCATACTACTCAAAAAATTTAGTTTCGGCCTGGAGGGGGATGTGTCACGAGAAAAATCATTTCTCTGGACTATAAGGCTATACCATATTAAAAAAATCACTTAAATCGGACAACAGGTTTAGAAAATTCGAGACATAAAAAATGACCCATTTTTAAGGTGGTGCGTTAATTTTTTGGATGTGTGTATTCGCTCTGTGCATGACTGACGCGACACTTGACATTTTTGACGAGCACAACTTGAAGTTAAGCATAATATGATAAATAAATATTGTGAAGTTGCAAATTATTAATAATTAGATTTTTAACAATATTTTTCCAATTTATACAGAGTGTCCCGAAAAAATTAGTAATAAATTATATCACAGAATCTGGGGTCAAAAATAGGTTGATTGAATCTCACTTACCTATGTACAATAGTGCACACAAAAAAAGTTACAGCCCTTTGACGTTACAAAATGAAAATCAATTCTTTTTCATATATCGAAAACTCTTATCGAGATTTTTCATTGAAAATGGACATGTGGCATTCTTATGACATCAGCATCTTAAATAAAAATTAAAGTAAAATTTGTGTACCCCATAAAAATTTTATGGGGGTTTTGTTCCCTTAGACCCACCCAAACTTTTGTGTACGTTCCAATTTAATTATTATTGTGGCACCATTAGTTAAACACACTGTTTTTAAAACATGTTTGTCTCTTAAGACTTTTTCGATAAGCCAGTGTTTATCGAGATATTTTGAATATTTGTCGAATCCACCACATATTTGTATATAAGAACGATTATAGAAACCTGTTAATAATATGAAAATGTATTTATAATTTACATTTCTAGGTATATTTTGTAACAGAAGCCACATCTCGATAAAAGGTGACTTATCAAAAAAAGACTAAGAGGCAACAGTTTTAAAAACACTGTGTTTAACTAATGGTACCACAATAATTTTTTAATTGGAACCTACACAAACGTACACAAAAGTTTAGGGGGGGTTAAGGGATCAAAACCCCCATAAAATTTTTATGGGGTGGACAAATCTCACTATAATTTTGTTTTAAGATGATCCTGCCATAAGAATGATACATGTCCATTTTCAATAAAAAATATTTAATAGTTTTCGATATATTGAAAAAATTGATTTTCATTTTGTAACTATAACTTTTTTTTATGAGCACATTAATTTGTACTAAGGTAAGTTAGGTTCAATCGAACTATTTTTGACTCCAGAATGTGTGGTATAATTTATGACCAATCTTTTCGGGACACCCTGTATATAAAATGGATGTAGTATTGAGAATTGGGTTTCTAAAAATCCATCACAATTTATCTTTTCAACTCAAAACAGATCGAAAAGGGAAAAGTCTATCCTCGTTTTTAAACTAGGAGTAATTCAAATTTACCGCGCTGTTATGATTGTTTGTAATTTATCCAACCGCAGGAATGTTTACTCCACGGTTCTTGTGCACTACACGAAATTATGAAATTTTGACACTATTTACATTTATGAAATTTTTGACACTATTGACATTTACTAGTCATAGGTTAATTAAGTTATATCTGCGATTTTTTGTACTTTCTGAGTTATTCCTTTAACTTTTAGATTTTTAGTCTTCATTTAAGAAAACTGTTGTTTTTAGAACTCTTTAGCGACGTATTATTGTTATTAGTCTTATAAGTTATTCGACACTGATTACTGGATTACCGTCGAAAGCCGACCTGGTCAACCAAAAAAGAAGATAAATCTGGTGATTTTTATGACATTATTGGGCGTAAATCTGTCTTTTGCGTTTACTTCTCCTAGTTTAAATATTTTCTCTAATTGATATGTAATTATGGAGATTTATAAATAGTATACTTACTATTTTGACTGTTAGTAGAATAATTAGGTAAATACGCAACATTTATGTAACATTTTTGATAAAATTTGTTATACAAACGATGAGACTGACATTACAAAGGATCGCCAAAATTGACATATTTCGCCGTTAGTCACGGTGGCATCGTTTCATGTATCACTACCATGGTCACGCAAGAAGCGAATAATGATCATTTATCTCCACCATATTCGAACTGACTTCTGAGCATTCTGGGATATTAAATTTTAGACCATATTACACTATTTTTAATAATCGTGTCACAATTTGTTACAGCTCCAGCTTATTCAACTTTATTTACACCAGAACTTGTCCAGTTTGAACCCGTCTCACTGAGCAACCACGGATTTTCAGGACTAGGACATTATCATGACGGCAATTCGCTTTTTCAAAAAAGTGCCCAACTTGCCCATATAGCACGATCTTCGGCAGTTAGTGCTAAAAACGCAGTTCATAATCAACATTCCGCTGGAAGTAATGCAGAATTTGGAGTAAAAAGTACTTTAGCTAATGTTGCTGTTGAGGTAATTATTTGTCTACAATTTTAAATTTACACTGCTTATAATATGGTTAATATATCTACGCTTGTTAAATTAAAACGCATTTTTGGTCAGGTTATCCTTAAAAGCAATAGTAGTCACTCAATCAATATTCTGCAATGTTAGTTATGTTTGTAAACGTCACATTGATCAGTTCTTATTATTTGTATTTGACTATGACACAGTATATAGAGGTTCCACAGTAAAATCACTCCTCTGTCGGCGCTTTGATCTCAAGAAGTAATACCGGCAGTACGCAATTGGTAATTCACCAGTGGTGCATGCGGGTTTTCCCTGTTAGTCTAAGAGCTAGTGAACCCTCCGACTAAAGGTCATTCTGTAAGGCTAGAAATTTTTCTAGTGATAATTTATAGCACACCAAGGCTAAAAACCACGTGCACCGCTGATGCCTGCCAGGTCATGGTTTTTAGCCTTGGTGTGCTATGAATTATTACTAGAAAAATTTCTAGCCTTACAGGAGGACCGTTAGTCGGAGGGTTCACTAGCTCTTAGACTATGTTAAAATCCGTACGTTTCTATGCTACTAGTAATGCGAGAGTGGGGCAAAAGCGACTGCCAACATTGCGCGGTCGCCATGCGCGACTACAGACTTTACTTCCAATTTTTCGGAGAGTGGTTCTACTGTCCCTCTTTATACTGTGACTATGATTTTAAGTATCCGTTGTAAGATGATAATTCGGATAGAATTCCCCAGATTAAGAGACTGCGCTGACATCAAGCACAAAATAATAATCTGGGGAATTCCATCCGAATTATCGTGCAACGAATAATAATGTAACTTAAAACGAGCGTTTACTGTTATTAATTTATCCGAATATAATTAGCGTACGGGTATTCCATGTTATTATGCTAAAGATTAGTAACAATTATAAATTTATACGCGAATGCAAGTACAGTATGCGGCAAAATAAACAGTACTGTAATGAATTTTGAAATGTTTTTGATTATTTATACATCTAGTATACATGATTTGCACACATTAGCCACGACGACGCACGTTCTCGATAAAACATATGTTAAAGATTCTCTCTGGCCACTGGCTGATCTACGCCGGGGAGGGAAAATGAGGAAATTTCCCCTCGAACACGGTCCAAAATTAATATATTAGCTGACATGAAACCGAAACCACAGAAAGAGAAATTCAACCCAATAAGCAAGCTGGTTAGGAAAATTAAGGAACAATGCCTATATGTTATTATTTATGTCTTTTATGTAATCTGAGTTTACCTTTTTTATGTCTTTTGGTTGGTTTTTCATTGCAACTTCTTCTCTAAGGAAATTTCCCCTCCCAAGGCAAATTTATAGATCCGCCACTGCCCTTTGGCACGAAAAATCTTTAATTCTATGGTTTATTTTTTAACCAGGAGGAGTAAACTAAAAACACAGATTCATGCGCAAGAAAGTCACTAGAATAATCACCAAATACATCTTCTTGTCGGCCCTCGACGGTAATCCATAAATATTATATTATATCAATACGTCGCTAAATAATTCTAAAAACAACTGCTTTTTATATAAAAGCAGCCTAAAAATCTAAAAATTAAAGGAATAACGCAGAAAATACAAAAAATCGCCGATATAACTTAATTAACCTATGAAATGCCAATTGTGTCAAAATTTGATAAATGTTATTAGTGTCAAAATTTTATAACAGTGGAGTAAACTTACGGAGTAAACCTGCCTGTGGTTGGACCAATTACAAACAAGCATTACAGCGCGGTAAATTTGAATCAATCCTCTTGGTTTAAAAACAAACCATAGTCCGCAATTCCAAAAGGGCAGACGGTGGATCTGTTTGCCTCCTTCAGAATTTCCCATATGTACGCATCTGGTGGCGTTAGTTCTGGTGAGTGGCAACTCCCAAAATGATCGGGAAGAATTCGAAGAGACTCCCTGGCAGTGTGACTGGTTGTCTCGACCTGCTAAAACCATTGTAGAAATTTTTTTTTATTAAGAATTTTAAAAATTTTACTTTAAAACCATTTTTTTTAAATAACAACGTTGAATCGATGAAACATACAGATCATATAAACACAATATAAATAAAGCAACTTGTGAAGCGGTAACGATTAATTTCATTTAAGTTGCTAATTTTTTTTGCCGATTTGTTTTGCCAAAACAAAAGAGACCAACTGTATTTTGAGCGTAACTTGCTTACATTTGATGCTAGAATCTTTTTTTTATAAAAATAAAAATAAAGCTTTTTAAACTCTTGCTTTGTTGTAATGAGTTTTCTTCAAAAAGTGCTTAATTTTTTGGTCATTTCACGTTGAAATATTCTATTTGGAATTTGGCGAATATGAACCTATTTTTTAAGCTATAACTCTGCTTCTACTATATCTAGGGACTTCATGCCTAAAGCATTTTTTCACTTTTTTACAGGCTATATTTTTGCCAGTTACTTACTTTTTAAGTTGTGTTATGAGTTGATGTGCGTCTTCATTTTTGCTTCAAGTTAGCATCGTGCACGTGCTGGAAAACAGTTAATACCATATTACATCATCCGACATATTTATTATTAAAACTTCTAATAACAGTAAGGTTAAAATAATGACAAGGTTATTAATTTTTTTTTATTAAACGCTTTTCTTTCGTTCAAACGTTTGTGTCAAATCTTTAGACGTTGATTTGACTGACTTTTTTCAATGCAACTGAATGAAAATTTGCAGATATATGCATTCGCGGGAACAATACACGAATAGTCAATAAAATTTTTTTTATGTTTATTAATTGTTTAAATGAAAAATAACGTTTTTAATGAAAATTGCTTAAATTCTCTGTTTTTTTTACAATGAAGAAAATTGAAACTTTTACGGATTGTAGCTAATTATATGAACTATACATAATTTCACTTTTTACGTTAATTGTTTAAGTTATGCTTCATTAATACACAATAAACTTTCAAATTTTTTGCCGATTCCGACTACTTTTCATATTTTTATATCATGTGTTTTATACATATACACTTGGGTGCAAAAAAATCGATATACTGAAAATTTAGTCATTTTTGATGTCTCGAATTTCCTAAACCTGTTGTCCGATTTAAGTGATTTTTTTTACCTTGTTATAGCCTTATTCATTACCAATATCGCTGTAATAATATTGTTGCTAGACAGGTAAACTGTCATTGTATACCGGGTGTACGAATGACACTGTGTTTTTTTCTCAAAGTTTCGCATCACCCTGTGGACTATCCTAGCAATAATAAAATACTGAAATTAAAACCCAACTATGGCCTCAGGTTTTCTTAACATTCTGTTTTTAAATTCATTCGCTTATGTTGGATAATAAAAAAGTTAGGTATTTTAACAACTGGCCCTGTTCGTCATCAGTACAGGGTGTTTCTAAATAAGTGCGACAAACTTTAAGGGGTTATTTTACATGAGAAAATAATGACAGTTTGCTTTATAATTATATGTCCGCAAATGCTTCGATCCCGAGATACGGTGTGTTCAATTTTTTTTTACAAACTGACGATTTATTTATTACTTTAAAACCAGTTAAGATATGCAAATCAAATTTGGTGGGTTTTAAGACGTAGTCGGACAACAGGTTTAGAAAATTCGAGATATCAAAAATGACCAAACTTTCGGTGGATCGATTTTTTTGCACCCGAGTGATTTTAATAAACATGATGATATATTTTAATGTTTAAAAAGTGTAAGACAAAAAATTTAAAAAATATGAAAAAAGAAACGCTATTCTTTGGTTACGAGTGAATAAAATTAAAAATATTATAAAAAAATCAACTAAAAAGCAAACAATAAATTTTTTTTTCTACAACCGTGTTAAAAATGCAATTTTTAGCACTCCATACGAGCGTTAAAAATGCTACGTTAAGGCACTAGTGCTTTAAAATATTTTTAAGGCACTGCAGTTCGTATTGACCGTATAGAAAATTTTGATGTAATGTCAAAAAAAATATAAAAATGGAATGTCAGTCAAGTTCAAGTAAAATTTTTTGTAGATGTTGTCCTGTAATTACGTTTGTAGAAAAAATATTGTATGATATGCGTGTTAAAAAGTACATTTTTAAGGCACTTATGTGAATTGCAGAAGTCGCTATCGCTCATTCTGTAAACTTTCGCATGCGTGCCTTAAACGTGTACTTTTAACACTTATATCATAAATAACTATAGTCTGGGCTAATTAGCAAAATTCATGGAAAAGTTATTTACCAGCAATTTTATTGCTGGAATCGAATTATAAGATCCTATATATTAATAATATAGGTATGCAAAGTCCGCAGATAGTGTGCTACTTTTTTTATAAACAAAATGGCGCCGACAAATCGTATTTTTTTCAATTATTGCTATATAACTCCGAAGATTTTAACTTTACAACAAAAACACTCAAATAAAAATTCACCGCAATTAAATTCTGCACAGAGGTATGTTTCTCACGATTTGCTCCGACGAAAATTTTCCTCGGAAAATGCGGGTTTTCCTAACAAAAAATATAATTTTTTAATAAAGTTTTAGGTAAGTAATTATTAATCAATAATTAAATAACTTAGTGACATCAAAGATTTCTTGGTATAGATTGTAATTCCAGAAGCTGGTGAAAATTAAACGAATATTTTAGCAACAATTCAATTGTTAATTAACAATTTACGATCGCAATAATAACCAAAATAATCATGATACATTGATCAAACTTATAAAGAATATATAGATGAGATGCTTGTTTAATATTTTATCGACAAAATATAAATTTTTCCTTTTTTGCATAATCTTTAAATTTTGAAAAAAAAAATAGTTATAATACGTTGGTCTAATTAGTTAAGTACAAAGAAAGGTTATTTACCAGCAATTTTATTGCTTTAATCGAATTATAAGATCCTATATAATATTAATATAGGTATGCAAAGTCCACAGATAGTGTGCTACTTTTTTTGTAAACAAAATGGCGCCGACAAATCGTATTTTTTTCAATTATTGCTCTATAACTCCGAAGATTTTAACTTTACACCAAAAATACTCGAATAAAAATTCACCCCAATTTAATTCTACATAGAGGCATGTTTTTCCCGATTTGCTCCGACGAAAATTTTCCTCAGAAAACGTGGGTTTTCCCAACAAAATCTCGAATTTTCAAATAAATTTTTTGGACCAGTAATTATTTCTCAATAATTATATAGCTTGGTGAAAAAAAGCTTTCTTAGTATAGATTATAAATTCAGAAGCCGGTTAAAATGAAACGAATATTTTAGCAACAATTCAATTGTTAATTAACAATTTACAGTCGCAATAACAACCAAAATAATCATGAGACATTGATCAAACTTAGAAAGATTATAAAGGTGTGATGCCTATTTAATATTTTGTTGACAAAATATAAATTTTTCATTTTTTTGCATAATTTTTAAATGTTTAAAAAAAATTGTTATAAACAAATTAACATTTCTTAGAAATTATTTATTATATTCTAATTTTAAAAAATACTTAAAATGCGTATTTCATAGGTCTTGAAAATAAATGCTTTAAAAAATTTTTCCAACCATTTGCAAAAAAAGGTAGGAAACAGCAAAGTAAATATACGATTTCTCCATTGTTTATAATTTGTTTTAATTGTTTCAAAGCTTAAAAGTGAGTCTATGGTACAATCTAATTACTCACAAAAAATGTCAGAAATTAGTGCATTGGTTATATTTTAATCAAAGATTAAAAATACTTTTTTTTGTAATTTTTAGCGTGAAAGTAGGCTTGATACAGAGCCGGAGATAAAATGTTCACTTGAAGCGACTGACACGCTTAAACTCGCGCGAGTTGTGTATGTGGGCGGGTAGCTACGGTACTGTATTATTCTACTTTCGCGCGTGTTAATTACAAAAAAATATATTTATAATCTTTAATTAAAATATAACCATTAAGCTGATAATCGATATTGTTTTATAGATAATTAGCTTGTACTTTAAACTCACTTCTACGCTTTGAAAGAATTAAAAAAAATTATTAACACCGTAGTAATCGTATGTTTATTTTGCTGTTTCATAACTTTTTTGCAAATGATTGCAAAAAAGTTTTAAAGCATTAATTTTCAAGATATTTGAAATGCGCATTTTAGCTATTTTTTAAAATTATAATATAATAAAAACTTTCTGAGAAACGTTAATTTGTTTATAACTATTTTTTTAAACATTTAAAGATTATGCAAAAAAATAAAAAATTTATATTTTGTCGACAAAATGTTAAATAGGCATCTCATCTTTATAAGATTTCAAAGTTTGATCAGTGTATCATAATTATTTTGGTTATTATTGCGACCGTAAATTATTAATTAACAATTGAATTGTTGCTAAAATATTCGTTAAATTTTCACCAGCTTCTGGAACTATAATCTAAACCAAGAAGGCTTTTAAGTCACCAAATTATTTAATTATTGGTAAATAATTACTTATCTAAAACTTTATTTGAAATTTAAAGATTTTGTTGAGAAAACCCGCATTTTCCGAGGAAAATGTTCGTCGGAGCAGATGGGGAAAAACACGTCTCTATGCAGAATTCAATCACGGTGAATTTTTATTTGAGTGTTTTTGTTGTAAAGTTAAAATCTTCGGAGTTATATAGCAATAATTGAAAAAATACGATTTGTCGGCGCCATTTTGTTTATAAAAAAAGTAGCACACTATCTGTGGACTTTGCATACCTATATTATTAATATATACAATCATAAGATTAGATTCCAGCAATAAAATTGCTGGTAAATAACTTTTCCCAAAAATGGCCTATTCTCCGATAATCAGCCCAGACTATTATTAAACTCAAAGGATTATTCGAAATAAACTGTCACACACATTTGTTAAAAAATTGAAAAACTCTAACACATTTGTTAAAGAAAAGCGTGGGGCGAAAACCATTTATTCGATGAAGACGCGCCCCACGCTTTTCTTTAAAGAATGTGATAGATTTTTCAATTTTTTAACAAATGTATGTGACAGTTTATTTCGAACAATCCTTAGTCATTCGTAACTAAAGAAAAGCGTCCCTTAAAAATTTATTTTCATATTTTTTTATTTTTGTAGTCTAAGTTAATGTTTATTATCCTTTAAAACTAACAGTAAAATTTAGTTCAAATTGTTTTAGGCTTCGAAAACAGCCCAAACAGCGTTGAAAGGAAAACAAGCGATTCTATCTAATATTAAGCACCAAATTGTAGCTGCACAAAATCAACTAAAAGATGAAATTACCCAATACCACCAAGCTTCGTTAGCCGCACATGCAGCACAGCAAGCTGCTTATAAAGCTCAGTCCCAGCTACATTCCCTTCGATCTACTATAAACGAAGCTGAAGCTACTGCACATGATGCAACAGCTGCCGCCGCAGAAGCTGCAAATGCAGAAGCAACTCAAAAAGGAATGCTATTTGAAGCTAAACAGAAGCTGGAAGCTCTGATTCATCAATTAAAACATGTTGGCGGTGACCTGAAGGATATTCAAATATCTGCTTTAAAAGCCACAAAATCAGCGCAGCTAGCAAGTATTAATGCTGCAAATAGTGGTCACTCAAAACAAATTACATATGGATACTGATAAAGTGTCTAAAAACTATTATTTTTATTTTATTTTTTTGTATGTGTGCCTTAATTAATAAATATTTTTGTTGTTAAGTCTAATTTCTTTAGTTGTTATTTATACAGTGCGTCCATACAGTAACGCATAAATTCATTATTTCGTAAACCGGCGACTTTACCGAAAAATCCCGAAACAGGTCGATTTTTATTTTTAAATACAATTTTTTGGCATGTATTTCATACGAATGACGTCATCCATATGGACGTGATGACGTAATCGGTGATTGTTTTGAGGCTCTATGATATTGTTCAGAGTGCAGCGTTGGTAGATACGCCGGGCTACACAGGATGTGACCAATTAGTATAAAGTTGGAAGACAAGTAATTGGGCGGTATTTTGCAATGAAGGTAATTTCTCAGGATTAGAAATAACATGATTAATTATTGTAGATAAACGTTCATGAACACTCCAAAACCCCTTGAGCCAATTGTTTTCAACTCCGTCTGGTCCAGGAGATATTCAGTTATGAAGCTCTTTGATGATATTTGAGACTTATTTAGTAGTGAAGGGTGCGTAAAGAGTAGTAATGATGTGTTAGCAATTCTGTGTCATATCTTCTATCCATCCAGCATTGTTGTTAAGAGCAGCTTAACTGGTGGTGTGGAAAGTTGATTTCCCCAAAACTCATTAATTTTTTCTTGGCTTTGGTAAGTCTTATCGACACGTTCTACAGTGGAATTGAGTTTTTGATAGAATGCCTTCTCAGAATTTTCAAAAACTACATTTTCGCCGTCATTATTATTCCAGATTTAGCCATAATGCTCACACTCCCTCTAAGGGGAAAATTGACTCATCCCAGATACCTACGGTATCAAAAGGATTGAGCTCTAATGGGACTTTTTTCGTGTTATCGAGCCCTAGGTGACTTGGTATGCAGGTGTATCTCCCAAACATTTTCGTACACATCTGGCCGTTGCAAGTAGTACAGCTTTCTGCATGGTCTTGTATTGAAGTTTATTTAGACTCAGCTTTTTTATGCTTTCGAGGAGGTTCTTCGGAATGACTCCAGTAGTAGACATAATAATGGGTATCGTCTGGGTACTTTGCATTCTCCATTGTCTTCGTATTTGAATTTCCAGATCTCTGCACTTGGCGACTTTTCAGTAAATTTACTACGTAGATTATTTTTGTTAGGTATCGCCACATCAATTAGTGTTGTTTGTCTTGTTAATTTATTAAATAGTACGATATCTGTTTTACTATGTGCCACTGTTTGGTCTGTGAGCACAGTGCGGTCCCAGTATAGCTTCTAGTTGCCACCGTCAAGCATACTCTCAGGGACGTATTGATAATATGAGATATGGTCCGTTTGGAGAAGTCCTAGCTTGATAGCTGCTATCTATTGATAAAGTTTTTTTCCCACTGCGTCATGCCGTTCCTTGTATTCAGTTGCAGCAAATGCCTGGCAGCCCCCTGTAAGATGTTAGGGGGCTTCTTGGGTTTGACATCCATATGGCATTTGTCGTTTTGGATCTGAGGGTCTTTGACGATATATTTCAGGTAATTTCTGGTTGGTATAACCTGATCCAGAATGGCCAGTAATGAACCCTCCGTTTCAGGGAAATCTTTCCTGATGTCAACCAATAGCTCGACGCTGTATTGTCTACATAGTCTTGGCTGACTTCATTGGAATGTCGCCCGTAACTCAGGGAATTGGAATACCCGGTAAAACTTATAATTTTCCGAGTTTGTGCCTCTATATCTTGAAAATCCTCCATACGATCGAGATGTGCCCATGAGAACTTTTTATCAGGATGCTCCAAAGGGTATTTTCTTAAAGTATGAACTAAATCCACTTGGACCTAATTTCCATAGGGTTTGTGGGGGTACTTTAAACTTTCACATTGCAAGTGTCTTTGTTTTGTGTAAAAATAATAATTTGAAATAATACAGGTAAGAATATATCAATATCAAGAATATATCAATCATTATGTTTACAATAAACAGATATGCTCTGTTTTTTTATTTAGCTGTATATAAACCTAAATGTAAAAAGAAGTAAGGTATAACTTAAAAAACCCTAAAAGTTGCAAAAATTGTTAAAAGTAGAAAACTTTGAAGAACCATATCTTGCTTAAAATTAGTACCAGAACCTTTTGTAATTGTTCAAAATTTTACAGGTCTTTAATTTTTTTTTCTATTAAAAAATGTATATTCCATTGCATATACTTAAAACTGTGTAGAAAAAAGTTATAGAACAATGTTTGGGAAAAATAAGGAAAATGGCCTAAAATGGTGTGTGTAGCAAACTTTGAAAAATTTTACCTCGGATATTATGAATCCCAAAGAAAGCGATACAGTTGTTACAACTTTATCGCTTTACTTTATAGACTGAGAGCTGGAGGTCAAAAATCATCATCATAAGTAATGTGGAGTTTGTTCTGTAAAATGTGTTCATTGTATATCGATAATTTCGATCAATTGCAGACTCACAACTCAGTGGATACAGGAAGTAGCAATAAGCTGCGAAATTGGTAAATTAGTGTAGTCACTGAAGATTTTCACCTCCGATTTCGTTGAACCTCCATCGATTTGCATGAAGATGGTGAGTAGAGGATACCTAAAGAAACAAAGGTGACGTGGTACTAACTTGCTCTTTACCCTGGGGTGGATGCCTCCACTTCTGGAGGAAAAATATTATTTTATTAAAACTAACCCCACAGATCAATATAGGGATAAATTTTAAGCAAAATTTGTTATATCATGTTTAAAAAAAATTAAATTATTTAAAAAACTTAAAAAACTTAAAATAATCTGCTATGCAGACAATGCAACTAATATCTCAAAATGAAGGTGAGTTTACAACGAATTATGCACCAATTTAACATAACCGCCACACAATTAACATGTTAATTTCCCCAAGAAAAGATAAAAAGTTCGGGGTAGTATATGGATTTCATTTTTACCATAAATAGTTACTTGTTGCATACGCTGACGACATAGCACTGATTAACAGAAATCTTAACATTTTAAAGAATTTTCGAGGCCGTGCAAAGAAGTATCAAAGAGAGGTTGGGCAATAAATGAAAATAAAACAAAGTACTTAATTTACTTCAGGAAAAATAAGGTTAATATGACAGATAAAAATTGAAGAATATGAGTTAGAAAAAGTAGGACACTTAAGAACCTAGGAGTCCTAGTTAATGGAAATAATGACAGAAGCATAGTATTCAATAAACGTATTGTAGCAAAACAATGAGTCACCAGCCGCAAGGCGTAAGCCGAGAAAAGTCTAGATCGAAGCACGCTATACGTGGAACCGATGCGCGGTTGTTGGAAGGTCACACGATAGTCGGAGAGCTGGCTTAGCCGGGAATGATCGAGAATAACGACTAGGATATATAAGGCATAATTTTTGTGAATAGAGTTTAGTCTTAAGCTAAAGTTTGTAAAGTAAACTTGTATAAATAAATAATAAAGTCGTAAATAAATACCCGAACGCTCGTTATTGTTACAGTTGGTGTCGGTGTTCGGTAAACTTAGTGCGATATAAATAAGTGAATTACAGAGAGACTTTAAAAGACTTTTGAACTTTATTCGTCGGGAATAACCGGAGTGCGTTAATTGTTCGTATTCGGAAAGACTTTTAAAAGACATTGTGAAAAGTACGTGTGTGCCGACCAAAGATGTTGCTACAAGAACTGACCATAAAACAGTTCCGTGAACAATTAGAAGAGTACGAATTAGACAGCAGTGGGTGCAAGATAGTCCTACAAGCACGACTCAAGGAAGTCCTCACGAAGAACGGAGATGACCCAGAGACGTTCCACTTCCAGTCAGCAGAGCAAGTAATCTTATCGAAATTAAAAACTGTTTCTGAAACGATCGATGAAACTTGTAGACAGAACAACGAGAAATTTGAAAGTGTTTCTCAAGTAATTAAAGACGTTTGTAGACAGAACAACGAGAAATTTGAAAGTGTTTCTCAAATAATTAAAGACGTTTGTAGACAGAATGACGAGAAATTTGAAGAAGTTTCTAGAACATTCGATAAGATGCAGAAAAGTGTAGAGACCGTAGAAGAAAAGATCAAACAGCTAGAGAGCAGGATAACCGATACAAAAGTACAACCATCAGTTAATGCAGCAGCGTTAGATCCTTTAGTGAAAGATGAACTACCGAGAGACGAAACGTCGCATAATATGAGATTCAAATTACCACCATTTGATGGAAAGTCCTCTTGGTCTATATATCTTAGACAGTTTGAAGCTATTGCGACCGCCAATCATTGGACCGAACAAGAAAAGGCTGTTTCCTTGACTGCTGCTTTACGAGGTGATGCTGCAGATATATTAAGGTCAATTCCCAAGGGTCAAGAAAATTGTTACCAGACCTTGTTCACTCGTCTAGAAAAACGCTATGGAGATGCCCATCTACAACAAGTATACAAAGCACAACTGCGAAGTAGAAGTCAACGAGCAAGTGAGAATCTGCAAGAATTTGAAGCAGATGTGGCTCGTGTGGTGCGGTTGGCTTATCCAGAGGTGCCAGACAGCGTTTTAGAAGAAATTGCAGTAGATACCTTCGTCAATGGGCTGAAAGATAATGAACTACAGAAAGCTTTACGACTAGCAAGGCCGAAAGTTTTAGATGAAGCACTTGCTATTGCCTTGGAACACGAAGCAGCTAGCCAAGCTTCACGAAACAGTCGAGTAATAGCCGTGGAAAAAGGCGATAAGAGAAAAGATGAACGTTTGGTGGAAATGGTACGGAGGGTGATTCGTGACACGATGCCGAAGAGACGCGTGAAGAGGGCTGGAAGAGTTCGTTCAAATACAGATGCTTCCTCGATACGGCCATGCGGTGAAAGTTGTAATCACCGGCTTAAAGTAGAGGAACAGCGTTGCCCTGTGAGACGAACTACCGTAGTTAATAAACAATGGCAGCCCCAACAGCTACAACACGCCCAAGAAGATGATCCATGTATAAAAAGAGTATTGGATTGGATGCAGCAAGGTGAGAGACCTAGTTGGCAGAACATTAGTGCATGTAGTCCAGAAGTCAAGGCCTACTGGAGCCAATGGAATTGCCTGGTACTAAAAGATGATCTTCTGTACAGAACCTTTGAGAACGATGATGGTACAGAATCTAAGCTGCAGTTGATTGTACCTAAAAGTAAAGTGTCAGAAGTATTGCGTCAGTTGCATGACGGTACATCAGGTGGACACTTTGGTATTACGCAGACTCTGCAAAAGGTTCGAGAACGGTTCTATTGGGTGAACTGTAAAGATGATGTAAGAAGATAGTGCCGGAAATGTGAACTGTGTGCATCCGGTAATGGTCCAGTTGGTAAAAAGAGAGCACCCATGAGACAGTACAATGTTGGAAGTCCTATGGAAAGAGTAGCAATCGACATTGCAGGTCCATTTCCAGAAACCGATGCTGGAAATAAATACATTCTGGTAGCCATGGACTATTTTACGAAATGGACCGAGGCCTATGCATTACCGAATCAAGAAGCTGCTACCGTTGCAGAGGTACTTGTTAAAGAATTCTTCAGCCGATTTGGTGTTCCCTTGGAGATCCACTCCGACCAAGGGCGAAACTTTGAGTCAGCTCTTTTCCAAAACGTTTGTAAATTGATTGGTGCCAATAAGACCAGAACAACACCCCTGCATCCTCAATCAGATGGAATGGTCGAGAGGATGAACCGAACGATGGGTAAACACTTGTCCAAAGTTGTATCTGAACATCAGCGAGATTGGGACCAACACATTCATTTATTCCTGATGGCCTACCGCTCGGCCGTGAATGAAACTACAGGTCAAACACCAACCTGCCTGATGTTGGGTCGTGAAGTTCGTTTGCCCTGCGACCTAGAGTTTGGCTGCAGACCTTCCGAGGAATATGTTGCAGGCGAAGAATACGTAGACCGCCTGAAGTTACGGATGAACAACATTCATGAATTTGCCCGACAACACATCCAGATAGCCAGTGACAGAATGAAAGATCAATATGATTCTCGATGCAAGAATGAAAGCTTCGAAATAGGTGATCTTGTCTGGCTTTATAATCCACAACGTCGTCGCGGCTTGTGTCCTAAACTACAAAGACAATGGGAAGGTCCGTATGAAGTTAAGAAGAAAATAAATGACGTAATATACAGAATTAAGAAGTTGCCAAACGGTAAACCAAAAGTTATTCACATAAATCGTCTTGCACCATATGCTGGCTCCAATGAAACAGAAGAAGCCCGAGTCCTCCAACAGGAAATGAAAGATACCGCACAGCCAAGTTTTAAGGAATTTATGTCAAATTACGCAGAGAGAAAGAGTGCTAGATTCGGCGTGACCACAGAAGTTCAGCAAGATCTGTTTGGTGTTCCAGAAAACGTCTCTCTAGCCCAGTGTGTTGCCCAAGACCTCGAGATGACTAAAGGAATCTCGTCCGTATTCAATAGAAAGTTCGGCCGCCTGGACGAGTTAAGAAATCAGCAGCCTAAAATTGGAAGAGTACTGCGATTGGAAGATGGTCCTCGATCTTTGCTGTATATGGTGACCAGGAAGTCTTATACGGACACGCCAAGCTATGAGAACATATGGCGTGCTCTAAGTAATTTGAAGAAAATCGTGTGTAATTATGACATCAAAGATTTGGATTTACCAAAAATAGGCCATGCAGTAGAAAATCTGGATTGGAAGATTGTGAGAAGCATGCTTGAAGTGGTATTCAGAGAAACTGGCGTACGAATTACTGTGTGTTGCATGAACCCGAAGATGTCGGATCCTTCAAAGACAGTAGACTGTTATTTCTTCTTGAAGGGTGTATGCAAAGCTGGAGAGTCGTGTAGATTCCGCCATCCTGGGCCTTCATCTAGAGTTGCTGATCGGGACGCTCAGATCTTAAGAGGGGAGCAATGTAGCAAAACAATGAGTCACCAGCCGCAAGGCGTAAGCCGAGAAAAATCTAGATCGAAGCACGCTATACGTGGAACCGATGCGCGGTTGTTGGAAGGTCACACGATAGTCGGAGAGCTGGCTTAGCCCGGAATGATCGAGAATAACGACTAGGATATATAAGGCATACTTTTTGTGAATAGAGTTTAGTCTTAAGCTAAAGTTTGTAAAGTAAACTTGTATAAATAAATAATAAAGTCGTAAATAAATACCCGAACGCTCGTTATTGTTACAGTATTTTTCGAACAGAAAACAGAACTTACTGGAAATACAAATTTTTCCTAAAAGATAAGAACCTTATCTTCAGGAAAATATATGGGACGGAAATAATGTACCTGAGAACCAAATATTAAGGATCTTAGAGAAAAAAATACTCCAGAGAATAGCAGGCCCACTAAACTTGGCTGAATTTAAAAAAATGATGGACTACGAGATATGAGAACTTTTGAAAAGAGAAGACATCCTCAAATTTATCAAGGTACAAAGACTCAAATAGATGGGACATCTAGAAAGGAGAGATCCAAAAGCAGTTCTAGATTCAAGATCAAGAAAATCAACTGGAGACCAATAATAGGTAGAGCACGAGGAAGATCAAAAATGAGATTGGAGAATAAGATAATAGAAGACCTTAGGAATATAGGAGTTAGAAAACAGAAATTCACATAATAAAGAAATATTGCTGATAAACCCAAGTCACACAACCAATTGTAAATAAAAAATTAATACGGACAGATTCTTCGCGATAACCTAATGGGAAGAGCTCAAAGAGGACAATAATCGCTCAGGATGCCATGATGATGATGATGATGATCAAGTTTTTTGTGTTGTAATTTTATATTTTGATATTTGATACATTCTAATAAGCCGCTTATTAGAGTCGCAGTTCATTTAGACCATTGCATTTAGCACTAAAAATACCGGAATAAATCGATTTTTAAATACAACACCTAGAGACTTGCAGCTTTTAGCATTGTGTTCAAGATGATGCCAGGAAAATGAGTAAAAATGCATAATTGCATTTTAAAGTGCATAAAGGGCATCAAAAAGTGCATAGACATGCAAAAATAAGCATATTAAGAGCAATTCTTTGTTACTTGGGGGTTTTGGGATCGCTAAATGCGACTGCGCCATCAGAATTGACCCTTGGAACAGTGGCGTAACAAAATCCGTCGGGGCACCCCGCAGGCTTGGAAATGGTGCCCCTTTAAAAAATTACTAAATGCGGCATGTGTAACAAAATCTTATATCTGTTATAGCCTATTAAATGAACGTAAAATACGGCGATACCGTGTAATTTCCAATGCCACCACCGAAGTGGTTCAGTCAATAATTTTCGAGTTAATTTCGAGTGAAAATATTCAACAAAAACAACGTTTTCAGGCGGTTTTTTGCAAATAACTCAAAAAGTAAGTATTCGTAAGTAAATAGCACAAATGTAACTTATACAAAAATTAAGTCTGTCGACCCAGTAAAAAATGCAAATTTGTAGCTCATGAAAAATTGTTCTTATTCGCAGTGGCGACGCGTGACATTTTCTAAAGTGTTAGCAAACCAGATGTAAAAAAATCTTATTTAAAAAAATTATTTTGAACCTCCCAAATATGTATAAGTTTTTGTTTTCAATCTTGTGGGATAAAATTAAACAAATCACTATTCCCAAATTATATGTATGTAATTATGTATATGTAACAGGTATAACAATAAATAATAAACAAACTAAATATATTATTCTACCATAAAATTAACATAAAAAAATGAACAAGTAGAAAAAAGAATAGATTTTGAAAACTATTGTTTATATTTTAATTCTTCCATTTTCAATATTATCATTTTTTTTCTTCAAAATTATATATAAAAAAATATACAAGGAGAATAACTTTTCAAGTAGTTGATCAACTACGCAATACGTAGCAACACTCTTCCATGTTTAAATGCATGCACACTGTAATCTGTAATAGGTACTAAACTAATGTCACCAATCCTCAAAATGGTTACAATACTGATATACACAGCGTGCCCGCGCGCCGTCTCTAACAGAGCCGTCGCTCCTTCAAAATTTTCAGAAACGAGCTAGTATAGTTCCGAGCAATAGCGAGGTTTCTCCTGCGTTACCACTGCCAGTATTGGTAACAGCATATAATAACGTGCAATGGATCCACATATCTCGCCAATATTTTCGTGCGTCTAGTTGGCCATTTACTGAATTAGGTACTATTAACAAATATTTATGTTGGTAAAAAATATAAATGGAATTATTTCATAACAGTCATAAAATATTTATTGCAATATTTTTAACTGTTACCAATGGTAACAGTGGTTACATGGACGCTTCGCCAGTGCTTATTCGTCAAATATAACCTGTAAATAAGTAAATAAAAAAGTGGTGTATATATTACGTCCCTATACCTAGTAGAAGCAGAGGTCCATGTCACCAGCCCCCCCCTTTTTCGATTTGAGGGTCAAAAAAAGCTCATTCGTTTGTATTGCGTTAGTACTGGATTGTATCACCCTTCATTCGTTTGTACTGCCCCCACCCTTTTAAATCTGCCTGGAGGGGCTGGTGACATGCCATCCCCCCTTTTTCGATTTGAGGGTCAAAAAAAAGCTCATTCGTTTGTATTGCGTTAGTACTGGATTGTATCACCCTTCATTCGTTTGTACTGCCCCCACCCTTTTAAATCTGCCTGGAGGGGCTGGTGACATGCCATCCCCCCTTTTTCGATCTGGGGGTCCGGGATGGGTATGCTCGTTTGTACTGCGTTAGTATCGGATTGTATCGCCCTTATTTTGTTTGTACTGCCCCCACCCGTCTAGATTGGCCTGGGGGGGCCAGTGACATGCTATCCTCTACTCTGCACTTTTTGCCTTCTGAATGTCGAAAATAGGCTATTTCGTTTGTACTGCGTTAGTACTGGATTGTATCACCCTTCATTCGCTTGTACTGCCTCCACCCTTTTAAACCTGCCTGGAGGGGCTGGTGATATGCCATCCCCCCTTTTTCGATATGGGGGTCCGGGATGGGTATGTTCGTTTGTACTACGTTAGTATCGGATTGTATCGCCCTTATTTTGTTTGTACCGCCCCCACCCGTCTAGATTGGCCTGGGGGGCCAGTGACATGCTACCCCTCTACTATGCATTCTTTGCCATCTGAATGTCAAAAATAAGCTATTTCGTTTGTACTGCGTTAGTACTGGATTATACCGCCCTTATTTTGTTTGTACTACTCCTACCCTTCTACATTTAAAGCCCCTTTCTACATTTAGAAGGATTAGTGCTAGGCGTAAGGACACAAAATCAGCCAAACCTTGCACATAGTAACACCGTGGGTGTAAAATTTGGTAAATTCGTCAAAAATGAAACGAATTAAATTTTGAAACTGAAAAACAGGCTTGCAAGCCACTCTCCACTCTCCATGGGGAATGTAAATTTACCCCCTCAGATGGATCTCGGAGTAGTAGCGATTTGAAAAATGGTACATGTATTTGTTGGAGATATTTTGAACACCATTTTCAATCAGAAATCAGAGCAGTGACCTTGTCTTTTCCTACTAGGAAGAAATTTATCCATCCCCTCAATAAATTTTACAGTTTCAGACGCTATCAATATGAAAATCAAAGATCTTATGCGGCGCATTCCGAAATGCACTCTTCGTTGTACAATTTCAACCTCTCTGGATATAGCTGATATATAAATGATTAACTGAAACATACATACGGCAGAATTCATTGGAATCGAAAATTATTAAGAGTATTTGGAACATTAAATGAAAAATTCCCACAATCAATATCTTTCTTACCGTCTAATGTCAGAGACCAGATAACAATAATTGCAGCTGCTACGTTATGGTAATTTGTTTTCTAGAAAGGTTTGTACTGTTCATTTATGACTGCAATAAGATTCAGAATTTCCGTATTTCATTATTTGTAAAATAAATATAGTGTCAAAAACTTGCTTATACATTTGACGCACTGTCCGTCAACGTGTTAATTGACTCTAAAGATTCAGTGCCAAAACGAGACATTTTTATAGAAAAATATTTGCAAGTATATATAATGCCAAACTGACCTATTAAATAAACATTGATATCGCAATTTTCGATTTCTAGTATGGAATTATCGCTGTATAGACCAGGGCGGATCTGTTTTGAGGTGGATGTGAGAGGTGGCATTCCGATTTTTGCAGATAAAATTAGGTGACAACTTCAGTAATTATAATTACTTATGCTCCTTCTCAGATATGTTTGGAACATTATTAAAAAAAAATTAAATATTTAAAAATTTCGAAAAACATCGATTTTTTTCAACTTTCATTGCTTGTAACTTAAAAACGATTCATTTTGGAACAAAGTCATAGGGAAATAAAATAAAGATAATTGAATTTTGTATGATATACGACACGACTGGTATAAAATATCTTAAATAATTATCCTTTCTGCAAAATAGCAATAAATACAAAATAAGAGGGCAAAATAAGCCTCTTTTTATTCAATGTTTTTCAACCACATTGGTTGCACTTAGAGCCTTCGTATTTTACTTAGAAAATTCTTACAACATACTCAATTCGTCCACCAAATTTCATTAAAATCGACATAATAGATTTTGCATAATAATTTTGCAATCTAAATTTTTTTAGAAAAAGTTCAAATTTTTTAAAAACTTTCTGAAAAAAAGTAGACCTGTTAGAAGTTTGCTAATTTTTTTTTCATTTCAAGAGTTACTTTACCAATCCAATATACTTTACAAAATTAAAATCGGATTATTTAAGCGGCCTCAGCACTGTTTTAAGGATATAAACATTTTTTTTGCTTATAAACAAATATAGTGAGGACGTTTGAGTTGGAATAAATTCATTTTCTCGAGAATGGGCAACTCTGGAGATAAATCCCTAAACAGGTCGATTTTTATATTTAAATTATAATTTTTGGGATATCTATCATACTACTGACGTCATCCATCTGGGTGTGATGACGTAATCGATGATTTTTTTAAATAAAAATGTGAGTCGTGTGCTAGCTTATTTGAAACATTATTCAATTCTCTATTTACTACATAATTATTTATACAGGGTGCCCAATTTTTTTTTAATTAATTGAGACAAACAGAAGAAAGTATTTAATTTAGTTAATTAGAGATATATTTTACTGTTGTCCTCAAACAGAAAAAAATGTTTATTTGATAAATAACAGAAAAATAAATTTATTCGTATTTATTAATTCAAACGTCCTCACTGTATTTGTTTATAAGCCAAAAAATTGTGTATAACTTTAAAACATTGCTGAGGCCGATTAAATAAACCAACTTAAGTTCTGTAAAGTGTATTAGATAGGTAGGGCGTATCTTTATATGTAAAAAAATTAGCAAACTTCTAAATAATGGTCTACTTTTTGTTCAGAAAGTTTATAAAAAATTTTAACTTTTTTAAAAAAATTTAGATTGCAAAATTATTATGCAAAATCTATTAAGTGTATTTTATATTCGTATATCATAAAAAATTCAATTATCTTTATTTTATTTCCCTACGACGTTATTCCAAAATGAATGGTTTTAAAAACGATTAAAAAGTTTTCAACAGAGAGGTTGAAATTGTACAACGAAGAGTGCATTTCGGAATGCGCCGCATGAGATCTTTGATTTTCATATCGATAGCTTGTAAAACTGTAAAATTTATTGAGGGGATGGATAAATTTCTTCCTAGTAGGAAAAGGCAAGGTCGCTCCTCTGATTTCTGATCGAAAATGGTGTTCAAAATATCTCCAACAAATACATGTACCATTTTTCAAATCGGTAGCGTAGAACTACTCCGAGATCCATCTGAGGGTGTAACTTTCCATTCCCCATGGAGAGTGGCTTGCAAGCCTGTTTTTCAGTTTCAAAATGTAATTCGTTACATTTTTGACGAATTTACCAAATTTTACACCCGCGGTGTTACTATAATAGTTTTGGCTAATTTTGTGTCCTTACTCCTAGCATTAATCCTCCCCTGTTTTAAATGTAGAAGGGTAGCATGTCACTGGCCCCCCAGGCCAATCTAGACGGGTGGGGTCGGTACAAACAAAATAAGGGCGATAAAATCCGATACTAACGCAGTACAAACGAACATACCTATCCCGGACCACCATATCGAAAAAGGGGGGATGGCATGTCACCTGCCCCTCCAGACAGATTTAAAAGGGTGGAGGCAGTACAAACGAATGAAGAGTGATACAATCCAGTACTAACGCAGTACAAACGAAATAGCCTATTTTCGACGTTCAGAAGGCAAAGAGTGTAGAGTAGAGGGTAGCATGTCGCTGCCCCCCCCCCCAGGCCAATCTAGACGGGTAGGGGCGGTACAAACAAAATAAGGGCAATACAATCCGATACTAACGCAGTACAAACGAACATACCTATCCCGGACCCGTGATCGAAAAAGGGGATCCCCCTCCAGTCAGATTTAAAAGGGTGGGGCAGTACAAATGGATGAAGGGTGATACAATCCAGTACTAACGCAGTACAAACGAAATAGCCTACTTTCGACGTCAGATGGCAAAAAGTGCAGATTAGAGGGGTAGCATGTCACTGGCCCCCCAGGCCAATCTAGACGGGTGGGGGCGGTACAAACAAAATAAGGGCGATACAACCCGATACTAACGCATTACAAACGAACATACCCATTCCGGACCTTCAGATCGAAAAATGGGGGGATGGCATGTCACCAGCCCCTCCAGGCAGATTTAAAAAAGGTGGGGGCAGTACAAACGAATGAAGGGTGATACAATCCAGTACTAACGCAATACAAACGAATGAACCTTTTTTTGAACCTCAAATCGAAAAAGGGGGGGATGGCATGTCACCAGCCCCTCCAGGCAGATTTAAAAGGGTGGGGGCAGTACAAACGATTGAAGGGTGATACAATCCAGTACTAACGCAATACAAACGAATGAGCTTTTTTTTGACCCTCAAATTGAAAAAGGGGGGGCTGGTGACATGGACCTTAGAAGCAGAGTTATAGCTAATGAAAATATGTAGGTTCATATTCGTCAAATTCATATCGAAATTTTAACGTGAAACTCATTAAAACTTTTTTAAAGTGTTTAAAAAAGTTTTAGGTATTTTTACTTTTTATAAAAATTTCTATCATCAAAACTCAGCGAGTTACGCTCAAAAAACGCCTTTTTGGTAAAACAATTGTGAAAATCTCCCTCTATTTAGCACCCCAAGTGAAACTAATCACTACCCCTTTACAAATTATTTAACTTTTTTTATATAACATGTATATATTTCACCGGTTCAAAGTGCTTATTTTTGAATGGATTTTATTTGAAAGGGCTCTAACGAGTCACTAATCACGAGTGTTAGCAAATTTTGAACGGCCATATCTTAACCAATTTTTGCCTTACAGAAAACCAAAATATTTAGAAAAGCACAACTAGTACATGTCTTTACTCTTTGAGATTTTTTGTATCACTAATACTCAAGGGCGGATCTAAGACCGATTTTCGGGGGAGCCATAAACTTTTTTTTAAGATATATAGGTCATAAATAGCTTAGGTTACCTCACACTTTACCTCGTTCTGCACAACCTTTACTACCGTTTAGTACAAAGCTGAAACAAATATTTAAATTTAAATTATTTTAAATCCTCGAGGGGGGCTCTCTGGATCCGCTCTTGCTAATACTTTTTAAGTTATTTTGAAAAAGGGCATTTTTCTAAAATAAAAAACTTTTTTACTATAAAACCAAATTTTGTTATAAAAGCTATAAAACCAAAAAAATAAGAACTTCGAACCTATCCAACGTAGGGGGAGATTTCACGCTTTTTTTTAACAAAAAGAGGGGTCAATTTTATTTTGAGCGTAACTCGCTTAGTTTTGATGCTAGAAGCTTGCTATAAAATACTATAAAAATAAAGCTATACATTAAGTTACAATGAGTTTTCCCCGAAAATGCTTCGTTGAACGAATAAGAATACTTTTTCATGAGCTACAACTTTGCTTTTACTGTGTCGATAGACTTTATGAATAGGTACCTACACCATTTTTTGTTTGTTTTTTTATAAGCTACATTTTTGCTAAAAATATTTTTTCGATAATATTTCGATAATACTAAATTCGATAATATACTCATTTTTTGTTGATTTGAGTTGTTTTTGAGTTATTTGCGAAAAATCCTCCTGAATACGTGGTTACTTTGTTAAAAAATAATTTTCACTCGCAAGTAACTTGAAAAGTATTGATTTAGATAAAGAAGCTCTAAAGAACAAAAGTTGCCTATAATTAGTCAATTTATCAATTTGCGAACTTATTTTACACGTATGATTTTCACCCCCGAGATGGGGTGACTTTCATCCCCCAAATAAAAGCAACCAATGGCACAAGTCCCACTTTGAAGTTAGGATAAGTAGAATCTAAATCCAAATTGCCAAGAAAATACGTCGTGACGCTGATAATTACACTCCAAAACGATAATTTACTGGGCTATTAGTGTATTCAAGCACTGTTTATGACAACTTACATTTTTCATCTTTATTGACATAGAATAAAATAGAAAGAAAATTATAAACGGCTACATTATTACATAGTATTATTCTATGAGATGGACAACTTTCTTCGTGCACTACTATCAGGGAATATATTATCTACAATTTTAATAATACATACAATACATGCATACGATACATTGTATCTCTCTGATGAGCAACTTCATTTTCAATATTGCATTGCTTAAAAAACGTTGCGTATGTACGCGCAAAGTAATATAACAATAACACTTTTTACATATATATTAGACGATGGAGCCCCCCGCAAGCATCATGCTGCGGGGGCCTCTGTTACGCCCCTGCCTTGGAACACCAGAACGTCAAAATATCAAGGATCACGTTTTCTGGAGGATTTTCTGGAGTTTTGAGTGATTTTGGTACTAAATTGATGCAAATAGATTAGACGGGGGTTTTTGGGTTTACTGAACACGAACGTATTCAGAACGTTCACGAAAGTTTGATACGTAATCAGAACTAACTCCAGGAGCACCTGGTGCCCATGGTTACTATTAAAGAATGTAATTTTCTGGAGTTTCGAAGATTTTCGGCACTGATGCATGCAAATACATTACTAGGCGGTTTTTGGATTCGCTGAATGCGAATACTCCATCAGAACTGATCCCCGGATAACCTGACACCCAGTCACAGATGCCCAAAGGCATGTTATCTTCTGGAGTTTCGAGGGTTTTTGGGACCCAGCTGCACCGGGGGTAAGTTCAGGACATATTATTGTTCAACAACCAAAAAAATGTACCCAGTAATCTGTTTGCATCAATTTAGTGCCTACAACCCACGAAACTCCAGATGACGTGCCTCAGCAGTGAACTTGGGCACAAGGTTCTCCAGTGGTCGGTTCTGATAATAGCGTATTCGTCTTCAGTGACCTCAAACACACCCGAGTAACAAAATCTGGCTCTTAATACACTTATTGTGACATGTTTATACACTTTTGGAGGCATTTTATGCAGTTTAAAATGCAACTATAAATTTCCACTCGCTTTTATATTGTAAAATTTTTTCTTGACATCATCTTGAACATAATTCAAAAAGTTGCAAATTTTTAGGTACTCTATTTAAAAATCGATTTATTTTGTACTAAATGCTCTGGTCCGATTGCAGTGTACCAATCCTTATTTCATCTACATATTTTATTCCTTTTTTTAATTTCCGTGTTTCTCAAATTGAATAAATATTGTACATAATAAAAAAATATAATAATTTCGGGTATATTTTTCTATACCTAGTATTCTATGTATGTAGGTAAACCTTGATAGCTTCCTAGTTTTTTAGTTATTATTGTACTTTCTCTGTCGACTAGACAAAAGGATAAAATTTTTTAACTAGTTTTAACTTTTAACAAATTTTTAACCAGGAAACTAATTATTATTTAATCAAGTCAACTACTTGATCAACCATTACTTTCTACTTTAATTACATTTTTATCAATACATTGATAACTTCATTGTATCGTGACTGAGAATAATTTATATAATTATAAAAGAATACGGAGAATCTTTATAGGAGACCTCTATTGATTTAAAAGATACTATGATTACCTATTGAAGTTAAATAAACAAGAGCATTTTCTTATAGCATTAATTTGTAATGTATAAATTATATTATAATGTAGATTATTACGGTGAATTATATAAATAGAAGCATTGGAGCGATGTGGCCTAACTACTTAACTTATTGGACAGATAATGCGACATAACTGGGTTAAAGCAAAGACGATCACTTTTACGGTAATTCTAATTTAGCACAATCGGACTTCGTAAGTCCTAGTAGGTTTTCACCCAAAGTTACCTAAAGTAGAACCGGAAGTCGATATTTGAACTCTTCGTGTAAGTTTGCGTTGATTGATTTCACAAATTTTGAGTCATTTTTAGTCCTTTCGCCAGGGGGGGTACAACGGCCTCCTTAATTTAGATGGACTTACCCAAATTTTTTATGTATTTTGACCCGTAGAACACGAAATTTTTGGGTAACAGTCGATCCGGATGTTGATAAGATTGTTATAAACAAAGAACTTGAGGAATCACATCACAGCGATTTTTCGCAAAACAAAACATTTTTTTATATTTTCTGGGTCATACTAAGCAAAAAATGTTTTTACAAGTTTTTTAGAAAAATGCATAGTTTTCGAGATAAATGCGGTTGAACTTTCAAAAAATCGAAAAAGTGCAATTTTTGAACACGAATATCTTTTGATTAAAAAATAAAATAGCAATTCTCCTTACTACATTTGAAAGTTCAAGTCAAATTCTATCAACTTTGATTATTTGCATGGCTAAAAATGAAGTTTTTATTTATTAAACAAAGCCATAAACACACAGTGTTTCCCGTGCCCAATGCATGCGCTTTAATGTACTTGTGTGTATGCGCGCCTACTCGTTGGATTTCAAATGAGAAATGCATTGAAAACATCATTCAATCACTATGTGTTTATAGCTTTGTTTAACAATAAAAAATTAATTTTTAGCAATGAAAGTAATCAAAACCGATAGAATTTGACTTGACCTTTCAAATACAGTGAGCAGAATTGCTATTTTATTTTTCAATCAAAAGTTATTAGGGTTAAAAAATTGCAATTTTTCGATTTTTTGAAAGTTTAACCGCTTTTGTCGAAAACTATGCATCCTACGAAAAACCTTGTAAAAACATTTTTGGCTTAGAATGACCCAAACAATACAAAAAAATGTTTTGTTTTGCGAAAAAAATTGCTGTTATGTGATTCCTCAAGTTCTTTGTTTATAGCAATCATATCGACATCCGGATCGACTGTTACCCAAAAAATTTGTGTTCTACGGGTCAAAATACATAAAAAAACTTGGGTAAGTCCATCTCAATTAAGGAGGCCGTTGTACTCCACTGGCGACAGGACTATTTTACTAAACTTTCGGTCACAACTGTTCAAACGGAAATGACTTCAAAACCGAAACTAAATATTCAAGCTTGACTTTTCAAAACGCTCCGAGAGATATGTCTCATGTACTATTTCTGCGACTATAAAATGGCACTTTCGGTTAGAATGTTTGACGGGAAATGTTAACATACTTCTTGTTTGAACTGCTATCTAGTTCTTAGTAACAACTACTGCTACCGGCTTCGAAATTAGCTGCTATTTTGTAGCAGTCGATTCGGTGCTGACACAAACCGAGTGAGGCTAATTTTCAAGTTGTGTGCGTTTCGGTCATTTTGATATAAAGCTCTGCGAGCTGCTATTTTGATTGACTATCTATGGTATTGTGAGCAGCGTGAGTGAACAGTAATTTAGTCTAATCGCAACGTAGGGGGTCCCGTTGGAAATTCTAGTTCGCCGTGATTTTATGGTAGTATTATAGGTTTTTTGGGTCGCTCTATTTATTGGAAGTGGTCTGGAAGTCCAAATATGGTGCGTTTAATTGTTATTAACAAATTATGGTAAAATTAGGTATTTTTCAGGAATTATTAGAAGCCCTGTAAATAAATTGATAGTGTTAAGGCTTTATCGGGTGTATTTTTGGTCGCTGAACCGAATGCGACTAGTCCCGATTACTCAAAATATGTTCTTATTTTGTTTGTAACAAAATAATTGTTTATTTGAAAAAAGCCCGAAATATTGCGGTATCTACAGCAAGTTTGTAGTTTTTTTCATAGTATTTTTATACGCTAAATCGATTGATACTAGTCGTAATAGCTTAAACCACGTTCCGAATTTGTTATTATTAAATTATTGCAATAATGAACATATTCACTCGCAAAAAACTCGAAAAGTATTGACTTAGTGAAAAAACTGTATAGAACAAAAGTTGGTTAGAATTAATCAGTTTATCCACTTCCGGACTTATTTTAACGGTTTCTTTTTTCACCCCTGAAAAACTTTTTCACCTACCAGGAGAGGTTTGTACCTTGGGTCAGCTTGTACCATGGGCCACCCCATTTTTCTTTTATTTTGCGCCCGAACTGTCAATGTTTCTTATCTAAAGTTCTTCCACAAGCGTCGCCTTCCTGTGGATAGTTGTTGAACGTGATTAGAAATCGTTTGCGGCTATCGTAAAAACATAATGTTTTATTTCGTGAAAAGTAACTATTTATAGGAGAGATAATTTTCTTTCTAATTTTTATGTTAAGAGATATCATAAATTAAATCACAAGGTGTTATATGCCTATACTAATAACTAGTTAAACAACATAGTGAGAAATATAATAAATCCGTTTTATTAGGTTAAATTCACATTTGTTTTCTTTTCGGCTGAGTCTTGTACCTTGGACTGCTATCACGTCTTGTACGTTGGGCCGTAGAAAATTAATGGGAAAAAAGAGGACACAGTTTTTTGTTGCACAAGGGACTGCTGTAAGTCCCTACTTAACGGTCCAGTATCTGAAGAGAATTCTGAACAGCAACAAATATTCTGGCCCAAGTGGTGAACAATTTTACATTGACATTGAAGATATATTGCTCAAACTTAAACCACCAAGTCAGGCTTTGTTGTCTGAAAGGCAAAAAGGAGTATATGTACTTGATTTAGATTTTGAGAGGTTCAGTGTTGAATAACAAATTTTTTTTATATATATTTTTAAAAGTTTACGGGTCGTTCAACGTAAAATACTAAGTGGTTCAAGGTACAGTACTGATTTTCTACCTTGGACCAAATTAGTTTTAATAAATAAAATGCTAAAAAATGTGTTTGGTTTTGTTTTATTAAAATGACCATTTGATATAGTATACTATAGTGTGTAAACTACCAGTTAGTCCAAAAACTTTTCCTTGAAATTTAAAAACTTAAAAATAATTGAGCTTTGAAAAAATTCGGTTCAAGGTACAAGCCTCTCCCCTTCTATTTTGTATTATAACTAGAAGATTTATGAAGGAACGAATCTCTTTGTTTTTTTTATCAGCTACAAAAATAAATGTTTTTTATAGTTTTTTTTTAATTAGGTGCATAGTTTTTAAGGTATTCGCAAAAAACCGTTCGAAAAGGCCGATGTTTCAATGAAAATAGCCAATTTTCAACCACGAATAACTCAAAAAGTGTTGAGTGTTCAAAAAATATTATAGAACAGTTTTTGCTTAGAAATAGGTTCTCTAACTACTTCCGTGGTTATTTTAATCAAAAATTTTCCACCCACTTGAAGAGGGGGGAAACCGCCCCCAAGATAAAAGGACCACAGTATATAGGGTAGACTTTGTTTCCTCCCTACTTACTGTGAAAATATCAAATACATCTTAATGTTGTTCTGAAGCTATTTTCTTGTGGCATTTTTAGAATTTTAACTATTTATAATGGAAAATAAGCCACAATATTATTAAAAAATGATTTTTATTAACGTTTCGACGCCCAAATCGGGTGCCGTTGTCAAAATACAAAATACTACTAACATAAACAAAAATGTTGTTGCTTAGTAAAAAAAATTCTTCTAATAATTTATTTAATTTGACTGATTTATATCGGCAATTCAGATACATATAGTACATTTTAAAGTAGAAGACTTTAAAATGATATTGCCAATATTTATGAGTTGCGTTCCTGGGACGACTTTACTGAAATATAGTTCATTCGATTATATGAAATCAACCCCAACTCAAGAATATCCGTCACAAAAAAATCATAGCATGTGATCTGTCTTTAAAAAGATAACCACATGCAACGGTGACATTAAAATTCTCGCGTTAGAGATCTCATAGTAAATCACGAGGGAAAACCATTATTAAAAAATGATTATCCTTTATCGTTTATAAATAAGGAATTGTCAAGATTGGATCGAATGGAACAGAACAACATAGAACGGGATCCTACAACATTCACAAGAAATAATACGAGGAAAATATCAATACCATACATAAAAGGACTATCCGAGAAACTTAAAACAATAGGAAATAAATTCAACATTTCAACAACATTCAAAACAACCAACACATTGAGATCTATTCTATCTAAAACTAAACCTAACAATGAACAAGAAAGGACAAAGAATTGTATTTATAAAATACCTTGTGAATGCGAACAGTTTTATATAGGTGAAACATCAAGTCCATTAAACGTTAGAATAAGTGAACATCAATCTTATATTAAAAATAGAGAATTTGATAGATCTCAAATATGTCAACACGCATGGGATAATGAACATAGAGTTCAGTGGAGAGATTCAAGTATAGTCCTGAAAGAATCAGATAGTAAAAAGAGAAAAATCAAAGAAGCGGCTCTAATTATGCTAAACGAAACCAATTGTGTCGCAAATTCCTCGGTGGAATGCAGTAGGATGTGGATACCCATACTGAAAGAGGAAGTCAATAGAAAGAAAATACCACAATTAGTAAGTCAATAGTCGACTTAGTACATATTTTATATTTTAGTATTACTTATATATCCATGTATTATTGATATTATTTATAATTTAAACAAAATTATAGTAAAGTCAGAATTTGGTATTAATTTTGGGAGTAAATTAAATGTAAGACCAAATACTTACGATGTCGGGATAGTATGACGAGGTTTTTCCTGGTTTTCCCTCGTGATTTACTATGAGATCTCTAACGCGAGAATTTTAATGTCACCGTTGCATGTGGTTATCTTTTTAAAGACAGATCACATGCTATGATTTTTTTGTGACGGATATTCTTGAGTTGGGGTTGATTTCATGTAATCGAATGAACTATCTTTCAGTAAAGTCGTCCCAGGAACGCAACTCATAAATATTGGCAATATCATTTTAAAGTCTTCTACTTTAAAATGTATCATATGTATCTGAATTGCCGATATAAATGAGTCAAATTAAATAAATTATTAGAAGAATTTTCTTTACTAAGCAACGACATTTTTGTTTATGTTAGTAGTATTTTGTATTTTGACAACGGCACCCGATTTGGGCGTCGAAACGTTAATAAAAATCATTTTTTAATAATATTGTGGCTTATTTCCCATTATTATTAATAGTTAAAATCAAATACATCGATGTAGTAGGATGGAATTCGGAGACAAATACATTGACTGTCCTAAAAGGGTTCTCTTATTTTCACCGTAACTCGCTTAATTTTGATGCTATTAACTCTGGAGCTTATTTGGCAGGTATTACTGAGTACTTTGACAAGTGTTGAATAAGTATATTTTATAAAATGCATCGTTTTCCCGTTATTGAAGATTGAAATGTAGATTTGAGTACCTACCCGCCGAAAAAAATATACATTCAATTAAGTACTCATAATTCACTTTCAATTAATATTATAAGATTTTTCAAATAAAAAATGAATTTCTTATTAAAAAATACCAAGTTTCTTGTAAAAGGTATATATTAAAATACCCTAAATAAGGGTCACAATCCATCATCAGTGTTTAAAAGCCAAAATTTGCATGCCTGAGCCACCAAAATATATAGGGTAAAAACCCTTTAAATGTAAATAATAAAGTTATTTTACATATTTATATAAAATTCATCGGATGTTATAGATAAACCTGGATGTTACCCAGGGCAACACAGGACTCTCCCCACGTAGTTGGAACTTTTTTTTGGAGAATCTATAACATCCGATGAATTTTATATAAATATGTAAAATAACTTTATTATTTACATTTAAAGGGTTTTTACCCTATACATTTTGGTGGCTCAGGCATGCAAATTTTGGCTTTTAAACACTGATGATGGATTCCTTAATCCGAAAACGTTTTGTATTGTGACCCTTATTTAGGGTATTTTAATATATACCTTTTACAAAAAACTTGGTATTTTTGTGATTTATGGTATACAGCCAGCTACAGGAAGTTTATTTTTCTCGTGAATTTCTTATTATAATTGATGGATTCGACCGTTACTTGATGGAAGTTAATTTTATCTAACAATAAAACACTAAAAACGTTTATTTTCTATACTTCCAACAAAATTTATTACAACTATGTGACTGCAGCTGTTTCGACAGAGTGCCTTTCTCAATTTCTTATTAGCCTCAATTTTTTTAGGTAAGAATAACTTTTTTAAAAAGCTTAAGTATAGTTTTTTAGTGGCTTATCAAAAACCGCTTTAAAACATGCATTTTGTTCACTACAAATTAAAATCTTTGATCTTTAATAACTCAAAAAGTATTAATTTGTTTTTGTAATAGATTTACAAAAAAATTTGTTTAGAATTTGTCTCTCTATCGATTTCTGGAGTTATTTTTAATAAAATAGTTTTCACCCACGAGAAGGGGTGGTATCCACCCACAGAGTAAAAGCACAAGTTGGCACAATGTCACTTTTGTTTTTTTCTGTATCTTCTTACTACACACTAATTTTCATGAAAATCAATGGAGGTTCAACGAAATCGGAGGTGAAAACCTTCAGTGACTGCACTACTAGGCGTAATATGAAGGCTGAAATTTATGTTTAAGGGTCAAAAACTAAAGAAAATCTACATATTTTTGCATCTTTCTCCCAAATATTGCTATTTTTAAACAATAAACATTAAATTTTTAACTTCTAGCTATACGGTAAATTGAAAAATGTGATAATAAAGATATGCTTTAGATATATTTTACTTTAGGCTTACATTGAACTGAATAGAAACAATTAAATAAGATATAACAGAAGAAAATAAACCGCCTAAGATTAGTTGGTTAACAGTAAAGAAACCAGCAGCCGAACATTTTGGTTGCAACTGGTTTGTTAAATATCCTAACGAGATTAATTCTTCTCTCAAATCACATTTGTCCATTTCTCCTTGTAGAAGGTCGCAGGTGGTACAAAAATCTCGTGCGTTCATTTCCACTTTGTCACACGACATAACTAAAACAATGATGTTGAGCTGTAAAGAAAGTGAAATTAATAACAAATTACAAGACTGGAACAATAGTATATTGTACATCAAGAGAGAAATATGTCGTTTTCTCACGTGTTGTACACTGTAGTATTTACTTTTTCTATGGATGCGTTTTTGTCAAGAGTTCAAACTTCAAAATTAAATAATTTAGGTGCTTTTATGTAGATTATACGCCAAAATTGAAATAATATACATAATATACACATATGTAGGTATTTAATATTTTTAATATTTATATACATATTTTTATTTATTTAAAATCATAGTTAACAGTTATATTTAAACAGTTCTGAAAGGTAATTCCTGGTAAGTTTTGATTTGACACATTTTATGTGACAAAAATATTTGTGTTTGTATTGTGCATGTTACCATGGAAACCGCGATTCTACGTATGGAACTCGTGAGAAAAAATATTTCTCACTGCAATGGCCGACTTTTCTCACAGCCTGAGAAATTGTTCGTTTTGAATGTATGTAAGTAGTGAGAGAAGTTGCACATTGTATAACATCCATAGAAAATAGTTATTTTCCTAACTAGTGCGGAAAGTGATACTTTCACGCACGAGACTGCCGCTGACCCGAACGACGCGATAGCAGAGTTCGGGCAAGCAGTCGAGTACGGGGAAGACACTTTCGGCATGAGTTAGGAACAATATTTTTTCTATGGCCGTTCATTAGGAAAAAGGCCACAAAAAATAAAGTTATATCAATTTTTATTTAGAAGCGAAAATACACAAATTAATTCTTGGTCAAGGTTGTCAAAACCAAACTTTCAATATAATGGGTTACCACGACGACGATATTGGCTTCCATGACGACGATTCAAAACAATTGTAATTGTCTACTGATCTGATTTTTAAATATTATGTCAAAATAATTTTATTTCATCGAATTATCAGTAGTAATTGCACAAGAGCTTTGAAATTATTGAATTTTTCCCGAGTGATACTTTGATAGTTTTAATTTCACGAGCCGAAGGCGAGTGAAATTATGTCAAAGTGTCACGAGAGCAAAAATTCTATATTAATTTCAGAGGTCGAGTGCAATTTGTTGCGATTATTTCATGAATAAAACTGTTCAAAACCAAAATTTTATTGTAATTTATTTATGTAAGTACCATTAAACACACAGTTTTTATAAATATTTGACGATTGAAAGTCATCACTTTTATAATTTTTAAAACATTAATTGTCATTAATGTCACTGAATGTATTTTTTCGTAGCAACGAAGGGCATCTGACGTAATATACTTAACGACAGGAGATTATCAAAAATTATCGATTTAATTCAGATTTCTGTAGCTTTCTATTGGTCAGAATCTCGTATGAATGAAATAATCAGTAGTAATTGCACAAGAGCTCTGAAATTATTGAATTTTTCCCGAGTGACACTTTGATAGTTTTAATTTCACGAGCCGAAGGCGAGGGAAATTATGTCAAAGTGTCACGAGAGCAAAAATTCTATATTAATTTCAGAGGTCGAGTGCAATTTGTTGCGATTATTTCATGAATAAAACTGTTCAAAACCAAAATTTTATTTTAATTTATTTATGTAAGTACCATTAAACACACAGTTTTTATAAATATTTGACGATTGAAAGTCATCACTTTTATCATTTTTAAAACGTTAATTGTCATTAATGTCACTGAATGTATTTTTTCGAATGTACTTAACGACAGGAGATTATCAAAAATTATCGATTTAATTCAGATTTCTGTAGCTTTCTATTGGTCATAATCTCCTATGAATGAAATAATCAGTAGTAATTGCACATGAGCTCTAAAATTCTATTTTAATTTTAGAGATCGAGTGCGCTCGATAAATAATCGCGCTAATTTTAGTAAAACATGAACACAATAAGATAAATTTGAAATAAATTAGTAAATAATATCTAAATATTAGTTTATTGCATGTATTTATAATACATTATAATGACATATTATTACAAGGTATTTTACTTTCCCGCACGCCGTGCGGGTGTGTTTTGAAAAATTTTCAAATCGATTTTTGTAGAAAACAGTGTGTCCTGCCAAGTTAAAGCAAGAGTATCTTTTAGTACTAGAATACCTCACAATTTAATAATCCAGTATCAAAAATGCTTAAAAGTTAAAGACAAAAAAGTTATGCGATAAAATAACCGTTGCCCCACCCAAAACGGACGCCTGTGACTGGAATCGAAGTGGATGGAATCGATTGATTTCTGAAAGATAAGTACGTGTACCAATTTCCGTTTTTATAACTAGGAGAGTTCTGGAGGTGTTTAAGGAAAACTAATTACAAGACGCCATCTTTAAAGAGCTCTAGCTCCATTAGGAAGCATTTTAGGACCAGGTGAATTTCGTTAAATTGTCTTAGAATTATCTGAGGAATCTCCTGTCTTCATTTGTCGGTAGAGTTTCTGGACACCCTGTATATGTAATATTCCTTACAGTTCTATATTGATTCATGTTCGTTAACTATTAGATCTTCTATTTCATTCCCGACGCACAAGTATTGCGTTTTGTTTCTATTTACAGCAAGATACACTATAACTTCTAAAAAATGGTAAAGCTGCAGAAATCGATATAGGTACCTACTCATTAACCTAATAAAAGCAGACACTGAGCAACCAATAGAAATGTTACATAAACTTTTGAACAAAACATGTAATGACGAACAATTACCAAAGGAGTGAAAGGAGGAAATGATAATACAAATACCCAAAAAAAGGAAACTTGAGCAGATGCCAGAATTGGCGTGCTATAACACTACTAAGCACCACATCCAAAGTGTTGACCAAAATCATATCCGAAAGATTAAAGCCGGAACTAGATAAAAAATTAAGAAGCATACTTCCATGCCAAAGGCTCCACCATTGACCATATTTGCACATTAAGAACTATCTTTGAACCAACCAATGAATGGAATAAAAATTAGCCGTGAGTTTTATTATCTTTGAAAAGGCATTCAATAGAATAAATAGGGTAAAAATACGAAAAATCCTAAGAGTATATAAGATACCACTGAAAATCATTAACTTTATTAACCTCTTCTACGAAAGATGAGAAGCCCAACTGGAACACTCAGGTGAAATAACAGAAGAAATAGCCGTAGAAATTGGATTCAAACGGGGTTGTGTACTATCCCCTACCCTATTCCTTATTATGATATATTGGCTGAGAAAAATATCTGACGATCGGACAGGCATCAGATGGAACCTATTCAAATAGTTATAAGATCTTGAATTTTCTGATGACATCTACATGCTAGCTGAACATTGACATCATATGAAAACAAAAATTAACAAGTTGGCAAGTTACTCCGATACAATTGGACTCGGAATAAACCCAAGAAAAATGAAACTCTTTAAAAATAATAACCACTCAAATAATAAAATAATGATAAACAGAAAGAAAATACAAAAAGGTAGACAAGTTCACATAATTTTGGTATCACTCGTAACAAATTTAAAAGGTTTCAAAAGGATGTACAGACGAGAATAATAAAAGCCCAATATTACTCCAGGGTAATATGCTGGAAATAGACCATGTCCGGGACACTCAAAGATCCAGGTAGCTGCCTACTTTTTTAGTTATTGTAGACCTATAGGAAGAAAACCACCTATTGCCTGCCTAAAGTTCGCGTCCGTTTTTTAATTAATAACAATTTGGTGCAAAAATCGCGATTTTTTCGATTTTTGCACCCCATTCAAAAGCTAAACAGTTGACATAAAATTACAAAATTTAATTTTTTAGAACATTGAAAAACGTTCAAAACGCCGATTTTTGAAAGATAAAAAGTTAATTTATTGCTACGCAAATTGGAAAATAAGTGAAAATCGTTATTTGTTAATAACTTTTACTAAAACTACTTTAGAACTTGAGTGTTTCACCCAAAGTTGTATATTGGGGTACTTAACAAACCCTCAAAATTTGAGACCCATTCATTTATTAGTTTAAAATTATTCTATTTGTTTATCCCAGAGACCTTTATTGTGCAATAACATAAGACAGAAAATAACGAAGATAAAGCAATTCTGCGTATGTCAAATGAAATTAGAAAACTGATACTATCAAAATGTACTAAAAAAAGATAAAAAAATTATCCAATATATTCAAAAATACTAATGCCAAATTTTTGAAATTTTGTAGTTTATAAACATTTAGAACAACCTTAAAAATATTGTTGTTCAGTTGGTGACTAGTCGTGGTAAGTGAAGGGGGAGCTGGGAGCCGACAAATGCATGAGTTCAAAAACTAAAAAAGGCAACTTAAAACTAATATCATTTTCTAGATCTCGGGATCTACTGAATATATTTTGATCGTTCTTTTTTTAATTTGTATGTAATTTTTCTCTACATTACAAATATGTAATTTGTCTATTTGCAATTTGATATTTATTAATTAATAAACAATCTAATTTGTTTAAACAATTTTTGAAAAATAATATTTTTCCCAAAAATATATGTTTTTAATCAGATTATCAATATAAATCATAGAAAAAGTTAAGGTATACTTTAATAAATAAATTATCTTCAATAAATAATTATCTAATAAAAATAATTTATTTATTAAAGTAAACTTTAACTTTTTGTATGATCATTAATGATACTATGATTAAAAAAATTGATTTTTGTAAAAAAATATTTTTTCAGAAATTGGTTAAACAAATTAGACTGATTATTAATTACTAAATTTATAAACAAATTGCATATTTGTAATGTACGTAGAAATTACATACAAATTAAAAAAGAAAGATGAAAATCCATTGAGTTAATCCGGAGACACAGAAAATTGTATTAGTTTGAAATTGCTTTTTCGGTATTTTAACTTGGTGGATTCGTAGATATCCCCTAGTAACCGTTTGAATTACAATTTTGAAAAATCGTAGAGGGTGCTGTAAAGACACAATGTTTATGCAAATTTTTTAACAAAAAATAAAAATCCCATTATTTAAAATGGCATTAATGAAATTCCTTAATTATTATAAACAAATTAGCTGTGAATTAAAAAAAACAAATGGCTAACTTTGTCCCTAATAAACCCAGACTAAATTTTTTATTTGAAAATTCGTGTTAAAATACTACCTTTTGGAATATATAAAAAGATTGTTCCTATGGATAATATTTGCCAAGTTATTCTAAATGTTTATAAACTACAAAATTTCAAAAATTTGGCATTAGGATTTTTGATTATATTGATTAATTTTTTTATCTTTTTTTAATACATTTTGATATTATCAGTCTTTGCTTTCGTTAGGCATACTCAGAATTGCCAAATGTTCATTATTTTTTGTCTTATGTTATTGCAAAAGAAATATCTCTGGGAAAGACAAATAGAATAACTTTTAAACTAATTAATGGATCGGTCTCAAATTTTAAGGATTTGTTGTATCAAAATATCCAACTTTGGGTGAAACCCTAAAATTCTAAGTTAAATTTAGTAAAAGTTATTAACAAATATCGATTATCATTTATTTTGCAATTTGGGAAGCAACAAATTAACTTCTTAACCTTCAAAAACCTTTTGGAGGTTTTTTAATTTTCTAAAAAATTAAATTTTGTAGTTTTATGTCGTTTGTTTAGATTTTGAATAGGGTGCAAAAAATCTAAAAAATAGCGATTTTTGCAATAAATTGTTAATAATTATAAAACGAACGCGAACTCTAGGCAGGAAATAGGTAGGTTTTCTTCCTATAGGTTTACAATAACTAAAAAAGTAGTCAGCTACCTGGATCTTTGAGTGTCCTGAGAAAATTCTTATTAGCCTGGAATATATAAATATATCAACGTTTTAAATAAAATTTGGCAAACAAACGACATATCAGATACAACAAAAACTAAAATCTCTTAGTGTTGTTTCAAAAGTTTACTACTTTACGAAGCACAAACATGGAAACATGCCGAAACTACAACTAAAAAACAGCAAATGTTTGTAAAGAAATCTTTAGGAAAAATCCAGAAAATATAGTGGTCCAATACAATAACTAATACAAAATTATCAAAATTGTGGAACAAAACAAAGCAAACTAACACATTTACTAAAATCAAGGAAAAAGTGGAATTGAATTGGCCATACTTTGACGAAAGTTCAAAGCAACATAGCGAGACATGCACTTGAATACCAACCAGAAGAGAAAAAAAAATAGAGGAAACAAGACAAGAGCTAGAACAGAACTATAACGAGAGAATACGAAAAAATTTAAAAGGGATGGAGTGAAGTCAAAAATAGAACAAGAAATAGAAGAGAATGGAGAGAACTAGTACACAGTTTATCCAGAGAATAAATAAGAGAGAAGATATGAAAACAGCACACGCAGTAGAAAATCGCCCACATCAGTAACTTTACCTTATAACTGAAAACATGCCCTCAAGATTTAGAATTTATATAGACGCTTAAACGGGGTACTCATAAATCTTAACCAAACCCCAAAACCCCTAAAAATGGAAAATCCAAGAAGAAGGAGGACTTGAAGTATTTTTGCATTAAATGAATGTTTGCAGCATCACTTTGAACTATTATGTACATAGTAGCAAACGGATTGTTGTGCATTTTTTTCTGAAAGCGGCGTGTACCTTAGCAAATTATATTTGACGCACAAACACATTATTTGAAAAAAAAATGGACTGATGAGATTTTCCAAATAGCACTAGCTCAGTTATTCTATTATTGTTCTATGTAACTTCCCGGTCAGACTTTAAGTTTCTTGAGGTGAAATCATTCGTAAAATATTTAATAGTAGGCTATTGATTATGTTCAAAATACGAAAGCTAAAAGGAACTACAACGTTAGCTATATATATATATATATATATATATATATATATATATATATATATATATATATATATATATATATATATATATATATATAATGTTCTTGAACTCCTAAGTGGAGCATAGAGCTTCAGTGAAAACGCGCCATCGGGTTCTATTTTGCGCTAGGGCCTTCACCTCATTCTAAGACTTTCCTTGACTTCTTATCTCGTCCATATAGGTGGGTTGACATTACTAGTTAATAACGAATGTGGCTCACGCTTACGTGTCTTGCCCCTGCTATTGTTAGATATTTTATTATCTATTTTCAAACTCGAGAAGTGCATTTGTATCTATGCATTGCATAAATACCAATGTACTGCTCTAGTTTGAAAATAGATAATAAAATATCTGACAATAGCACGGGCAAAATAAGTAAGCGTGAGCCACGTTCGTTATTCACTAGTACTGTCAACCCGCCTTAATGGATCTTCTCCAAGTTTGTGCTGGGCGACCTCTTTTTCTCTTTCCTTGGGGATTCCACTCTAGGGCAGTTTTTGCAACACTGGAACTATCTTTTCGGAGTGTCTGACCTATCCACCCCCACTTTCTACCCTCTTTTGTTGGGTCAGGTGTAGCAGATCTTCGTTTCTGATGGTGTTTGGCCAGAAAATACGGACAATTCTTCGTAGACATTTGTTAACAAAGACCTGCAATTTGTCTGTAAGGGATTTTGTCACTTTCCAGGTTTCACATCCATAGAGTAGAACAGACATAACATTTGACTGGAATATTCGGATCTTTGTCCTTGTAGTATATTCATCAGACATCAAAACAGGGTTAAGCATGCTGAATGCTTGTTGAGCTTTTCGTATCCTCATACGAATATCGTCTTCTGTACCTCCGCTTTCTGTTATGACACTTCCAAGGTACGTGAAGTTATCCACATTTTCAATCTGCTTGTTGGCGATATTAAATAGCGTGTTGTTCCTTGCACTTATTCTCATGGATTTGGTTTTACCAATATTGATTTTTAAACCTATTTTATTGGCCTCAGTGTTTCCAATTGGTCGGCCACATCCTGGAACCTTTGTCCTAACAGGCAGATATCGTCGGCGTATTCTAGATCACTTAGGCGTGTGGTTAACGTCCATTGTATCCCTTTTGTGTCGAAGTCTAGTTTGGAGAGAACATAGTCTAGAGCTATGTTAAACAGAAACGGAGAAAGCACACATCCCTGCCTGACTCCAGTAAGTACGTCAAATTCGTCACTGTTGATCCCATTGTGTGTCACGCTGCACGTCGCCTCAGTGTACAGTGACCTTATAATGGAAATTATTTTATGAGGAAAGTTTCTTAGCTCTAAAATTTTCCATATAGCAGCATGAGATAGGCTGTCAAAGCCACGTTCGAAATCATCAAAAACCATGTATAGAGGTGTGTTCCATTCAACCGATTGTTCCATTATTACCCTCACAGTATTAATGTGATCTATGCAGGAAGATTCTGGTCTAAAACCTGCTTGATTCGCTCGAAATTCAACCTTGTTTGTTAATCTTTTATGTATGATGGAACTACAACCTCTAAATTTGAAAAACCGGCCGAATGCGACCATTTAAATGGGTGCGTTTTTAAGAAATATTTTTATGATTATTTTTAGAATTTTTCATTATGACTTTTTTTCTTGTACATTTAGGTATATGCATTCTGAAATAAAAAAGCATATTTTCTCTACTTTAAAATGATATAGTGCAAAAAATTCTAGGACTCTTTATAAACAAGATACCTATCCGTAGGATATCCAAGGGTATCCGTAATTTGAGAAAAATTAAAAAAAATTTTAATTTTTTTAATTAGAAGAATATAATGGCATATTATAACACAATTTTTCATTCAAAATAACTTTTCTTAATAACACTTTTCGATATTTTGAAATATAAAGCTACTTTACTCTTTAGCGAAATTCATATTTTTTAACATACCTCGTACACTATTGATAAAATTTTATATCTGATGATTGCATCTTAGGTTTTATGCTATGTAGAGCATTTTATAATGAATAACTTTTTTCATAAAGTTAATAATAAAAAAGTTTTCCAACTTAGTGGTACCTATTGCATGTGTATGTGACATTTTGAAAAAGCATATCTTGTTTAAAAATAGTTCTAGAGTTTTTTACAATAGACCATTTTAACGTAAATAAAATAATCTTTCTTTTTTATTGCACAATGTATATACCTAAGTATACAATAAAAAAGTTATAATGAGAAATTTAAAAATAATCGTAAAATATATCAAAAATCATTAAAAGTATACAAATTTGAAAAACTATATCTTGCTTAAAAATAGCCTTTTACGATGGACCATTTTCAAGATAATTGACTTTTCTTCCTATTAAATGCAACATGCAAAAGGACAATGTTTGCGAAGTAACAAGGAAAATGTCCCAAAATCGCTGTGAGTTGCGAACTTGAAAAATCATAATTTGGAAACTACAAACCATAGGGACATATACCAAACGTCACTTTAAAGAAAAATGATGCAAGTTTTTTTCTGTGAAGCAATGCCTATACCTATATCCCCATCAAAAAAAGTTTTTGGGCCAAAAACAAAATTGCTCTCTTTCGTGTTTTTTTCTTGCTTTTTGAATATATTTTTGTAAGATGTGATATTTCGATAATAAATTTAACCTGAAATAATTTTCTTGTTGATGTGTTTGCACAAAATGTGCATAAAACTCACCCTAATTCGCTCTGTGCCTAGGGAGCTAATTCAGCTCTTTGTTAAAAACGCACCCCTTTAAATGGTAGCACTCCGCGGTTTTTTCATATTGAGAGGTCCATTGACTAAATATATGAAACAACAAAACCTTGTTAACGTTGTAGTTCGTTTCTAAAATACATAATCAATAGCCTGTAGTTCCAATATGAAGTATATAAATAATTTCATCGATTACCTAAACGTCAAAAACAAAATACATCAAGAAACTTTTTTTTAATTTCATTAATGTTGTAATGTAATTTTCCTACAATAATGTCATTTTAATAAATTGGTTATAGTGCAAACAACTTATAGGCAATGTAATAATTTACAAGTCCGATTAAATTTATTACTTATATCTGAAATATAATCTGAAAATATTATCAGATACCAGAAATAATTTATTTGAAAGTGTATTTATTTAATAATGCAATTGATCTCAAGTGACTAGGTCAATATATTTAATTTTATCTGTTATTTAATAATACTTTGATAGGAGACCTAAATTAATGTTACATTGTTGAACTTCATTGGATATTTTGGTAGGAGGAATTATTTAGGATTGATATTACGAGCTTCTCGAAAATGACGTTTCGGTTTCCACTCCGGAAATCGTTTTCAAAATGAAAAATAATTCACTTTAAAAATTCTGGAAAGAGTTCATAAATACAAACTGTTACAATATACAACGTTAAAAGTAGATGTTGCTCTATAGTTGTACATACTCTATGTAATGGCAGTTTAGAAATCTAGTAATGTAATGTCAAGAAAATAAGAAAATATAATGTCAGTTATGTTGAAGTAAAATGTTTTCCTATTGTCCTGTAATTGAGTGAATTATAATCGTTGTTGGTCATTTAGTCAGCTCACCTAACTCAATTTATAACACAAACAAGTAACAAAAAAAAAACTCCAAAGATAAAGGCGTGTTTATCTTTTTTTTTATTTGTAATAGCTACATCACTGTCCCTCAATATTAACCAGAAGTTGCACTTATCCATTCAATATTTAAGATTATGTAATTTTTTGTGTCTGAAAAGAAGGATTTAAGTTACTATCAACAAATCGAATATTTGCTCATAAAATAATATTTACTGAATCGACCGTATTTCGAGAAAAAACAGTCAAATAAATATCTGTAAACCATTTCAAAGGAAAACTATTAGACTTGTTAGAACAACTTAAAGATGAAAAATCCAAAAGGAAAATAGAAGAGCAGCTTAACAACAAACTTAAAAGAAACGCCCTTGCAACGACAACTAATAGACCAGGCCATTTAGAACAAGATAAATCTAATTTTAAACACAGCACCTAGAGACTTGCAGCTTCTTCCATTGTGTTCAGGATGATATCAGGAAAAAGTCTACTGTAGAAAAATTGGTGGTAATGCACAGTTGTATTTTAGAGTGCATAAAATGCATCCAAAAGTGAATAAACATGTCAAAATAAGCGTATTAAGGGCCAGATTTTGTTATTCAGGATTTATGGAGTCGCTAAAGACGAATACGCCGTCAGACCACCAAAGCACCTGCTGCCCTGGTTGACTGCTAAGGCACGTTATCTTAAGTTTTAAGGGTTTTCGGCACTAAATTGATGCAAACAGATTACTCCGGTGGATTTTGGAGCGGCTGAATAAGAATACGCCATCATACCCGACTCCCTGATGCACCTGGTACCCAAAAATCCTCCAAACTCCAGAAGATAACATGACTTAATAGTGACCTTGGGCACCAGGTGGACAAAGGATCGGTTCTGATGGCGTATTTGTATTCAGAAACATATTTTCATGCATTGAAGAGGCCGAAAATCTTTAAAACCCCTGAAGATGATGTGTCTTAGCATTGACCGTGGGCCCTAGGTGTTCTGAGGGTCAGTTCTGATGGCATATTCGTGTTAAGTAAGCCCCAAAGACATCCGTGTAATCTGTTTTTACCAATTTAGTGCCGAAATCGCTTGAAACTCCAGAAAATGACTTGATCCTAGACACCAGGTGCTCCGGGTGTCGGTTCTGATTCGTTTTCAGCGTATTCGTTTTCAGCAACCCCATAAACCGCTAGAGTAATCTACTTGTATGAATTTAATGTAAAAAACTATCAAAACTCCAGAAGATGACGTGCCTTAGCAGTTACACTGGACATGAGGTGCTCTAGAGGTCGGTTCTGATGGCGTATACAAAGTATACATGTTCAGCTACTCCAGAACCTCCAAATAATCGGTTTGTATCAATGTAATGCCGATAACCCTTGAACTTCCTGACGACGTGCCTTAATAGGTTCCCTGGGCACCAGGTGCTCTGAAGGTCCGCTATGATGGCGTATTCATCTTTAGCGAACCCAAAAACTCCGATTAACAAAATCTGACCCTTAATATGTTTATTTTGACATGTTTATACACTTTTGGAGGCTTAAAATGCAGTTATGCATCTCCACCCATTTTTCTATAGTAGACTTTTTCCTGACTTCATCCTGAGTACGATCAAAAAAGATGAAAGTCTCTAGGTACTGTATTTAAAAATCGATCTATTTCGGTGTTTTTAGTACTAAATGATCTGGTCTCTTCTATTCAGTGATTACAATAATTTATATAGGTACCATACAATAAAAAAAGAATGTGTTTGTACTTTGTACGCACGTAAGAAGTTATACTTCTATTATATAATTTCAAAGAAATAAATATACTTAACAGGTTATTTGTATTTTATTTAAATATTAAACTAACTTTCTTAAAAACCACTTTTAAAACATTTTTATTATACCGATACCAAAAATAAAAAAAAGAAAAAAAGAATATGAATCGTCCGGGATTTGAACTCGGAACCTCTCGATCTCCGGTCACACGCTCTACCACTGAGCTATATTAGCTTTACTTTGACAGCTTATAAGATTTCTCATACATACTGACAAATTTAATAGACCAAGTGAAGTATACACAAATACTTTAAATATACTTATTATTATTATAAAATATCATATTTCCGAGGAGGAAAATGAAAGAAAAGTATAGTATGCCCGATCTATAAAAAAGGAGACAAACTCCAGTGAAAAGCTACTGTGGAATCTCTCTCTCTCTCTCTCTCTCTCTCTACTATATAAAGCATATAAAGTTCTCACGTATTATTATAAACCAGCGGCTCGGGAAAATATTATTGGAGAGTATCAGACAGGCTTCCGACGGGAAAGATCGACACTAGATCAAATATTCACAGTCAAACAGATCTTGAGCAAATCATGGGAACACACATTGGCTGAATTGGCAAACCACACAAGCTAATAAGACTCATTAAAGTCACAATGGATGAAACTCAGGCATGTGTACGAATACAAAACCACCGAACAGACTTTTTCAAAATTTCGCAAGGACTAAAGCAGGGAGATGAGCTAGCCCCAACATTGTTTAACCTGGCACTGGAGTATGCGGTTATGCAAACGCAAACTGGACGAAGAAACCTACTGACTAACCGAATGGTTCAACTGGCCAGTTATGCCGATAATTTAATATTATGAGTAGAACATCAACAGGAGCACAGGAAACACACGCAGAGTTAAAAACACAAACAAAAATGCTAGGTCTGGAAACTAACACAGAAAAAACAAAAATAATGTCTCAGACGAGAAGAAATTTAGTCCCACAAAACATTATAGATGAAGATGACATTGAAACGGTTGGAAAGTTTACATACCTGGGACTAGAAATATAAATGCCGACGGATCAGAAGACGGAGAAATACGGAAGAGAATAACGCAGGCAAACAGAGCTTATTTTGCCCTCTCCCATATATTTCGGTCTAAAAGTGTCCACCGAAATACAAAGATGAGAATCTATAACACTTTAGTTCGACCAATAACATGCTATGGCAGAGAAGCCCTGGTCCTGAAAGAAACATCCAAAAACAAACTCGACATATTCGAAAGGAAAGTACTGAGGAGAATACTAGGACCTGTGAGGGAAAACGGAATCTTCAGAATTCGATACAACAACGAACTTTATCAACTTTATAAGGAAGCACCCCTGTCAGACTTCATTAGAATACAAATATTGCAATGGGCCGGACATGTGATCAGAATGGGAGAGGATAGGCTACCAAAAAGAGCACTGAATGCTAGAATGCAGGGAAAGAGACTGGTTGGAAAGCCAAGAAAGCGCTGGAAAGACAGTAAACAGCGACGCACAAGCCCTTTTAGGAGTCCGTGTATGGAGAAGAGCAGCCACAGACAAGCAAGGGCGGAGGCAAAAAATTAAGGGGGCCAAGGCTCAATTTGGGCTGTAGTGCCGTAGAAGAAGACAAGATAGACGGTGAACAAAACGAATCATGAAATGGAGGCCCTGAAACTATTAAAGAAGCGGAGGACGATCACCGACTAGATGAACCGATGACATAAAAAGAGTAGCGGGAAACTGGCTAGAAGCGGCCCAGTGTAGAGAACACTGGAAAGAACTGAGGGAGGCCTGTGTCCTGAAGTGAACGCGATTGGCTGATTGATGATGATAATGTATATTACTGTATACCGCAAGGTTGCTGCATGCGTCATATATACAGAGAGGTCCTAAATTATGGAATAAATTCATTTCCTCTAAAATGGACGACTTTAGAGAAAAATTCTGAAATAGATCGATTTTTATTTATAAATTACAATTTTTTGGCATATATTTCTTACTAGTGACGTCATCCGTCTGAGAGTGATGACGTAATCGATCGTTTTTTTTAATGGGAATAGGGGTAGTGTGGCACCTCATTTGAAATGGCGTTTAATTCTCTATAGAGTAATACAAACATTAGTATCATTATTTATACAGGGTGGACAAAATAATAATTTTTGAATTAAATTAATTGACGAAAAAAGAAGAATGTATGCAATTTATTTAACTCAAATACATTCTGTCGCTGTCAGAAAATAGAAAAAAATGTTTATTTGGCAAATAAACATTGCTTTTCGCTTAAATTAAATATTCAAACTGCCAAGAGGTAGGTGGGAGGCTGTTTGTTTGTGATTTAATTTAAGCGAAAACAAATGTTTATTTGTGAAATAAACATTTTTTTCTATTTACTGACAGCAGTACAATGATAAATTACATACATTCTTCTTTTTGGATCAATTAATTTAATTTAAAAATTATTTTTTTGGTCACCCTGTACAAATAATGATATTATCGTTTATATTACTGAATAGAGAATTGAACACCCTTTCAAATGAGGTGCCACACGACCCCTATTCCCATTAAAAAAATCATTGATTACGTCATCACACTCAGATGGATGACGTCGCTTGTATGAAATATATGCCAGAAAATTGTAATTTGAAAATAAAAATCGACCTGTTTCAGGATTTTTCTCCAAAGTCGTCCATTTTAGAGAAAATGAATTAATTCTATTTTCTTGGGGCGAACAGGTATATCTTCTGTATGCGTCGTATAAACATCATACCGACCCATAAGAAAGCACTTCAAAAAGGTTTGATGCGGTAGAAATGCAAAAAAAGTTTAGTCGGTTTATGCTCTGCTTATAGGGATAAACCACTAATAAATATCAGCTTTAAACATATACTTACCAAATAAATCGACGTTCGAATGATATCTCTTAGCACATTCAAAATATCATCTTGGAATAATTTAGGTTTGCTTGCAATTTCCATAACAAAATTTAAGCAGATCATAATTTCGGTAACAGTTCCCAGAAAAATAAAAAACATGGGCCAGCCAAATATAACATTTAATTGTTTTACCACGAAGTAGAGTCTGGTATACAATTTTCTCGATCCTTTAAGATCTGACAGACAAATATTTTCTATTGCCTGTAATTGGATGGGAAACATATCAGCTGAGCCTTTAAAAGCTACTGTCTTGATATAAGCATACCGGTGCGATACAATTTCTAATGCATTGGAGATAACGAAGGACTGATGGAAATGGTAATATTTAGAAAATCTGCTAACCACTAATATTAAACATGCCCAACTGTATTGGTGGTAAGAATAGTATTCAAGCTCCTTTATAGTTTGGCTGATTTCTAATATTATTATTAGTAGTGATATCGAAATCGTATATAATTTAAATTTACGTGCCTTGTCTGTGGGTAAAAAGTGACCATTGAAGTTCTTTTCCATGAAATTTAAACAACTGTCCAACTGAATCCATTCCTTTTCATATCGCAACGTTTGCAATAAATATATATTAATAACAATGAAATCAAGTGAGAGGTGAAGAAAATCTATCACGTCATATGCAGCTCCAAAAATACTTTTACGGAGGGCCCATTTAAAAAAGACAAATCCATTGGTAGCCGAATATACGATGCTCAATATTATGATGAAAAGCTTTGAAAAAACTTGCTGTGCTTTTGTGGAATATTTCAAATACATGGGGCTTACACCAAGCCATTTTGATATCAGAAGCTTTCTCTTAAATGAATTTATGTCATTACTCATTGTGTATTAGCTAAACAATGGACTGGTCATAGATTGTTAACTAGCGTTTCCTTTTTCCAGGTGGATGATGTAATGAAATTAAATTATCTGAATCGATTTTACACGTTGCATTATCAAAATTAAGTGGCATTGAAGGTTCGTTAAAGACACAGCTCGTTAGAGACACACATGGTTTGTACGAGGTAGAGTAAAAAAAAACTGTTTCAGTCATATCGCGAGATAACACTATTATTACTAATTCTAGATTTAAACCAAGAGGTTCCCAGTCTTTTAATAGAGAAAATTCACTACTCCCAAATATATAGGGTGTCAAAAAGATTGAGCTCTGAGAAACACTGATCTGAATACCAGATGACAGATGAAAGTACATTATTTTTCAAAAATGAGTTATGGAAACTTGTTTGTAAAGTTTGTACTTTTAACGTACTTTTTGTAGTGCGCAAATGTGGTAACCGTACTACATACTAGTTAAGACTTGCTAACAGCTGAACTGTGAAAATTCACTAAATACGAAAAGCAGATTATACACATTTGTGGTATGTTCCCTCCACATACCACAACTGAAGTTGTGGTATTCATAACTTAGTAGTTGTTTTTCATAACTGAAAATCTCCTAGATCAGACGGAGTTCAAAACTTTTGGCTTAAGAGGCTTCAGTAGCGATCAACAGGTAGCAACAAACGCGGTCCAAGATTGCGGCTGTAATTTTGAATATTTTGTCACATTATTGAGATATTTGGCCCACATATTCGTAATATAATAAATAATTGCGGTACAGAGCCCAATTTAAGAAATATATTAGTATGTGGAAATTACTCTGTAATTAAATACAATATTAAAAAAACGAACCTGTACCGCCATTAAGACGAACAAAAAAATACACTTTCTTCAAATAAACTTTTTTATCCCTTGCCTAGATTTTGTGTTATTTTGAACCTAATAAAATTTTTTATTTCTAATACAAAATTGAACATATTATAACTAATAACTAATTAGGCAACATAGAGAAATTGTCACTGTTATTTTGAAAAACCTGCATCAGATTTTCTCTTATCTGTTCAGGTGCAGTAGTTTTCATTCATTTTAAGAATTCGTTATTGTTGTTTCATAAGAAAGTAGTGGTTATTTATAGTTAATTTATTATATTTTTGTGTAATAGAACTAAGTTGTTGGCCTATTTTAAAAAATAGATTATTGTTAATTGTGAGTTTACATAAAAATATTTCGAATTCTAATAGTCCGTTCTTTAAGGGTAAAATATTGCAAAACCTCTAAATTTTAAAAAACCGCTTGGATTGACATGCAATTTGGCATACACATAGCTAACAAGTCAAAGAAAAAAAGTAATATTGTGCCGATATGTGCTTTTGCCCTGGGGGTGGTTTTCACCCCCTTTTGGGGGTGAGAAAATATTCGTCCAAAGAAAGTAGGAAATGGATAAACTGGCTAATTTTAAGTAACTTTTGTTCTATAGAGTTTTTCAATACTTTTCGAGTTATTTGCAGTGAATATGTTCATTTTGTGAACAAAATAACCACGCTTTTAGACGGTTTTTCGCAAATAACTCAAATAGTAAGTATTTTGTCGAAAAAACATTCTTAACAAAAATATAGCCAGTAAAAAATTAAAAAAAATGGTGTATACATCACGTCTCTACACCTAGTAGGAGCAGAGATATAGCTAATGAAAAATAGGTTCATATTCGTCAAATGCCAAATGGAATAATTTAACGTGAAATAACCAAAAATGAAGCACATTTCGGGGAAAACTCATTACAACTAATGAAGCATTTTTAAAACACTTTAAATTTTTGTTTAATAAAAAAAATTTCTAGCATCAAAATTAAACAAGTTACGCTCAAAATAAAATTAGTCCCTTTTGGTTTTGGTAAAAAAATCGAGAAAATCACCCCCTAATTAGTATCTTAAATGAACTTAATCGTTACGACTTCACAAGTTTCTTGACTCGTGTATATCGTCATGGAAACCGCAATATGTCGTATGTCCAAAAATCAAAGTTTTCAGGAGGGACAAAAAACTGTTCCAACATGTCATTATGCTTCCAATTTATTTCTTAAATGCTTAAACATTATTTATTTTACCTTAGAATGATAATGGTGTAATTTTTTTTTCAAAATGTATTGCTTTATTTGATTTATGTTGACATATGACCTTTTGTGTACAATTTTTTTTTCAATTTTCGTTGACATACGACCTTTTCTCAGGTGTTTTAAAAATGAATGGTATGTACCTATGTAGGTAAAGAAAAACAAAACCAACTTGCTAAAAATCTCTTTAATTTTTGTAAAAATATTTAAAAAAAAGACAAACTAATAAAAAATACAATTTAAAAAAATACAAATACAATTAAAAGTAAAAAAATACAATTTAAAACAATTTAAAATATTTTAAAATCCTGATATTGTTTAGAAAGTTTTGAAACTGTTAATTAGCTTACTTTTTGTGTGGTAGAGTTTCATAAAAGTTTCGGTAATCTTCTGGTATAAGTTTTTTTAGCTCTTGAAGGTGTTCAAACTTACTTCTTTCAATTGGGCAGGGTCGGTCATATAACTTCGGCCTAATGGTGATGTGGCTTATTGAACGTCGTGGACGACATGGTAATGGTGCCCAATCGTCGCTAAATGCAAGTTTATAATTGATTACCTTCTCCGGGGTATACTGGAGGGCCACAAGGTCATTAACACAGGGATCTCCTGCTTTATACCCTGGCCGAATACTGGTATAGTAATCAGAATTAAACTCTTCAAAGTCATTGTAGCTCAAATAATAAGTTTTGAATGGCTGGTCAGGTCTTGCTGATTGTATAATTGGAATGTAGTCTGCAGGAAGGAACACTTGCTTTCGATGCTTTAGCTTAGTTTCAATTGCGGAATGGCATCCATCTACTTCCATGTGGGTGTGGCCCACCTCAAGATACTTTTGTTCAATAATTAACCTGTACTTCATGCTCAAGTCTAATAGGGCATTAGACAGTTTGGTATTCCTATTTTGGTAACCACACCGATCACTCCATATAACTATTTTTTGTGGAATAGTCTAGGCCTGAGCTAATTCATTTGAGATAAACTTAGTTGCTATAGAAGCAAAGACATCGCTATCCAACCCACCATTTCCTTCGTGCCAAACATAGCACGAAACATCTTTTGATGACAAATTATAATAAACCTGATTGTGGACTTTTAATTTAGTTTTATAATAATTTGCTGCCGCATTTAAACGTGGTGCCAGAAGCACAGCTTGTAGGTCAACTGTATAAGATCTGACTTCGCCTCTATTTTTAAGGGCTTTGCTTTTGTCAGCCTCTTTTTCAGCAATTGCTTCTTGTTTTTTTTTTAATATGCTTTGCATACGATTCTTTGTCCAGAGTTCCAGCTCCATGCAGGGTACATTCATTACATTGATCTTTTTTTGGTGTGTAAAATGCTAGGTTCATATTGTCCATAATTTTTTTTAAAGTTGTCCTCGATACTTTAGTTTTTCCTAAACCCTCAAATATTGACACATATTTTCGATAAAAGTCTCTCATACTACCCCAGACTGGCTCTAGGTATAATTTATCAGAAAAGGCGCGGCAGTAATGCGATTCAACCTTTGCCAGAGAGTTCAGCCACTCCTTTAATTCTATAATCGCGTTTTCTGAGGCAGAAATATCCTCTACAGATGTGCTTGCCTGAGAGCTACTGGTTTCAGGAGGTTTCACCCAATCACGTAATGGTCTTTCCCCAATGCTTATTGTGTGCATAAACATTTGTTTACAAACTTGTTTCTTAACTTTACCCCTATTCCCATCACTCACTGAAAAATAAAAACGGAAGGTCGTTTTTTTTCTCGAGACATCAATACTGTCATTTCTTTTGTATTTTGGCTCAGAATGCAATACATTGTTTTTTATATAAGTTTTTTTAGAGTCCCAGTTGGGTAAAGCCCAGAATTCTGAGAAAAGACGACTGCGTTCTTCATCGTTGATTTGGTCACAAAAAAAAGTTTGTCTTGGTCCCCCCTTTTTCATGCGAGTGTGCCCCCTACAACGAGGACCAATTTTCTTCTCGTCTATTTGTTTGATTTGTTTATATTTTCCAGAGGCATCCTTTTTGAAACCAACATAGGATTTCCCAAATAAGCGCAACTCTGCGTTTTTTGTCTTTTATACTCGTTGCCGTTCCTCTTTCCCCTACGTTTTTCCTTTTACTAGCAGTTTCGTCAGTAGCTGATTGTTCAATATTTTCAGCTTGGAGGACGCTGGCTACTCGTATTGAATCATCCGATTCAATGGATGCAGTCGAATTGTTACTAGGAGGTTGTGAATCATCCGATTCAATGGATGCAGTCGAATTGCTACTGGGAGGTTGGTACTGTTCATCAGAATCACTGTTGAAATTAGAATTGCTGGAAACTACTGACGAAATTTCATGAACTGGTACCTCCAATTCTTGGTACTGCAATGTTTCAACATTCTCATTAATTGTTGGTGGTTGATCTCCTTTTATTTGTATTTCCAAAGGTTGACTAAAAAACAATCCAGCTTCTTGGTCAGAAACGTTCTCAAGCAAAATAATATTATTTTCATCCATACCAAGTAACTCTAATGGACCCAAATTTTCTAGTGTCGCCCGTTCAGAATGACCTTTATTTACAACTTCCATTGGTCCATCCTGAGCTTGACTTGGTCCCGAGGCAACAGTAGCTTCACAGTTTTCTAAAACAAATAATTATTCAGAAAATTAATGATACCACCACTCGATTGAAGCGCAATCAGTTCTACTTTAGTGACTGATAACAATAAAACTTAACAACTGTACTTACCCAAATCATCTTTATTTCTTTTCTTTTGTATTGCAAGATTCATTAAGTATTTTCCACGGCTTTGTCCAAACATCTTATTTAATAATTTTTTCCACTCTCCAACTATTCTGCAAAAGATAAAAATATGTCGTATGTCAAATTGGTGTCCAAAATTATAGATGCAAAACGTTGTATGTCATAAATCAACCTTTAAAATTATACTTCAAAACAACGTGAATGTAAAAATATCAACATGCTACTTGTTAAAAGCCTTAACATTTATAATTTTGCTATAATTGAGATTTAGCTCCCTCGATAAAACAATCAATTTGATTAAATTTTAAAATTTAGGTTAGAATCAACATGCGTTTTTACCAGAAAACGAAAAAATTCGACGTGAAAGTGATAAATTAAAGTAAAATGATATTAGTGAGTATAAAATTACTTACCTTTAATGTTTTTATTGAAGAACAACTATAGGTAATATAAACAATAACAAAAAAACTTGAAATGTAGTGACATACAACAACTTGCACTGACCAAAATGGAAGGGAACAAACAAAACTCATCACAGACTGTGGCATACAACTATTTGTCGTGACCAAATATCAAGCAGATGTCAGACCGACTTATTGCAAAGGGGGGGATACTGAGCTTCTGATTGGTTTACTGACATAATACCTATTACATGTTGTGCAGATCAACAAGTTGGCCATAGAGGTGCAATAAAAAAAAATCTATTTTTTTGACATACGACATATTGCGGTTTCCATGACGATATATTGTTTATATGATCTGTAAATTTCATCGGTTCAAAGTCCTTATTATTGAAAGGGCTGTAGTTAAACGGGGTTGAACCAGTCACTGATCACGAATGTATGCAAATTTAGAAACACCAAATCTTAATCAATTTTTGTCTAACAGAAAAACAAAAAATACATGATATTCAGAAAAGCAAATCTGACTTTTTTTTCATTTTTTGAGATTTTTGGTATCTCTAACAATTTTTAAGTTATTTTGAAAAAAGCATATTTTTCAAAATTTAAATTTTTAAAAATTTTACTTTGAAACCAAATTTTTTCAAAAATAAGCACTTTGAATCGATGAAACTTACAGATGATATAAACACAACATAAGCAAAATAATTTGTGGAGCGGTAACGAATAATTTCATTTAAGTTTCTAATTAGTGGTTGGTCTTCCCGATTTTTTTTTGCAAAAACAAAAGGGACCAACTTTATTTTGAGCGTAACTTGCTTAAATTTAATGCTAGAAACTTTTTGTAAAAACAGAAATAAAGCTTATTTGAAACACTTTAAAAAAGTTATAATGGGTTTTCCCCAAAAAGTGCTTAATTTTTTGGATATTTCACGTCGAAATATTCTATTTGAAATTTGGTGAATATAAATCTATTTTTCATTGGCTACAACTCTGGTTCTACGAGATCCAGAGACGTAACGCGTACACCATTTTTTTCACTTTTTTATAAGCTATATTTTTGCTAAGAACGTTTTTTTTTCGACAAAATACTTACTTTTTGAATTATTTGCGAAAAATTGTCTAAAAATGTGGTTATTTTGTTGAAAAATGAACATATTCACTCGCAAATAACTCGAAAAGTGTTGACTTGGCGAAAAAGCTCTATAGAACAAAAGTTACTTAAAATTAGTCAGTTTACCCATTTCCGGACTTATTTTGGACATATACTTTTTCACCCCCAACAGGGGGTGAAAGTCACCCCCAGGGCAAAAGTACACATCGGCACAATATCACTTTTTTCTTTGACATGTAAGCTATGCGCATGCCAAATTTCATGTCAATCCAAGCGGTTCTTTAAAATTTAGAGCAAAAACCGTGAAAGAATGGACTATAATGCGAGTATATAAAGTTAATCTATGAACTAAATAAATAAGACGGCTCTTGTTTAGCTTCACAACGAAATGATTATTTATTATTATTATTTCGTGCAAATACCTATGTTAACATAAAATGTTCACCCATTTTGGTTTATTTTTATAAATATTTATTTACTAATAACAAAATTGTAAACATTCAAGTTATGTCAAACAATTCCGAAGCACTGTTGCCAAAGTTTCGCAGACCTTACCAAAAAAAAGTATGGTATTTACTATCTCCTGAAGTTATATTGATGACTCGCTACTGTATACTCTTAATAGTTTTGGAGTGTTCATGTGTGTTTATCAACATTCATTAATCATGTTATTTCTAATTCGCAGGAGATACCTAACTCAGGGAACCACTTATTTAATACTGAATGATCAAAATAACACCCAAGATCCAGCCGAATACCGCCTGATTACTTGTCTTCCAACTTTGTACAAATTGGTTACGTACTGTGTTGCTCGGCGTATCTACCAACACTGTGCTCTCTTAATCGTATCGCAAATAATATCATAGCGTTACAACAGAAAGTATGCTCTAATAAGAGTTCCATGGGTTGCAAAGAACAACTTATTATCGACTCAGTCATTTACAATCAGGCACATACAAAAAAAGAACCTTTTTACTGCCTTCATTGATTACAAGAAGACCTTTGACTCAGTACCTCATGCATGGTTTACAGATATATTGAGAATATATAAAGTCTATAATAATATAGTGACCTTTTTAAAGCACATAACGACGAAATGGACTAAGATTCACCTTCAAATAGCTGGTGAAAATAAAAACGAAACTGAAAATACCTCGACCTGTCTCAGGATATCTCTTGATAATGACTTTATGCAAACTCAAACGTCCTCACTTATACTACAGTGTCGCACCCGCTTGATTATCAATTAAAAAAACAAAGGGGTTTTCGATATTGTATTGCAAAAAGTTCTTCGGGATTTTATTAATCGATATTTAAAGAATATCTACCTGCCTTGGCAACATTGAAATTTTCAGTTAAATGTCAGGTTCAGGGTTAAAAATGGCCGATTTCGCAATTTTTAAACTTTTTAATCGCTTGTATGTCAAAAACTATGAACCTAAGAGAAAAGTCACTAAAGACCTTTTCTGTTTGGAATGACTCCAAAAATCTAAAAAAACTTTGTTCGATGCAAAAAAAATAATTTTAGGAAAAAACCCTATTTTTTTCCCACACCTGGCAAGGTCTTATACTGTTCAGAATGGCCTGTCATTGTACACATTTCTTCTAAATGAATTACTCAAACGCATACTTAAATTTAAACCTTACAGGAGAACTTACCTTTATTTTAACCCTAAACTATGCACTTTTCTATTCACCCGGTAGATACGTGCATTACTGATGCCTGCCAGGTCATGGTTTTTAGCCTTGGTGTGCTATGAATTATCACTAGACAAATTTCTAGCCTTACAGGAAGACCGTTAGTCGGAGGGTTCACTAGCTCTTAGACTATTGGCATAGTGGATAAACACTTATTGGATAATGCCAACAAGTGTTTATTTTAGCAGTATGTATTTAATTTCTATAGATTTACTTATTTCAAATGAAATTATTTAACTTTTAGTCGCTAATAAATATATGTGTTCTTAGGACAACACTGGAATCACGTATTACTTAAATAGTCCATGCTGTGAGGTCGCTCTCGTATGAAAAATTTTCCGAGTTTTTTGGGTCATATTAAATAAAACAACCTGAAAATGCGAGCTTTATCATAACGAAAACTTTGTTTATTTACGTATTTTAATTCATAATATGGAAAATTGCTATTATGAAAAGTAGTTTAGAATTAATAATTATGTTTTAATGTGCAATTGTATCATTCTAATTTAAATGTTATGAACTATAAAGGTAGTTTACTCTTGATCGAAATTCATAATTTTTATATACCTCGTATAAAATTAATAAAATTTTATATATGATGGTTGCATCATAAATATTAGAACATGAAGAGCTTTTTATGAAGAATAACTTTTCTTCGTCAAATTAAAAATAAAAGAGTTATAAATGAAAATGTTGTTGGTATCCATAATTTGAGAAAAATCTTCAAATATTTTTTTCCATTAGAAGGATGTAATTGCACATATCAGACCATAATTTTTTATACCAAACAATATTATTTCATATACTGTCGGTTCACTAAACTCAGACACAACTGGCTAGTGATTTTAGTCAATAATTTTGCCAATTAAACAAAAAAAAAATGATTACTAATTAGTTAATAATTACTAAATAATTAGTAATTTTGCCAATTTTGGCAAAATTCGCAAAGAACAAAAAAATTACCTACTAAAATCACTAGCCAGTTGTGTCGAGTTTAGCGAACCGACTATATTTTAATTTCATAGCAAATGGAACAGTCCATTTATAATAAAGGGGTGGCCGTATACTTAAACCTTTAAAAAGGTGGCATAAACCTTTTTAATGTTAATAAATAACCTGTTAATAAATTATTGCTTTTAAAATATACTCAAATTGTATTTTTGAACAACTTATTTATTTTATATAATAATTAAATTCACTATCAAATGTCATTGATATTTTATTAATACTTAATTTAAAATTTAGTTTGACATTCACGAAGTGTCAAACTCAAATGTAAATAACCTATTCTTTGCTTAACAAATCAAGATTAAAAAACTAGCCTACTTAATAGCAACGATTTCAGCTGGATGTGTAGTGTGTCGGAAGAAAATAAAACGATTGTGACGTCACATTTTAGATTTTGAGGTCGATTATCTCGAAGACGGTTAGAAATATCGAAATGCCGTTTTTAGATTTGGATTCAGAAGGAAAAACTACATAGGAATCTATCGATAAATCTGATCTCAGTATTGCAGGAGCGGCAACGCAATAACACACACACTTTTGCGAATTTATAAACGAAATGTTTTCGTTGAAAAAGGTAACTTTTTTAGTTCCTCAACAGTTGCAGTTTTCGAGTTATAAGCAATTTAAAATTTAAAAAATTCGAAAGGTTGAAAACTCATATGTAAATTGTTATTTTTGGGGTTGCCAAGAGCCTAAATTGAATTTTAAACATTCAGTTTCAAGATGCTGATGAATAATCGTGTCTTATTTAAATACAGGGTGAGGCAGATAAAAGTCCTATTAGAAATATCTCGAGAACTAAAGGAACAATAATCATGAAAATTGGAATGAAGGGGTTTTGAAGAGTGAGCTCTTTAATGAAAATATTTTCATCGATTTACTACTTCCGGTTATACCGGAAGTGGCTTATAACTTCGTTTTTTTAAATGGAACATCCTGTATATTTTTACATTTTTGGATTCTCCTGGATGTCTCCTTTCTTAAAATATGAGGTTTCGTAATGTTATACAGGGTAGTTTAAAAGATAATTATGTTTTTTTCTTAATTTCCTAGCAACATTCACACCCTGTAGAATTGTAGTAGTTTGACATCAAAAACTCATGTTCAAATGATTTTTAATATAGTCTACTATTGTTAAAAATTGTTAGTATAGCTAAATGTTGAATTGGACTATACAGGGTTGGTCGAAACTCGGAAAGAGTATTTTCTGAGTTTTCTTAAATGGAACATCCTATATTTTATTATCGTAATAAAATTATATTTTATGCTACTTTTTTATTTCTTAAGCATTCCCTATACCTAACTGCTTTAATTTGTGAGTTATTGGTGATTCCAGCCAAACATTAATTTCAACAAAAAATAAGTGAAATTTTATTAGGTTGGCCGTGAAAATATTCAATCACAAATAATTTTTCGGAAATAAATACATATTAAAAGCACAAATTAAAGCATTTAGGTATAGGGAATGCTTAAGAAATAAAAAAGTACCATAAAATGTCTTTTTATTGCAATACTAAATTACAGGGTGTTCCATTTAAGAATATTCAGAAAATCCTCATTCCGAGTTTTGACCAACCCTGTATACTAAAATTTAACATTTAGCTATACTAATAATTCTTAATAATAGTAGACTATATTAAAAATCATTTTAACATAAATAGAGTTTATGCTATCCAACTACTACAATTCTACAGGGTGTGAAAATTGCTACGAAATTAATAAAAAAAACGTAATTGGCTTTTAAACTACCCTGTATAACATTACAAAAACGCATATTTTAAGAAAGAAGACATCGAGTAGAATCGAAAAATGTAAAAATATACAGGGTGTCCCATTTAAAAAAAACGAAGTTTTAAGCCACTTCCGGTATAACCGGAAGTGCCAAATTGATGAAAATATTTTCATTAAACAGATCACCCTTCAAAACCCCTTCATTCCAATTTTCATGATTCGGTTGCCTTTAGTTCTCTAAATATTTCTAATAGGCCAGTTATATGCCTCACCCTATATAGACTGTTGTTTTTTAATACGCACGCATAATTGGTGATTATGCGTGCCAACTCGACTTTTAAGCCACCAAGTCAAATATTTGACATTTAGAATTTTACAATTTATTATCAACATTGCTTTTTTTAAATAATTTATTTATTTGTTCAATTAACTATTTCCAATGTGCTAATTAAATACATACGCCAATCATATGGTGCGATTTTGACACATAGACGCACCACATCATTAGACGCGCGGCGCCGGGGGCTTAAAAGTCGAGTGGACGCGCATAATTACCAAATAAAAAACAATGGAATAATTTGAGATAAGCCCCAACTACTCGTCAGAATCTTGAAAATGTCATACTCGTCAATATTAATAATTAATAATATTAATAATAATATTATTCATATACAAAAACAACGTGTGGGAGTTTTTTGTCAGTTCTTCTATCAGGCGCGGCCCCCTGCGAATGGGGGATGCTTTCTGGGTATTCGTAGCCCCAATACCCAGAGAGCAGCAGGGATACTTGCCGTGGAACAAAAACTGACACCTGGCAGTAGGTATAAAATGCACACCCATGAGAATGGAGAATAATAATTTATGTTTAGGATCGCTGCCTGGGGATCGCCAGGGAACGTCTGGAGCCGGCGCCTGGACGTGACAGCATGCGGGACGTCGCACAGTGTGTCGCTTATAACAAGCTAGGTGAACAAAATTATTTTTCATCTTATTTACATTTGTATCGACCAGTTAAGTAATTTGATAATAAAATAAATCATTTTTATTAGTCAAAGACTAAATCAGAGGCGTTCGTCAGGGGAATAAATAAAAAAATTAAAAGATTTTCTATATTTATTGCATATTTTATGGTAGACACTTCCTAGTCTGCTTGTATGAATGCGTTGTAGATTTGGAGTCTATGTAATAGGCTAATGCTTCATCTTCACTTAATTCCCTACCATCCTGCAAGCTATTCGATTTTTTATAATTAGAAGATGTAGCACCTACTGAGCATTCACTTACGCTCCTAATTGAATTAACAACGTTTCTTTTCCCTACTGCACGAGCTGCTACTTCTGAAGCAGTTACCAACTCCCCCACACTGCGTGATTCAACGAGGTCCTCAACTATACGTTTTTTTGTTTTAAACGATGCCTCGTCAAAATTTTTCCGTGGTCTTCCTATATTACCGGAACCTTGAAATAATATGGATGATCGCGGCACAGTACATTGAGCTTCAAATTTGATGTGCTCATTCAACCAACTTTCATTAGTTGCCAAAAAACGCTGTTTTGATCTTCCCGCAGCAACCCATTTATCAGAAATTTTGGAGGCATAATTTGCTATCCTCATTCTGATTTTCGTGTCAGAGTCCTCTGTTAGGTCTCTAAAATTAAATTTTGTAGAAAGCAACTCAAATAGAAAACAATTTTTTTCTCCTTTTGTTGAGCATTTTACCCATTCTTCAAAAAATTCCCTCCTCGGAAGACAGTGCTCTAAAAAAAATGATGTGCTCGAGTATGCAGGTTATAATAAGTCTTATTATTAATGGGAAAGGTGTAGCTATGACCAATTTCAAATTTAACCCGGATACAAACGGTACAAGTCATTACCACCCTTCCACAATTTGAAAACGAGGAAAATTTCCTTAGTTCATCATACACACTTTTTTAAATATTCTTTGATTATCAGATAGATTTGTTAAATTGGAAAAAAATTATCAGTTACTAGAATAAATATTATCCACCTTCAACAATTAATATTTCTAAATTAAGGAAAACTTAAATTTCATGTGATTTATATGATCTACGGAATTCAACTGATTTATTCTCTTACAATAAAAATACGTACATTTAGACGCTATTACTCAAAAAAACAAAATGATGTGCAAGCGTGTGCAGTTTATAATAGGCCTTATTATCAATGGGATAGGTGTAGCTATGACATATAAAAAATTTAGCCCGGGTACAAAAGGGTACAAGTATTTTCCACCCTTCCAAAATTTCAAAACGAAGAAAATTTCCTTCATTCATCATAAAAACTTTTTTTAATAGTTTTTGGTTATCAGATAGTTTTGTTAAATTATTAAAAATTAGCACTTACCAATATAAGTATCATCCATATTCAACAATTAACCTTTATAAATTAGGGGAAACGTTAATTTCGTGCAATTTAAATGATGTCCGGAATTCAACTGATTTATTCTATTACAATCAAAATACTTACTTTTGGACGTTATTACTCACACGGTGGATGTGTTAGACCCAAATAAATATTAGAATAGGATGTTTTGATGTATTCTTTACAATATTCAAATAATAATTCTTTTAGTTTTGAACATGACTTTTGTCCAGCTAGCTAGGCTCAACGACACACTGTGCGTCGGTGGCAGGGTGTTGAGGAGGCGGGCCCCTGTCATACAATCAGCTACAGACCAACAACAACCACAACCACAAGCGAACCAAACAACAACAAGAGCTCCACCCGCCGAAGGTGCTGCGCTGGATCATCAGCCGGCACTCACTCAAGCGGGACGACCGAGGCAGCGCATGAAATGGACTGTGTCCATCAATGAGAACATTTTGCGCTTCTACTACAAGGTGACAAACTCGGTCAAGAAACAATCGGCTACCGACAACAGCTGTATGCCGAATTTTGCAGGACGTACCCAGATATTCAAGTATCGAAGCAACGAGTATCAGACCAATACCGGGTAATTATAAGAAACAACCTTATCCCAGAGACTAGACGCAATATCATCAGAAGCGAAGTCGAACGGGAGATTCATAACGATGTTGTAATTGAAGATCAAGTCCCCAATGAAGTGCATGAGCAGATTCTTGAGCTTGCCATACAAGAAACTCAACCTGACAATACAGAGCAGGAAAACAACGAGCTACATGATAACCTAGTAAGCGAAATGGCACGTGCTGTACAAGAGTTTAATGGAACAAACCCACTTAGCAGACCACCGCTACCACGAATAAACTCTTGTAAGGGACTAGGTGTACTGTTACAAATTGTGAACACTGAAGTCCTACCTAATTATGTCGTAGAAATCCACACATTAGAGTATCTGCACATGCTAATCTACTGTGCAGCAACAGCAATTGCTAATGTAATGGGCATTAAGATCAGGACACGACAGGGTACTAATAACGGAAGGACTGGTAGCAGAATTGCACCCTGAGAAAAAAGACTGCTCGGAAAGATTGAATTGCTGCGTAGGGATATTGGCCAAGTCACAGAATATATACGAGGTGTAAGAAGTACAAGAGTCATCAGGAAAGCTGAAGAAATAATACGGAATACTGCAAGACATTCAAGATACGATCCAGAAAACAACACAGCCCAACAGTGCCTGAATACATTAAAACAAAGACTCTCAGTTTATTCAGGACGACTAAGAAGGTAGAAAGTGAGTAACAACCGAAAATCCGACAATGCCCTTTTTGAGACTGCTGAGAAGGCGTTCTATCGAAAACTCAATTCCACCGTAGAAAATCTCGATAAGTCTTATCCAATCCAAGAAGAAATTCATGAGTTTTGGGGAAATCAACTTTCCACACCAGCTGCTCTTAACAACAATGCTGGCTGGATAGAAGATACGGCACAGAACTGCCAACACTACACTACTACTCTCTACGAACCCTTAACCACTGAAGAAGTCTCAAATATCATCAAAGAGCTTCATAACTGGAAATCTCCTGGACCAGACGGAGTTTAAAACTTTTGGCTCAAGAAGTTTAGGAGTGCTCATGAATGCTTATCAACACTAATTAATTATGTTATTTCTAATCCGCAGGATATACCATCATTCCTAACTCAGGGAACCACTTATTTAATACCGAAGGATCAAAATTACACCCAAGATTCAGCAAAATACCGCCCAATTACTTGTCTTCCAACTTTGTATAAATTGATCACATCCTGTGTAGCCCGGCGTACCTACCAACACTGTGCTCTGAACAATATCATAGAGCCTCAACAGAAAGGATGCGCTAAGGGTTCCATGGGTTGCAAAGAACAACTTATCATCGTCTCAGCCATTTCTAATCAAGCATATTCCAAAAAGAGGAACCTATTTACTGCTTTTATTGATTACAAGAAGGCCTTTGATTCAGTGCCGCATGAATGGCTTATAGATATATTGAGAATATATAAAGTCGATGATAATATAGTGACCTTTTTACAACATATAATGACAGAGTGGAAAACTAGAATTCACCTTCAAATACCTGGTGAAAGTAACATCGAAACTGAAAATATCGCAATAAGCCGGGGCCTGTTTCAAGGAGATTCGTTGAGTCCTCTGTGCTTCTGTCTAGCTATGAACCCACTATCTCAGCTATTGAACTCCACAGATGCAACGGCGGATCCAGCAACCTTGCAAGGTGGGGGCAATGAAATAAAAAAAATTTCGTCAGTGGCGTACGCAGGATTCTTTTTCGGGCTGGTCTGTTATTTTCTTCTTTTTCATGTAAGTACCATATTCTTTCAGAGAGGTGGTTACGGTCATAGCTATCTTAATTTTATTTACTGCCACCCTAATCAATCATGAAGTTCTTCTTCGCCCTGGACTGCGTTTGCCTGCTATTTTTGTAGCAACCTATATTTGGGACCTCTCATTACATGTACGAAATACTCCAGTTTTCTCTTCTTGATGCTTTTTATAATCGCAGTAGTCTTGCTGAGACGTTCTAGTATTGTGGAGTTTCGAATCTTCTCCACCCAAGAAACTTTTAAAATTCTTCTATAGCACCACATCTCGAGAGCCTCAAGGCGATTTAGATCGACTTTATTCACAGTTCAAAACTCGACACCATACAGTAAGACCGAGAAACGTAGGTCCTTAATGCCAATTTTAAGTCTCTGTTACATGACACTTTGGACATCCTTCTAAAAGTGGCTCTTATTCGGGCTCTTTGTTTTTGAATTACAATTTTATAAAATAAGATAGTTTTTGTTCTTCAAAGTGTATTAAAAGTAACGAAAATGAATAATTTTCCTACGGCATGATGCTGTGCGCAGCCTAAAGCGTCTATTGGAAACCACCAGCTTACTTTATTGCAGACGACAATACAAACCTTTCTAGAAAACAAATTATCATAACGTTTACCATAACATAGCAGCGGCAATTACTATTTTTATCTGGACTCTGGCATTGAATTGAATAGATGGTAACAAACAGATTTATTGTGGGAATTTTGCATTTGTTATGTTCCAAAGACTTTTTAATAATTTTCGATTCCAAGGAATTCTGCCATATTTAGGTATGTTTCAGTTATTCAGTTATCAACAGGACACAAAACTCACTTTTTTTTTTCAACCGTAGGTAATCTCTTTCTTAAAAAAAGTGTCAGTAAACACCAGGCGAGGTCTCAAGGAGGGGCAATTGACCCCATTGACCCCCCCTTGGATCCGCGCCTGCACAGATGCAGGTTTTAGCATCAAAAATAACAACAATGTGGTGGCGAAGCTTAATCATTTATTGTACATGGATGATTTGAAATTAATGGATTCCACTCGAAACCAACTCGACGAGATGCTAAAAACTGTAGAAACTTTTTCTAATGATATTAGTATGCACTTCGGACTAGACAAGTGCCGTATTTTAAATATAGTCAGAGGAAAAGTACAGCCCGGAGGATTCGATATGCAAAATGGCCAGAACATCGAGGCCATGGGTGAAAACGATATGTATAAATATCTTGGAGTAAAGCAAGCGCGGAAAATTGACCATAAACAAATGAAAACAGAGATAACTACTGAGTTTATACGAAGGGTAAAACAGCTGCTTCTCTCACACCTTAACAGTAGAAATTTGTTTAAGGCACTAAACACCTACGCATGTTCCGAGCTTAGCTACTCATTTGGTATTGTTAAGTGGACAAAAACAGATATAGAAGCTCTACAGTGAAAAGTACGAACACACCTCACAAAGGCACAAAAACACCATCCTAAAAGTGCAGTAGAAAGAACAACATTACCACGGAATCTAGGAGGAAGAGGACTTATGGATATAGGTGAGCAATTAGATAAACAAATTACTAATTTAAGAACTTAATTTCAGATGCAGGTTGAGACATCTACTCTACATCGCGCTATCTGCGCCGTAGATGACACGACACCGATCAAACTGAGGGAACCAGAAATGCGCATAAACCACCTTACTAAGGACGAAAAAGTGCGCGCCTGGATGGGTAAACCTCTGCACGGGCGACATCCCAATGAGGTCAGCCAATATTATGTCGACAATATAGCGTCAAACTACTGGTTGACATCAGGAAAGATGTTCCCTGAAACGGAGGGTTCATTATTGGCCATTCAGGATCAGGTTATACCAACCAGAAATTACCTGAAATATATCATCAAAGACCCTCAGGTTCAAAACGACAGATGCCGATATGGATGTCAAGCCCAAGAAACCATTCAACATCTTACAGGGGGCTGCCAGGCATTTGCTGCAACTGAATACAAGGAACGGCATGATGCAGTGGGAAATATCCTTCATCAAGAGATAGCTATTAAGCTGGGACTTTTCCAAACAGACCATCTCCCGTATTATCAATACGTCCCTGAGAGTATGCTTGAGGATGGCAACTACAAGCTATACTGGGACCGCACTGTGCTCACACACCAAACAGTGGCACATAATAGACCAGATCTCGTACTAGTTAATAAATTAACAAGACAAACAACACTAATTGATGTGGCGATACCTAACAACAATAATCTACGTAGTAAATTTACTGAAAAGTTCGTTAAATACAGAGATCTAGAAATTCAAATACGAAGGCAATGAAGAATGCAAAGTAGCCAGACGATACCGATTATTATTTCTACTACTGGAGTCATTCCGAAGACCCTCCTCGAAAGCACAAAAAAGCTGGATCTGAATGAACATCTTTATAAGACCATGCAGAAAGCTGTATTTCTCGCGACGGCCAGATGCGTACGAAAATTTCTGGGAGATACACCTGCATTCCAAGTCACCTAGGGCTCGATAACACGGAAAGAGTCCCACCAGAGCTCAATCCTTTATATAGCGTAGGTATCTGGGATGAGTCAATTTTCCCCTTAGAGGGAGTGTGAGCCGTATGGCTAAATCTGGACACAAAAACAAAAAACGGGAAAAAGAGGACTAAAACGGACATAGAGAATCTTCAGCGAAAAGTAAGAACACACCTCACAAAGGCTCAAAAACACCATCCTAAAAGTGCCGTAGAAAGAACCACATTACCACGGAATCTAGGAGGAAGAGGACTTATGGATATAGGTAAGCAATTAGATAAACAAATTGCTAATTTAAGTACTTATTTTCAGATGCAAGCGGAGACATCTACTCTATGTAGATCGCGCTATTTGCGCAGTAGATGACACAACACCGATCAAACTGAGGGAACCAGAAATACGCATAAACCACCTCACTAAAGACGAAAAAATGCGTACGTGGATGGCTCTGCACGGGCGATATCCCAATGAGGTCAACCAAGACTATGTCGACAATACAGCGTCGAACTATTGGTTGACATCAGGAAAGATGTTCCCTGACACGGAGGGTTCATTACTGGCCATTCAAGATCAGGTTATACCAACCAGAAATTACCTGAAATATATCATCAAAGACCCTCAGGTTCAAAACGACAGATGCCGATATGGATGTCAAGCCCAAGAAACCATTCAACATCTTACAGGGGGCTGCCAGGCATTTGCTGCAACTGAATACAAGGAACAGCATGATGCAGTCGAAAAAATCCTCCATCAAGAGATAGCTATCAAGCTGGGACTTCTCCAAACGGACCATCTCCCATATTATCAATACGTCCCTGACAGTATGCTTGAGGATGGCAGCTACAAGCTATACTGGGACCGCACTGTGCTCACAGAACAAACAGTGGCACATAATAGACCAGATCTCGTACTAGTTAATAAATTAACCAGACAAACAACACTAATTGATGTGGCGATACCTAACAACAATAATCTACGTAGTAAATTTACTGAAAAAATCGCCAAGTATGTACAGAGATCTGGAAATTCAAATACGAAGACAATGGAGAATGCAAAGTACCCAGACGATACCTATTGTTATATCTACTACTGGAGTCATTCCGAAGAACCTCCTCAAAAGCATAAAAAGGCTGGGTCTAAATGAACATCTTTACAAGACCATGCAGAAAGCTGTACTACTAGCAACGGCCAGATGTGTACGAAAATTATTGGGAGCTCTATAGGCTCGATAACATGGAAAGACTCCCACCAGAGCTCAATTCTTTTGATACCGTAGGTATCTGGGATGAGTCAATTTTCCCCTTAGAGGGAGTGTGAGCCGTATGGCTAAACCTGGTTAATAATATTAATAATTAATAATGTAATACTCGTCAAAATTAATTATTATACTTCTATTTAGGTACGTAGCAACCTCAAAAATAATAATTTATTTTATGAATTTTTAAGACTACTAAAGACACTTAAAGACTACTAAAAAAAGGAGGGAGAAAAACTACATCTTGAGATATATCATCTTATAAGATAAGTCCGGGAAAGAGAATAAATACCGAAACACTGGCATGAAAGCCATATAATACCTATTCACAAGAAGGGAGACAAACAAATATGTCGGAACTATAGAGGAATATCGTTAATATCGTTAATTAATACAACATACAAGATTATATCCTTAATACTGTTTAGAAGACAAACTCCATACGCAGAGGAAATAATAGGCGACTACCAAAGCGGATTCAGATCGGGAAGGTCGACCATAGACCAGATCTTCGTCCTACGCCAGGTGTTGGAAAAAAACTGGCCATTCAACCGCGATGTAGACCAAATCTTCGTGGACTTCAAACAAGCTTACGATTCTGTTAGCAGAGAGGCATTGTGAGAGGCTATGGTAGAAATGGGAGTACCTGGAAAGCTGGTACGATTAGCAAAGGTGAGCACGGAGAACGCTTCCGAACGAATCAGAATTGGCAGAACCACGTCGGAGGAATTCCTCATTGACACCGGGCTTAGACAAAGAGATCCTCTCGCCCCCTACTGTTTAACTTCGCACTGGAACATGCAGTAAGGAAAGCTCAGCGACAACTGACAAACGGATTTGCCGCCCAAGGATCAAAAATACTATTAGCCTTTGCGGATGACGTGGACACAATTGCACAATCAACCAGAGATGCAAAAGAAGTTTTCACCCTATTCGAGAACGGAGCCAAGGAAGTTGGTCTTAAGGTCAACGAGGACAAGACCAAGTAAATGGTGGATACGAAGAACCCAAGACCAACCGTTGCAACGGTTAGACGAAACGTAACAATTAATGAATACAATTTTAAAGTCGTCAAAGAATTTAAGTACCTGGGAGCGATCATAACATCTGAAAATAAATATGGAAAGGACGTGGCAGCCACGATCATTGCAGGAAACAGGGCATATTACTCATTAAGGACCCTACTTAAATCAAAAATACTCTCAAGCACAGCAAAAATAAGAGTATATAAGACAATAATTCGTCCCACAATAACATATGGAAGCGAAATATGGACTCTGAATCAGGGGGAAACTACAAAATTACTGGTACTTGAAAGAAAGATACTGCGGACTATCTACGGGCCTTGCAGAGAAGAGACAACAGAAGAATGGAAAAGAAGACACAATGATGAACTCCAGACAATATATAGAGATGAAAACATAGTACGCTCTATTAAAGCAAACAGAATACGATTGGCGGGTCACGTGCTAAGATCAAGTGACGAAAGACTTCTGAACGCCAGATTCTGGGAAAGGCCCGACGGAAAAAGTTCAGTTGGTCGCCCAAGAAAGAGATGGAAGGACGCAGTAGTCAGTGATCTACGCAAAATGGAAGTACAGCAATGGGAAATAGCTGCTCAGGACCGACAACAATGGAGGGAAATAGTAAACGCGGCCAAGACTCACATAAAGTTGTAGAGCCAAATGATGATGATGAAGATGATGAGTTTTTAAGCCTCGAAAATGTGTATTGTCGCATTTTTCAGATTTTAAATCGCTTATAACTCGCGAACTGTAACTATTGAAAAAAATAACGTCAGACCTTTTTATTTAAAATTACCCATTAAATCTAACAAATATTTTCCGGGACAAGAAAGGTGATCTTTTGAATTTGTCCAAATAAATTGTTTAAACAATTTCTGCCTAAAAATTTCCTCTGGTACCCTTCAGATTTTTTTAAAGAGGACATTTTTGAACAAAAATCCTCAAAGAAACCGACTCTGAAATGTTTTCATTGGAAGTGGCTCCACAACATGGACTACGAAGAATCAAATAGAAATAGACTATGATGTACTCTACTGACGGATTAACCGCAAAAGAATTTAGTTCTAAAAAAGTGTTAACCGATCATTTACGGTCGTGAATCCTATTACCACTTAAATTGTGTCCGATCTCAATTTGCAAATGATACGGTATTTAAGCGGAAAGCTGTATCACGATTCCGAAGTGTCAACAGTAAGGAAAAAGTAGTCGGCGAAAGTGCTAAAAATCTGCAAACAGTTTATTTTTAAGATACTGCAAAAAGTACCGGAAAAATAACATAAAGTATTTAATCAAGCGAAGACAACTTAAAATAAGCAAATGAAAGGTAAGATGAAATCTTTTGTCTAATAAATAAAATAAATAATTGAAAATTTCTATTATTTAAAAAATTGCTGTACTTTTGACAATAAGACGCTCGCTATACCGTTATATAAATTTAAAATCAAATGTCACCAGTGTAGTGTAAAATTTTAAAAATAAGTAGGTACTTAATCAGAAACTTTTGCCATATGTGTAATATGAACGACTGACCAAAAGATTTTAATATACACTCTTGGTCAAAAAAATCCAAACACTTGCATTTTGTTTGTTTTTTTTTAATTCTGCTAAATTAGTTGCTGAATCTTTTCTTTCGGTATTTGTTTCCAATATTCATTCAACGTTATTTTCATTTCTTAAATCGTTTCTTGCAATTGCAATGGTTGTTTTTTTGAATATTTTCTCTAAAACGTCCCGATGCGCGATGTTCTATTGGATTCATGTCACGACTACAAGCGGGCGAATCCAAAACGGGAGTTCCTAGAGCATTTAGGTAGATCAGGATGATTCGCGCAGTATATAGGCGCCTTATCCTGTGTAAATAAGAAATTCAGAAAATATCATTTAAAAAATATAAAAAAAAATGAAAATCCAATTTACACACACACATGCTCGTATCAACCCCAGCCCCGGAGGACATGTGTATTCCAATGGAAAAAGTGGAACCCACATGTTCGAAGATCAAACCGGTCACAATCCGTAATGGAGTGGTACCTATCTGACCCCCAAGCTATACCTCCACCCCTCCCCATCGATGGACATACCGAATGGGGAGGCGTTGACCTTAACGTTACTTTGGATGCCCTGGATAATGGGACATCCTTTGTATTACTTCATGTGGTTAAGCCACCTGGTTTTAGGGGTAGCTAGAAGAGCTTTTCTCCCTATTAATGACTAAGTTGATTTTTTACTTTACTTTGGACTTGTGTCCTAAAAAAAATGTGTTCCGGACATCAAGGCACCGATCTAAATCGGTGTCTCGCTGTCCAGACCGTGTGTGCTCGGTCATTCAGCCGGCGAATTGGCAAAATAAAATTGTTCTCCTCGACGGCTGAGCGCCTGAAAGGTGGCCATCAAGCTCATGTCTGTCTGTACGTGACCTCGATGCTCACATTCCGCGGCTATGGTCCATTTGACCTACCTGAAGGGTAGTGCCTGAAGGGCGACATTTGTGTTTCGATATCCTGTGGCTATCTCAATTTTTCATTCTTAAGGTTTTCCTCTATATCCAGCTAACTGCTGTCTAGGCCGTCTATGTACCCTTCTTTGGTTTTCGTCGTAGTTAGTTAATTCTCTTAATAATCTGCTAGGATGGTTCCTGATATTGTTAAATATTTCATGTGCTCTTTCGTCTATCATTCTCAGGACTTTCTTTTGTTGCGTATGTCCAAATACGTATCTTAATGGGACATATCTAGGTATATTCAGAGCTTCCCTGATCATGTGGTTTTGGATGGTTTGTATTTTTTTCTTGTTGGTATTACACGTGTGACCACATGCGGCTGAGGCGTATGTTAGTGTTGGAAAAATTATACAATTTGCCATCCTAATCTTTGCCTTAAATCTCAGTTTAGTCTTTCGACCTATTAGCGATGAGAGTTAACTCCTGATGGCTTTAGCTTTGTTGATCGTTTGTTTTACGTGTTCTGCAAAGGTTAGCCTTTTGTCCAACATTACGCCTAGGTATTTGGCTTGATTTGACCATTCAATTTGGGTATCAAATAGGGATAATACCTCATTTGGCCTGCCTTTTTTTTTGGTACATGACGGCCTGTGTTATGTCAGGATTGATAGCTATTTTCCACTGCACACACCATTCTTGTAGTTCATCAAGAGCTCGTTGTAGATGTCTTGTTGCAAAATCTGGGTGGGCACTGCTAAAAGCTATCGCTGTATCATCAGCGTATAGACTAAGCAACGATCTGGGTTCAGTTGGGGTGTCTGCCGTATATATGTTATATAGATATGGCGACAACACTGCCCCCTGTGGTACACCAGCTTCCATAGTCTCAACTTCGGACAGGGTTGGCCCTATCCGAACTCTGAACCTCCTGTTGGCTAGGTATGACGAGAGAAGACACGTCATCGCCTCACTATAACCATATTGCTTCATTTTATACAGCAGGCCGTCGTGCCAGACCCTGTTAAAAGTTTTAGTGACGTCTAGAAAGGCGGCCGCTGTATATTTCTTTTCGTTGAACCCTTTCGTGATATATTCTGTTAACCTCAGCACTTGAAGTTCACACGAGTGCTCGGATCTGAATCCGAACTGTGCTTCAGGTATTTTTCCGATTGCTTCAGATTCTTCTTTTAGCCTAGCTAATATGACCCGCTCTGCGATTTTGCATAATGCTGGTAATAAGCTTATCGGTCTACATTTCTGTGGAAATGTGCCATTTTTTCCTGGTTTTTCAATCATGATTACGTGAGCCTCTTTCTCAATTTTAAAGCTTTGGTGCAGCATTTCTGCACTTTATTATGGATTTTATGATATAGTTATGGGCAGCCGATATGTTAAACAATTGTGCATTTAATGATAGAAGCATATAATTTCTACCAAATATACTATAAATATAAAGGTTCAAATTTAGATATGAGGCAATCTCAGATTTTCCCTTTTACAAAAATGGCGAGCATTCAAAATTACGACTATAGATATGTGACTAATAGCACGATTACTTTTTAACGATAAGTCCGATTTCAACCAAATTTGGTACAAGGATTCTTTTACTGATGTATAAGATCGAGGTCTCCAACTGGAAGAATGGGTTTACCAGAAGTTGTGTTTTTCTTGGTTTTTTATGTAAAAATATTTTTTTGTAATTCTTTCACCCTGTATAATATATTAATTTTTCAAAAACGTAATAATGTCATTTAAAATAGCGTAAAAATATTTTTTAGGAAATATTTTGAACTTTTTAGTTATGTTAATTACCATTTAATAAATGCATAACGTATCTTCGCATGCACCTATGTGCAGCAGATTCGTACAAATTTGCAAATATTATAAGAATTATTGTGCATTTAATGGTAGAAGCATACATTGAACCACATAGGCTACAAATAAGTATAGAGCTTTGATTTTGGACATGAGGTTATCTTGGATTTTTCCTATAGCAGTAATGGCGGACATTCGAAATGGCGGTATTAAAATACTTTTATATTTATATCAATGTTTTATTGTTTCGTGACCTGTATAATAATATAATGACTTTACAAGATCTGCCGAAACCATGCTAGAGGTTTGTAGTATTGTTATATGACCGTACTAGCAGTCATAAGTCAGTAAATGATACGCGAAAACACCTATTTAGCCAGAAAAGTAAAGCAATCGACAATCTTCCTCCGACGCAAGATGTTCTCATTCAGCACATAAAGAGAACGATTTACCAAGCTAGTTACTGCTGGTCCCAAATGAGCGTCGCAATCCCAGTGCTCCCGTCACTAAAAAGGTCAAAATATTTCCTAAAATAATGTTTACGCTCTTTTCAATGGCGGTATTACCTTTTGAGAAATTAAAATATACATGGTGAAAAAATTGGAAAAAACATATTTTTACATAAAAGACCAGCAAAAACACAACTTCTGGTAAACCGATTCTTCCAGTTCACGACTTCGATCTTATAAATCAAAGAAGAACCTATATACCAAATTTTGTTGAAATTGGACTTTTCGTTTAAAAGTTATCGTGCTATTAGTCATATATGTAGAGTCGCCATTTTGAATGCCCGCCATTTTTGTAAAAGGCAAAATCTGAGATGGCCTCATATCTAAATTTGAACCTTTATAGGTGAACTATAAGATGGGGCCTAAAATTATATACTGTTAGCGTTAAATATACAATAATTCTGATATTTGCACGAATCTACCGCACATAGGTACATGTGAAGATACGTTATGCATTTATTAAATGGTAAGTAATTAACATAACTAAAAAGTTGAAAATATTTCTCAAAAAATATTTTTACGCTCTTTTTAATGACAGTATTACCTTTTTGAAAAATTAATATATACAGGGTGAAAGAATTAAAAAAAAAACAACATATTTTTACATAAAATACCAGGAAACAGTGGCGTGAGGTGACTTTTTCGGATGGGGAAGCGATTCAATAAGGATATAAAAATATTTTCTTAAGGGTCGAGGGTCCAGCCACTTCCCACCTGATAACACTCTGATGCGCTATAGGCTATAGGGGCTCTCTATCAGCAAAGTACTTATGTGAGACGTCCTGGGTACAAAGACTTACACACTAAATCCTACCCCGATCAATGTGTGAGGCACTCTATTCCCGCTGTTTCTAGTGACTAGTGACCTATCATTGATCTATATTGCTAGCTCGGGCCTTGAGTCCTCGCGCCGGGCTTTGTTTCCTAAAGAAGAGTTCTATTTAAAAAAAATTATATTCCGAGGCATTTTCCACAACACACAACTTTCAACAATATGACACTTATTTATACTTGAGGTCTATTCTCCTATCAACTTCTGATAATTGTTGAATGCAGTCTTTTTCAATGGATAATAATATGGCTAAATTTAGCTTGTTGAATTTCTTTTAAACCCTTAATTTGAAACTTTTAATGCATTTTAATAATGAAAAACTTCGTTCAACTGATGCAGTTGTGGCTGGGATAGTTAGTACCTACTACTTCACACAACTTGACCACTTCACACAGTGACTTGTTTAAACCAGTAGTTATAAAGAAATACCCAGATTTCTGGGCATTTCTTTATCACTAATGTCAGTTGTTTCATAAACGACACTTAACTGAGAATGCAAAGCTGGGATATCAAAAGATTTTCATTATTTAATCGTACTGAAATAAATTCCTGTATGGGAAATTTTTATGAATTATAATTAGAAATATTAAGATTTTATATAATTCTACAAGTTTTAAATCGTTAAAATTTTGAAAGTTAGAATTCATTTGTTATAGAATATTATCAAAAGGTCTCTCTGTTGCCGACATTATCAATCTTCATTATTTTTCTTTCATGTTCAAACCCCATATTTTCAGTTTTATCCCAAATATTTTTAAATTGCTCTCGTTTTTTAATTATCATATTAATAAAGTCATCAATTTGTCTTATACAAAATGCAATGTCATTTGACTTCATCTGTAAAATGTCAAATAAAAGATCAGTAAAAGGAAAAATATCTGCAAAAAATTTAAATCGAAATACATATTCTTTAAGCGAATGTACATGTACGTACCTAACCACCGCTGCAGCAGTAACAGCCGGAAGGCGTTAGGATGCGCTAGGACGATCGCTTCCAGAGTACCAAAATTCGCTCGACAAGTGGGTTGCGGTCATTGAACCCTGACCAATTTTTAAACCGGACAACTGCTTGACAAGCGGCGATTTTGAGATGCGCTTCTGTCAGGAGTGGACCGAATATATCGCCTAGTGAGAACAATAGTGGCGAAACACGAAAATCAACGTTTTTGAGTTAAGTCCATCAATTGACATCTAAATATGCCCTCTTTTATGTGCAATATCGGCTAACAATTATTTAATTTCCTTATTACTAGAGGGCGCCTACAAGTCTTTATGGTATTGTGAGTTTGTCAAATATTTTGATGCATTAACGACGAAAGCACACCAAACTTTATATCAACACTGGCGAATCTGTAATTACGCCGTGCCTGCATGTATTTGTAATATTAGATATTTTATTAAAGATAGTAGTACAATGTGCAATAGTGGCGAATGAGCACTTTTGTCTGTGTGGTCGTTTTTGCTTTTGTGTTTTTTTTTATAAAACTTCTTACAGAGAAACTCAGTTTCAATCGTTCTTAGGTACTTAGAAATAGCAAATCAAGAAAGCGTCTATCCACTTTGGATCAATATTGTTTAATTCCACACTATTGAGAACCAATATTCATTTCTAAAAAGAAGTCTTGGCAAAATAAATCAATTCCTTCTACCCACAACCATTTCTTTAGTAGTTTGAAATACGAAACATACGTGAGTGAAATGATGAATTTAATTTTACTATTCATAGTTCTTTTGCTTACTTTTTATCTTTTATCATGTTTATCGTTTTCATAATTATTACTTAAGATCTTATTTTGTTATTTTTCTATTATACTTTAGTTTCATTTTGCGAATAACTGGTGTGTACAATAAAATACTTTATTTGATGCGTTTAATTTAGTTTTAAAAGTAAATTTTTTAATTATTTAAAACAGAAACCAAACTGTTGTAGTATAGTAGTAGTAAAGTATAGTGGCGAAACATCAAATTAAACATCCTCGATAATGCAATAATGGCGTAACGCAGAAAAAAATCAAAAATAAATACAATATCCATCTTTTCTTCAAATAAAATTACTTCTACTAATTGGTTTACATATCTAGAAAGCATATTATTAGAAAAATTCTGCAAAATGATTACCTATTAGTCAGTTATACTGTTTAGCAGTTTTATCAAAACTTCAAATACGATTATCTCTAAATGTTCATTTTGAAGTTTCGTCACTATTGTTCTCACCAGGCGAATATAGTTGAATTGTGTGCATATTGATTTCGTTCGTACGCGATTAATTTTTAATATTTTTCAATGCGTATGCCTAGGTAATATGTAGATTACTTGGATTAGGGAAAAAAATTTGTTATTAAATAGGTATTAATTAATAATAGATATATTTTCTTATATCGAAGTAGGTATAGGGAAGCGGCGCTTCCCCCGCTTCCATGGACCGCACGCCTCTGCCAGGAAATCACAACTTCTGGTACACCGAATCTTCCGGTTCAAGACCTCGACCTTTTACATAAAAAAAGAACCTATATACCAAATTTGGTTGAAATCGGACTTTGCTTTCAAAAGTTATCGTGTTGTTAGTTACATATGTACAGTCGCCATTTTTGTAAAAGGCAAAATCTGAAATGGCCTCATATCTAGATATGAACCTTTGTATAATATGTAGTATACGTGGTCCAAATTATAGATATGCTTCTATCATTAAATGTACAATTTTTATATTTGCACGAATCTGCCACACTATGTAGATCAATTACAATTAAAAGGAAACAACCAAACTCTTCTATGGTATCGCTTTTACGTAAATCACATGAAATTAAACAAATGTGAAGCAATTAATATAAAAATGGCACCAAGAAATATTCATGACAAAAGCTCTTCTTTGAGAACATGGCTGGCTGCATCGACTAACCAACCCGGGCTCATAATATATTCAAGAAATTTTCAAAAGGAAAATAACAATTAAAAACGTTTCAAAAAAGTGTCAACAACAAGGAAAAAATAGTTGGGAAAGTGCTAAAAATCTGCAAACAGTTTATTTTTAAGATACTTCAAAAAGTACCGGAAAAACAACATAAAGTATTTAATCAAGCGAAAACAACGTAAAATAAGCCAATGAAAGGTAAGATGAAACTCTTTTGTCTACTAAATAAAATAAATAATTGAAAATTTCTATTATTTAAAAAATTGCTGTACTTTTGACAATAAGACGTTTGCTATACCGTTATCGAAATTTAAAATCAAACGCCACCAGTGTTGTTTAATAATACTTATTCGGAAAGTTTTGCCATATCAATGACTTTAACCAAAAGATTTTAATATAAATATACTTCAGTATAATATTTAAAATAAATAGATTTTGTTAAGTTTTCTTCTTTTTTAAAAAAGAAAATATACTTTTTTGGGTCGGCGTAGCTACGCAGTAGTGTGCTTGGCTCACATGTCGGTGGTCCGGAATTCAAATCCTACCGCCGGCAAGAACAACTAGACATTTTAAAAAAATGTTTATAGGCCCCAGGTCGACTCAGCCTGAATAAAATGAGTACCTTGGGTAAAACCAGGGGTAATAATAGGTGGTTGAAGCGTAGCACTGGCCCTGTTACCTTCCTTGTATACCGTAGGCCCTAGATATAGCAGACTACCCTGCTATACTCCCAAAGCCACAGCGGGATAAAACGGGAGACTATTATTACTATTATTATTATAAATATACTTTTTTGAACATAACTTTAAAATTACTGATGAATAATTTAATGAGATATATTATTAAAAACAATGCCCTCTGTTGAAATGCTACATATCCACAATTCTGTTTTATGGAATGGAAAGCATATTTTCGCGAATGCTGTATCCCAATCTTCTCTAGGTCGTCGTCTATTTCTTTTCTTTTGTATCCTGGCTTCCCATATTTTCTTCACCGGTATGTTGTCTTTTATTCTTTCCACCTGTCCCCACCAACTTAGTTGTTTTTCTTCAATATACTTAAGTACTGATTTTGTCTTAAGGTCTGTCCGTATATCTGTGTTTCTTATTGTCTCTCATTGTCACTCCTCTAACTCTTCGCAAATATTTCATCTCTAGGACTTATATCTTACTCGGTTTTCTTGTTAATATCCATGTTTCGCAGCCGTATGTAAGTACTGGTCTACATTATACGCCAGTCAGTGGGAGCAAGAATAGGATAATATTACCTCCGAATTCTATCATACTGCATGGATTTTAATGAAATTTTGGGAATAGCATCTAATTATCTCCTAATTCAAAGTCTACCCTATGCCGATGTGCGCTTTTGTCTTGGGGGTGGTTCCCACCCCTTCTCGAGGGTTGAAATTTTTTGGTCAAAATAACCACAAAAGTGGCTAGAAAACCTAATTCTAAGTACCTCTATATAATCTAAAACCTTTCTATAATTATTTTTTGAAAACTCAATACTTTTTGAATTATTCGTGGTTGAAAATTGGCCATTTTCGTTGAAACATAATATACCTTTTCGAACCGTTTTTTGCGAATACCTTAAAAACTGTGCATCTAACTAAAAAAAATATATAAAACATTTTTGTAGTTTATAAAAAAACAAAGAGATTCGTTCCTTCATAAATCTTCTAGTTATAACATAAAAAGAGATATGGTAGGTGAAAAGAATTTGTTTTTTTGGTGCATGCTCAAATTGGTGTATTCAACTTGAAATAACAGAGAAACGGTCAATTTTATGTGTATAATGCTCTTAATACCTTTTGTAGTGCTTCAAAGGACTTTGAAATGAGGAATATTAATGGTCGATTATGTTCAAATTCAGCGAGATATGCTGCAAAAAAAATTGATGACTAATGTATTTTAAGAAAAAATGAGAAGCATATTTAACCCCCATCCACCAAAAATTAAATGCATCGTTTTTCTTCTACAATACCTTTTATTACAGTGTTATTTCTATATTTAAAAAGTCGGACGGGTATAAAATGAATGGTTAAAAAAAAATAATATCAAATTATAGAGCGCATTTTAAAATTTTCTTAAAAATTTTCTTTTCTCTCGATGTAAACTGAAAATTATAAGAGATACAGTAATGAAAAATAAAACAAACTTTTTACCTAAAAAACCCAACATTTTTGTGTGGTACTATTTTTCGTATCTCTTATCATTTTCGAGTTATATGGAGAAAAACGAAGATTTTTAAGAAAATTTAAAAAGGCGCTCTATAATCTGATCTTATTTTTTTCGAAAACCATTTATTTTAAACCCGTCCAACTTTTTAAACAGAAATAACACTATAATAAAAAGTATTGTAGAAGAAAATCGGTTCATTTAAATTTTGATGGATGAGGGGTTAAATATACTTCTCATTTTTTCTTCAAATTCATTAGTCGTCAATTTTTTCGCAGCATATCTCGCTTATTTTGAATGTAATCGACATTTAATATTGCTCATTTTAAAGGTATTTTCAAGCACTACAAAAGGTATTAGTATCATTATACGCCTAAAATCAACTGATTCTGTCATTTCCAATTGAATACACCGATTTGAGCATGCACCAAAAAACAAACTCTTCTCATCTACCATATCTCTTTTTATATTATAACTAGAAGATTTATGAAGGAACGAATCTCTTTGTTTTATTATAAGCTACAAAAATGTTTTAAAGTTTTTTTTCGTTAGATGCATAGTTTTTAAGGTATTCGCAAAAAACCGCCCGCAAAGGAACCGTCATTGTTCAATGAAAATGGCCAATCTTCAACCTCGTATAACTCAAAAAGTATAGAGTTTAAAAAAAATATAAAACAGTTTTTGCTTAGAATTAGGTTCTATAGCCACTTCCGTGGATATTTTAACCAACAAATTTTCCACCCCCGAGAAATGGTGGGAACCACCACCAAGTAAAAACCGCACATCGGCATAAGGTAGACTTTGTTTCTTGAGCTATTCCCTATTTACTGTGAAAATATCAAGTAAATGGATGTAGTAGGATGGAATTATTCTAAGCCAAATACCTTCACTGACTGCCCTATTACGGTTTTAAACACAGTTAATTTGGTTTGTTTTGTATTTTTTTCTTATTTAAAAAGTTGTTTTTTCTTGAATGGAATAGTTTTGCTCATTAATTAATTCTCCCTTCAATATATTTGTCTTACCATCTATTATTTTCAATTGAAACGCCTGATTATTGGAATTAGTTCGCTTGTTCTATTTCCTCTCCCTTAATAAATAAAACACAAGTTAGAATAAACCAATTATCTCAATTTATTTATTTAAAGTTAGGAAGTGAAACTTAGAATTTTTTACCAGATAATAGCACATATAATTGTTTTTGTTTAAATTATAATATCTGATTTTTTGTAAAGATGTATGTACATTAAAAGCTGTACAAAGGAATAAAGAACAATAATGATATGTAACAATAATGATATGATCAAGGAATTTTAATCTAGGGGCGAATAAGGAGATTGAAAAGGATCAGCTAGCTTTTTCTCGAAGAATGCAGGTGCTGGTTGAACTTCTGGAGGTAATTAAAAACACCATTCCCCAAAATATAACTTTTAATATAATTTTAATAAGTCAATAAATAACTATTTTATATAATCCCCAGATCTAGATCAGTAGACCTGGGTTGTAAACGGCGCGGTATCGTGTATAGAGTTGTAACTCTCTGCTGCAAACTAATTATTGAGACTCTGTCTATGGTGACTCCTGCTTATTGAATATAGAAGAAGAATAAGGAGAAGAAGAAGAAGAAGAAAAAGAAGAAGAAGAAGAAGAAGAAGAAGAAGAAGAAGAAGAAGAAGAAGAATGCTAATATTGAATGAATTATGATAAATGCGAATGGCGAATGGAACGACCGACGAAGCTGGAGACTGGGAACTGGAAGGCGAAGAACGCTATAAATAACCGGTATAATAATAATAATATGATAAATGCTACATCTTAAGTGAATTAATCAATACTCTGCCTTATGGACTACGTTTTATAAAAAGATTTTCTAGGTCAACTCTACACGCGTGAGGTAATTACAAAAATATAAAAGAACAAAGACTTGTTATAATTTAACATCAGTAATCATGCGGAAAATAAATAAAATTTGACAACACATGCCAGCGTGCTATAATAATATTTCGTTTTTTTTATTTACATTAACGTGCTCGGCAACTATGGCCACTCGCACGAGACGATTACAAACAAGATTACAAGAGGTATAATTAAAGAGCATTAACAAGTTATGTCATAAAAAAAATTAAAGTTTATGATACAATGATATTTTTTTTAAAAACTGAAGAACTCTGTCTAACTGGTTGGTATCACAGAATGTCACATAGCTGCGGTTTGAGTTTGAGCTGTTGTCTTACTACACTGAACTGATGACATTCGGTAATAATGTGGTTCACGGTAAGTTGGCACTGGCATGTTAGACAGATAGGCCGGATATCTGATGACATCAGGAAGCCGTGAGTAAGTTTGGTGTGTCCTATACGGATTCTTCTTATAATTCTAAGGTCTTGTCTAGAGAGTCCTGTGGGGCCAGTGTAAAGTGGCTTATATACTGAGGGCTGGATTGCACGTAAAGATGTATTTAAGGAGCTCCAGTGGGTTTGCCATAGTCTCCATGTGAATCTGTACGCTTCTGTTTTCAAATCTTTACAAATTTGGATGTGGGTTTTTGACGTGGTATCTGTTGAAGCCGTTTTAGCATGCTGATCTGCGAATTCATTGCCAGGTATACCAATGTGAGACGGAATCCATATAAATGTAATCTTAGTGTTTAAGGTAGAAAGGTGGTGGTAACAGTGATGGATATTTTGGACAAGAGGATGATCGGTAAATAATTCCTGAATGCATAAAATGGAAGCTAGAGAGTCTGTACAAATGGCAACATTTATGTTCGGGAGGTTAATATTCTTAACAGTCTGTAAGATACTATATAATTCTCCAGTATGTACGCTGCACAGAAGAGGAATAAAAGAATATTCCGTTAATATATTATACAGGGCGATAAATTCATTGTTTAATATCTGAATACGAATATTTGAATATGTGAAATTAAACAAGATACATAATAGCCTAATATAAAAATACAAGTCTGGCCGGAGGGTAACGGTCATTTTCCCCAAAAATCCCCACCAAAGTTAAAAAAAGGGTAAATATTGTTGTTACGAAAATTTAAAGTAACTTTAAATATTCAAATATAAAGAAAATAAACAAGCCAGGCGATTTGAGAGGGATTTTAACTCTGCAATATGTTTGCATGGGCGCCCCAGGATTATTTTCAGGGGCTGCATCTGAAATTCAGGGGATTACATCTGAATCTACACATATGTACACATATACTATGAACCAGTATAAAATATACAACTAGAAATGCATAGCTATGTACTTTTTTCCGGAGAGGGGGTGCCCTTATTATTTTGACAGGGAAACTTTTAATATTAAAAAAATATTCTAAAAAGACAGGTTTTTTGATGATATTTTCTACCTGCCAGGTAATTAAAATAATTACGCGTGCATGTGAATGGAAAGAGCTATATTATGTACGAGAATTTCGGAAACATCTGAAGACAAGCTTACATGTTCTTTTTATAACTGAAATCTTTTTTATTATTAATGGCGATCATTACGGTCATTTTATTCTGTCTCCAGCGGTTTGGAAGAGTCCTATTGTTGTTTTTAAAATCCACTGCCTTAAAATTTTCAACCAGGATATGCGTCGTATTCCCGGTTCTCTTTTTTCTTTTATTTTCCCTTGTATAACCTATCGCATTAACCCATGTTTTTCATTTCTTAGTATGTGACCAAAGTAGCTCCTTTTCCTTTCCTTCATAATGTTGAGTATTTATTTTTCCTTTCTTTTCTTTCTCAAGTGTTTCAGTGTTTTTTACGTGTCATGACAATGATATCTTTTATATTCTTCGATAACACCACATCTCAAAAATGGCAAGTTTTTTTTCAGTTGCGTCCGTGAATGTTCAGGCTTCGACTTCATACAAAAGGACAGAGAATACGTAGCAACTCAATGAATTGATTATTATTAACTAATATTTAATGTATTAAATAAACACATAACTATTTACAGATCATACAGAAGAATCCGAGTCTCTAGGAGAGTCCGACGAAGAATAAGAAGAAAATGAATATTTAATCTCCGATGAAGAGTTTGAAGAAGTACAAGATGCGGACAAAATTAATTTAATTTATGTTTGTATACCTATATATTTACAATAACGTAACAAGTTTACTGTAACAACAATTATAATGAAACGAGCGATTCGTTTTTTATATACGACTTTATTTATTTATATAATTTTACACTGCTAATTCTAGCTTATTATTGGAGTCACTGAAGGTTTTCACCTCCGATTTCGTTGAACCTCCATCGATTTTCATGAAAATTGGTGAGTAATTAGAGGATACCTCAAGGAACAAAGGTGACATGATGCCAACTTGCGCTTTTACCCTGGGGGTGATGCCACCCTTTCTCGGGGGTGAAAATTATTTTATTGAAAATAATACCATAAATCGATAGAGGGGCAAATTATAAGCAAAATTTGTTTTATCAAGTTATTAATACAAATCAACACTTTTTGAGTTATTAAAGACCAGAGATTTTATTTTTTCGTAAAAAATGCATGTTTTAAATCGGTTTTTCACGTATAACTCAAAAACTAAGCTTTTACAAAATAGTTATTATTACTGAAATTGATGATAATAAAAAACTGAATACATTCCTCACTTAAAGAACTAAACTAATGTTAGCTCAAAGTGAATTATTGGCAATTGAATGTGTATATTTTTCGATGAGTACTCAATTGTAAGTATTCAAGCTTAAATAACAGGAAAACGATGCAATGTATAAAATATACCTGCTAAACATTTGTCAACGTACTTCGGAATACCTATTAAATGAGCTTAAGAACAAGTTAATGGCGTTAAAATTAAGCAAGTTATGATGAAAATAAAAGAACGCTTTCGAATTTTTTAGGAAAACGTGAAAAATAAAACATACGCCATTTCCACAAAAATTAAAATTTATAGTAATCCTTAAAATAACTTCCTTATATTAGCATAAGTAATGATTTCAATAATTTTGACCGGTTTAGAAAGCATATTTTTGAAAAAAAGATATAATTTAAAAAAATCATAATTTTTAAAATTATTTAATTTTCATATTCTTTTGATAATAACTCGAAAAAATACTCAATACACGTAAAAAATGATATATACCCAAATTTTATTTTTATCTGTGTCAAATATTTAAGCTGTTTTACTATTTCCATAGGGTAAAAAATCACAGAGATAGAAACGTTTAAATCTTAAATTTTGCTATCAAAACCATGCAACCGGGGCCATTTATTTAAAAAAAAAGTAAGAAGTCTAAAAGACTAAATTTAACGTGGTTAAATAGCCCTTGGAATTAACTTTCAAACGGTTTTTAGATAAACCTGATATCTCAAAAATAAACGGAGTTATTAAAAAAAAACATTTTTTTGGAAAAATAAAAAAACAATAAATTTTGAAAAAATGTTGGTGTATAAATTTTAATGCTATCAAAATGTTCGGGGGCTCATTTGATAGATATTTTTAAGTTCTTTGACAAATGTTTAATAAGTTTATGTTACAAAATGCATCATTTGCACGTTATTTCAACTTGAATAATTAGATATTTTTTACTCGCCGAAAAAAATGTATATTCAATTACCTATAACTCACTTTTAGTTAACAATAAAAGGTTTTTCTGGTAAAGAGTTTTTTCATTTTTTATTAGCTTCAATTTTGGTAATAATTACTTTTTTTTAAAAACTTATAGTTTTTGAGTTATTGATGAAAAGGCGGTTAAAACATGTATTTTTCTCAAGAAAAATTAAAATCTTTGATCTTCAATAACTCAAAAAGTTTTGATTTATTTTAATAAATTTATATAACAAATTTTGCTTACAATTTGTCCCTCTATCGAATTGTGGAATTATTTTCAGTAAAATAATTTTCACCCCCGAGAAGGGGTGGCATCCACCCCCAGGGTAAAAGCGCAAGTTGGCACCATATCACCTTTGTTCCTTGAGATATCCTCTAACTAGTCACGATTGTGGACAATACTTTAAATTTTCGTGAACACGTAAACAATACCTGTTTAAAATTGAATCGAGCATATTTCGCGATATTGTCGTTAAAGGACGAAGTTACTGTAAATGCGTTGGTTACACTATACTACTCCCAAGTGTATTCCATAATCAGTCAAAACATTATTATTTGGGGACAGGCGGTAAAACATTATTGTTTGTTATTTGTCTTACAAAAACGAATAATTCGAACAATATTTGGTTTACTCTTTAGAGACAGTTGTCGACAATGTTTTAAAAATAATAACATTCTTACGCTTAGCTCTAATTATTTAGAAGATGTCCAATGTCTGGGGCGAATTTTAATTAATTGTATTGACATGATTATTTATAGAATAATTATTGTTGGCAACTTATTATGTATTTGTCTTGTACTATACAGGGTGTTTCATTAATAATTGTCCATATAGTAACTGGAGAAACCTTAGCACAAAATACGAAGATTTAACCTAAAACACTTAAATAAAATGTGGTTCCTTACTGAGTTACAGGGTGTTTTATCTAAAAATTTAAAAAATATTTTTGCTCAGCATTTTAAAACTATTCGACATATCCTTTTCATACTTTGCAGGAAGTATAGGTATTGTACAAACTACTAAATTATGTTAAATAAACGTTTCTGGTTATTACCAGAGGCGTACGACGAGGGAAAGTGAATGGTTGACCCTTTCCAAATTTTACGCCACTGGCGAAATTGCTATTTTAGTTCAATTTTTGGATTCTCCAATACTTTCTATGAAAATAATATACTCTTCATTCGTAACGATAAAGTCATTAGTTTTCGAGATCTTTGAAGTTAAAAATGAAACGACACGGTTATTTTGATTAATGTATTGTGTCGTTTCATTTTTAATTTCAAATATCTCGAAAACTAATCCTTTTATCGTTACGAATGAAGAGTATATTATTTACATAAAAAGTATTGCAAAATTAAAAAAATTACACTAAAATAGCAATTTCGTCAGTGGCGTAGAATTTGGGAAGGTTCAACCAGCCACTATCCCCTGTCGTACGTCTCTGGTAGTAGCTAGAAACGTTTATTTATCTTAATTTAGTAGGGTGTACAGTACCTACACTTTCTGCCAAGTATGGTAAGGATACTCCAAATAGTTTTATAGTACTGGGTACAAATAATTTTTAAATTTTAATCATATGAATCATATCATAAATTAATCAAAATAACTGTGCCGTTTCATATTTAACTTGAAATATCTCGAAAACTAATGACTTTATCGCTACCAATGAAGAGTATATTATTTACGTGGAAAGTATTGGAGAATCTAAAAATGGCACTAAAATAGTTATTCCTCCAGTGGTGTAGAATTTGAGAAGGGTCAACCATTCACCATCCCCTTTCGTACGCCTCTGGTAGTAGCTAGAAACGTTTGTTTATCATTATTTAGTAGGGTGTCTAGTAGTCGCACTTTCTGCTAAGTATAAAAAGGATACGTCAAACAGTTTTAAAATGCTGAGCAAAAATAGTTTTTGAATTTTTAGATAAAACACCCTGTAACTCTGTAAGCAAGCACATTTTATTAAAGTGTTTTAGGTTAAATCTTCGTATTTTGTGCTAAGGTTTCTCCAGTCACTATATGGACAATTATTAATGAAACACCCTGTATATTATTTTTGTTTGTAATTGTAGTGTTGTAATGTTTATTGTATTTTTTTGACATGCCCTATGCATACATCTATGTAACCAAGGGTTAATAAAATTATCTATCTTTATTTATCTGTCATCAATTTTCATGCAAATCTATGGAGGTTCAACGAAATCGGAAGTAATAGCTCATATCCACCTTTGGTGACTGCACTATACAGGGTGAGGCAAATAAAGGGCCTATTAGAAATATCTCGAGAACTAAAGGCAACAGAATCATGAAAATTTGAATTGAGGGGTTTTGAAGAGTCATCTATTTAATGAAAATATTTTCATATATTTGCTACTTCCGGTTATACCGGAAGTTGCTTATAACTTCGTTTTTTTAAATGGGATACCCTGTATATTTTTACATTCTTGGATTCTCTTCGATGTCTTCTTTCTTAAAATATGAGATTTTGTACTGTTATACAGGGCATTTTAAAAGATAATTACGTTTTTTTATTAATTTCGTAGCAACATTCACACCCTGTAAAATTGTACTAGTTTGACATCTAAAACTCTACTTACGTTCAAATGACTTTTAATATAGTCTACTATTGTTAACAATCATTAGTATAGCTAAATTTTTAATTTTAGTATACAGGGTTGGTCGAAACCCGGAATGAGTATTTTCTGAGTTTTATTAAATGGAACACCCTGTATTTTAGTATTGTAATGAAATGATATTTTATGGTACTTTTTTATTTGTTAAGCATTCCCTATACCTAACTGCTTTAATTTGTGCTTAATTGTTAATCGCACCAACAATCTTAACTACGTTGGTATTTTGATAGCTAAACCATTATTGGTAATTTTAAGGATCAGTCTGGATTAATATGTATTTATTTGTGAAAAATTATTTGTGATTGAATTTTTTCACTGCCAACCTAATAAAATTTTACGTATTTTTTGTTGCAATTAATGTTTAGTTTGAATCACTAATAACTCACAAATTAAAGCAATTAGGTATAGGGAATACTTATAAAATAAAAAAGTACCATGAAATATCATTTCATTACAATACTAAAATACAGGGTGTTCCATTTAAGAAAACTCAGAAAATATTCATTCCGAGTTTCGACTAACCCTGTATACTAAAATTTCAAAATTAGCTTTACTAATGATTCTTAACAATAGTAGACTATACTAAAAATCACTTAAACGTAAGCAGAGTTTTTAATGTCAAACTATTACAATTCTACAGGGTGTGAATATTGCTACGAAATTAATAAAAAAACGTAAATATCTTTTAAAATACCCTGTATAATATTACAGAACCTCATATTTAAAAAAAGAACATATTGAGGAGAATCCAAAAATGTAAAAATATACAGGGTGTACCATTTAAAAAAACGAAGTTATAAGCAACTTCCGGTATAACCGGAAGTTGCAAAGAGATGAAAATATTTTCATTTAATAGATCATCCTTCAAAATCCCTTCATTCCAATTTTCATGATTCTGTTGCCTTTAGTTCTCGAGATATTTCTAATAGGCCAGTTATCTGCCTCACCCTATATAACTAACTCGAATAATACCGCGCTTCGCTTAAATACAAAATAGGTCCCTTTATAGAAATGTCTGCCCATCTATAGACCTGATGAACATTCTGGAGAGATCCTCGCTCACCTACTGTTATCCGGACGGTTGGAACTCTCTAGTCGTGGTGACCGTTTATTGCGCCGATTCGAAACCCTTTCGTTACAATAATAAAATTTTCTATCACATTTGCAAAATTTATTTTATAGTATGTATTATCTTTTTTAATTAATAAAAAAATATCTAAGAATACGTAAATATATAATAATTACTCCAACATTTTGAGGCACAACAACATGGGTATCATCAGGTCACGTGATTTTGCTTGAACGAATGGAATCGCTGCGATTGAGGACGGAACCAGCTATCGTTATACGCTCTTTCTCACACTGCAGCTGACTTATAGCGCTTTTCAGTCACATACACGCGCAATCTTTTTGATCAGCTGGCAGGTAGAAAGTCTTACCAAAAAACCTGTCGTTGTTAGAATATTTGTTTTAAGTTTTAAAAAATGCCCTGTCAAAATAGCAATTGCACCCCCTGTCTGCAAAGAAAGTGCATAGCTGTACATGTCTAGTTGTATATTTTGTACTGGTTAATAGTATGTATTCATAGATTCAGATGCACTCCCCTGAAGTTCAGATGCACCCCTGAAAATAATCCTGTGGCGCTCATGCAAGCATTTTGCAGAGATAAAATTCCTCGCAAATCGCCTGGCTTGTTCGTGTCCTTTATATTTGAGTATTTAAAAGTTTAAAGTCACCTCAAATGTATTTTTTGTAATAACAATGTATACCCTTTGTTTAACATTGGGGGGAATTTTTGGGGAAAATTGCCGCTACCCTAAAGCCAGACCGGTATTTGTGTATTAGGATATCATGGAAGAGTTATCTGAAATATATTCAGATTACCTAAAATACCTATCCAATAATGTCTAACAGCTCTCAGATCATAACTGGCTGGTGTTATGCAATAATGTACTAACCCACAAAAAGTTGTTTCGGAGATAATTTGATTTAAAACTTAAACTCAGATAAGAAATAGACTATTGATATTTATAATTATATTTATTTTTTAAATTATAAGATCGACAACGAAAAAATACTACATTCTAAGATTATACAGATGAAGTGTCAAATTTGACAGAAATTAGTGCCAAAAGCGGGTTAGGACATTTCTGAAAAGCTACAATTATACCTTAATAAAAACAAGCAAAACTGATCTAAACACTAAACTTTGTTAATAATCATTTAATTTAAATATGTTTTTTGATCTAGTCCTCAAGAAAACTTTCGTCAATGTCAAAATCTAACTCGCCTCCGAGCCTTTCTATATCCTGTTCAAAGTTGGAACTTGGGGTTAATCTTAAAAATTTGTAAAATGCTCTGGCATCTTGAGGAATTACTTTTAAAATATCTTTTAAGTCTTTTATTTTTTCTTTAGAGAAAGGTTTACCGCTTGGCCACACCAATGGTAGGTGTAATTCCCGTATATTAAATTTGCGGCCTTTTCCATGTTTTTCAATATTAACTTCAATATACTCTTCCGCTTTAATATTATATTTCATGAACAAGGTCTTTGGTTGATCTTTTCTTAGTAGAATTTCATGTGTTTTTAACCAACTAATATTTTGTTTATTGATATCAATAGGGAGCGGATTTTATGCTAAATGCATATTGCATGCATATTTCGCATATTTGAGAACTTTATTAAATTTTGCATATTTTTAAAGAAACATGCATATTTTGTGCCTATTTCAAAACATTTAAGTCCAAAAAAAGGTTTTAAATTTTTTAATTCGACACAAAATATTTCACCGCACAGGCTGTCGTATCTATTAATTCGAGAACTACCTGAAGAGAGACGGCCCATTCACTGCCTTATCATTTTTTCTTAAAAAATACCCGATCTTTGCACAAAGTACTTATAGTGCTTATAGTACGCCGTTATAAAATGATTGTAGGATGTTAAAATGATGAAGGATGGTTTACCGGGAAATCCGAATTTTATTTACTTTTATTATATTTAGTAGGTACCTATAATTCTGGTGATTCTTTTAAATCCCCTATTGTTAAGAGAATTTACACCTTTAACCACACTATAAAGAGGGACAGTAGAACCACTCTCCGAAAAATTGGAAATAAAATCTGTAGTCGCGCATGGCGACCGCGCAATGTTCTTAGTCGCTTTTGCCCCACTCTCGCATTGCTAGTCGCATAGAAACGTACGGATTTTAACAGGGAAAACCCGCATCCACCACTGGTGAATTACCAATTGCGTACTGCCGATATTACTTCCTGAGATCAAAGCGCCGACAGAGGAGTGGTTTTACTGTGGAACCTCTATATACTATAACCTCTATAACCATAGTTTTACAATTTTCTAACGGAAATTGAAATATTCATGTTTTAGATCAGATCCCATAAATCAGTAAAATTATTTACCTTTAGTCGGTCAATGCTAATGTTTAATTTTTGTTTAATACTTCTGTTTGTGAATAATGCAATATGCCGAAAGAATCTAGCCTGGTTTATTCCTGGATCAGAACCTATCCCGAGCTTCATTACAGCAATGGAAACTTATTCTGCAAAGCATGTAGTAAAATGGTGAGTTTTGAGGTTGCTTTCTTCCTCTTTTTTCTTTGCGTAATAAATAAATGCCTAATATTTGGCTGCTTCCTCATTACAGTTTACTTACATACTTAATTACTTAGTACTAAGCCTTTCTACGTTTAAGGCTGGTGGAGTTGAATTTGGCATTGTAGCCTCCATGTTAACCGATCTTTTGCTTTTCCCCTGCACTCTCGTTTCGAACATTCCTTTTGTTAGTCTCACGTTCGACATTCTACACACGTGCCCGAACCGTCTAAGTTGTCCATCTACTATTTTTTCATTGATTGGTTCTAGTTTTAGGTTTTTGTCTGATTGTTTCGTTTTGTACTTTGTCTGTCCCCTTTCTGTTTGCTATTTTCCTCAGGAATCTCATTTCCATAGCATTGACTCTGGATTTTTGTCTCCCCGTCAATGTCCATGTCTCGCTGCTATACATGATTGTTGGTGTAACTACTGATCTAACGACTACCGTTTTTACTTTCTCCGGCATCTCTTTTTCCCCAAAAATTTGGAAAAACACATTGTAGGTAATTATAATTATAAAAAAAGATATATAGTGATATTGTTGTTTTATTTTAAATAGGTAACCACTGGTATAAGTTTTTGTAAAAAATGTGAATAAATTGCATATATAAAAATAATGATTTTATTTGAAAGCTAATAAATAAGATTGCCGCCTCCCCTATAAAAGAACCCCCTAGAATAGAATAGAACAGAAAATTTGTGGTTTCCCGAAATGTTCATTTTTTGAATTTTTGTGCATATTTTTCGCATATTTCGTAATTTTTTACTGCATATATATGCGCATATTTCATCAAAATTGATCGCATATAAATCCGCTCCCTAGATATCAACCTTTCTGTTTGTAACTGCGTTTATTAAGTTTACCGCTGATACCATATCCTCTTTTGTCATTTTATTAACAATAAATTTATTTCTGTTTCAGCCTTTCATAACGTTGATATAGTCTTGATCTGTGTATATTTTTTCGTTGGTTTTTAATGCATATTCAACGTCTTCGAAATGGGAATCATTGGGTAAAAAGTAATGACCCGACAATAAAAATTTGAATTGAATAACTTCCAATGAGGGATGATTTTGCAAAACGTGCATTAACATTAGTACCAATTTTATACTTCTGTTCTGGCCGCCGCACGAATCTGACCACAAATTTAATATACAGTCGAACCCGCTTATTGGAATAGCCTTTGTACCAGGCAAAAATATTCTTATAACCGGGATATTCTAATAACCGATCATTGGTGGCTAGTCGAAATAAGTGTACCGAATATACGTAATAATATTATTTACATACTATGCCAATGTGTAGTTTTACATACTATGCCAATATGTAGTTTTACATACTATACCAATATGTACATCATATACAGCGTGTCTACTTAAGTTGGAAACATATGGGAAACTTTTTTAATATTCATTTTACGAAAAAAAGTTATTCTTTATAAAAAGTTCTGCATGCCCCAAAACCTAAGAATCAATCAGCAGATATCAAATTTTCTCAATATTATACGAGGCATGTAAAAAAATATGAATTTCGGTCAAGGGTAAAGTACCTTTATTTCTCTCAATATCGAAAATTCTTATAATAAAAAGTTGTTTGGAATTAAAAACTAAGATCAAATATGCAATTATATGCTTCTAATTGAAAAAAAAATTTTCTCAAATTTATGGATACCCAACATCGTTTTTAATTATTACAAATATAATAACTCGTTTATTATTCATTTTACGAAAAAAGTTATTCTTCATAAAAATCTTTGCATGGTCTAAAATCTAAGACACAACCATGATATATCAACTTTTATTAATTTTATACGAGGTGAGTCAAAAAATATGAAATTTGCTCAAGATTATAGTACCTTTATATTTCACAATATTTCAATTAGAAGGATGTAATTGCATAATGAAACATAGTTTTTAATTCTAAACAACTTTTTTAATCACCGTTTTCAATATTGTGAAAAATAAAGGTACTTTACTCTTGAGTGAAATTCATATTTTTTGACATACCTCGTATAAAATTAATAAAATGTGATATCTGATGGTTGCATCTTCGGTCTTAGGACATACAGAGCTTTTTATAAAGAATACCTTTTTTCGTAAAAGTAATAATAAAGGAGTTATCGTATGTGCAATAAATAAAAACGAAGTTAGTATCAATACATTTGAGAAAAATTTGGAAAATTTTTTTTTTCTAATTAGAAGCATGTAATTGCATATTTGATCTTAGTTTTTATTTCCAAACAACTTTTCATAATAAGAATTTTCGATATTGAGAGAAATAAAGGTACTTTACTCTCGAACGAAGTTCATATTTTTTGACATACCTCGTATACTATTGACAAAATTTGATATCTGATGATTGAATCTTAGGTTTTAGAGCATGCAGAACTTTTTGTAAAGAATACATTTTTTTCGTAAAATGAATAACAAAAAAGTTTCCCATATGTTTCCAACTTAAGTAGACACGCTGTATATACGTACATAATCAGTGTATGTAAATGTTTTTAGGTCTTTTTACGTCAATAATACAGTAGTGTAACTACTACTTATCTATGTATTATGTATGTGTTAAATACCAAATTACATTATATTATGTATGTGAATGAATACAGTAGCAGTAGGTAATTAATATAAAATGTATGCAATATGTAGATATATAAATATTTTCTTATTAAAATGCATATAACACAATTACTTATTTTTTCTTGAGAAATTATCGGTAATTATAGCTTTTTCGTTGTTAATTCGTGTGGTCATCCTTAATCCATTGGTTGAATGGAACTTTTATTGGCGGCAAGAAATGGATGAATTTAACAAAGGCATAATTCGCATCTTGCAAACAAGTAGGTAAATACTCTCTGGGTGAATTCTAAATAAACTGCTTCTAACAATTTTATAGCAGGCAACAGTGCCTTTGTGTAGACAAATAAAAATTACTTTATGACCCATGCATTTTTCGGCTAAAGATCGAATTGGTAGGTACTCGTAACATTTATTACCCTAATAATATCTAATCCAGCACTACAGGCCCTTGACGACTGACCATAATACCAAACATAATTTAAATTTTTAGTAAATTGTAAAAAAAAATATTCGTTGACCTGCAAAATATGCTAATAAGCGATATTATCTAATTAGAACCTATTCCAATAAAAGGATAAATTTATTAAGGAGTAAATGGAAACGTTTCGGGAACTCGAATTTATATTCCATAAACCGGGATATTCCTATAACAGGGATTCTAATAAGCGGGTTCGACTGTAGTAACTGGAGGTTTAACATTTTCAATTATATACTTACGGAGACAAGACCCGACTTCCTGGGTTCCTCGGCCAGCTTCATGGTCTAACCATACATTAAACATCCCTTTTCCTGTGCCTCTTATAGCAATTCTCAAATTATAGATGTTCAATTGCCTCTTGTAGTAAACGATGCCAGTGGGTAGTTTGGGAAGAGGATGGGTTTTTTGCAAGTCAAATAATTCATAATAATTCATTTTCAATAATGATCTCTATCCCTACTGATGGGTTTAAACACTTTTGCTTATTTATATATTCGCCACATATAGCATTTGTTGGTTACTATGTTTTCTCCTAGATGTCTATGAGAGCCCCAATCAGCTTAAAACATTTTTGCTTACTGCAGTACACCTCATATGGAACCTGTTTCACTAAAAATCTCAATTTTGTACGAGGTGTGGGTTAGGACATTATTGCATAACACCGTCCAACTATCCTTTGCTTTTGATCGTAGACATGTGCGAATCCTGTGGAGCAGTTTGCTAGTCTAGTTAGGAATATCATCACCAAATCGTGAATTGAATTGAGTGATGCTTTTAGGGTACGGACAGACAAGAGATAATTTACAGCGCTGTAAGAGCAGTAAAATGAAGCGCGAAAAATGGGTCCCACGGTGAGATTGTAGTGGATGGCCAGGGCCAGAGTGACCTGTAAAATATCTTGCAGCAACTTAGTATAAAACTCACTTTTCGCGCTTAATTTTACTGCTCTTCAAATTGTGGCTTGTCTGGCCGTAGCCCTAATCGAGAATTGGAACATGAAAGTAAATATGATTAAAATGCATTGAACCAATTAGTTCGAACTAATCTGTGACGATAATATAATTTTATCGTCTAGAGTACGCCAATGAATTAAGTAAAACGTGTTTTTATACGGTTTCGGACGATATAAAAACGGAACGAAAAGCATAGTTGTATTATTATTCTCGGGGCGTTGATCGGGGAGTAATAAACAACAACGAGGTATAAGAGGTGAGTTTAAGTATATATATCCCGACCATTTTCCGCAACCCACAACCCCCGTCGTATTGGTGCGTTGAACGAATAATCGACGGTTTACTTTTACCTATCCTATACGAGCGGTAATCGTAATTCCTTACATGTCTTTTCCCCTAGCGAGTTGAGCGAGATGTCCCCTCCTTATAAGCCCATTTCATATTAATAAAGGTAATTACTAACCCACGAGATCGTCGGTATTATTCATTTATATACCAAATATCGTCACATTGACCCGAACCGAAAGTTAGATACGTAGATTCTAAATATATTTTATTAACAAAATTAACGCGTAATTAAGGATAATTGTCTTATCTTTTGTATATTTTGATTCTAAAGAAAAATGTCTTAAAAAGGGAACCTTTGTCTTCGACTGTATTTTGTTACCAGGGGCATCAAATTAAACAACAACGTTACATACCGATATTGAATTCAAAATAGAATGAAGTCCACGATAAGTTTTTGAAAGTGACAGACAACAAATAAGTAGGTAAGTTCCGTTCCTAAATAAATAACCTACTAATTTAAAACAGGGTGGCATTTGTTGGTAACTAAAGCCAAACTTTATTATTTTTATATTTAAAGGGGTGGGCAGAAGTTAGTTAACGCTACCTATAATACGTTCTTTAACGGCAAAATATCGCAAAACCTGTAAATTTTAAAGAACTGCTTGGATTGACGTGAAATTTGGAATACGCGTAGCTAACAAGTCAAAGAAAAAAAGCGATATCGTTCCGATGTGTGCTTTTGCCCTGGGGGTGCGTTTCACCCCCTCTCGCGGGTGAAAAAACATATGTCCAAAATAAGTCCAGAAATGGATAAACTGAGTATAGGTAACTTTTATTCTATATAGTTTTTTCGCAAAGTCAATATTTTTCGAGATATTTGCGAGTGAATATTTTCATTTTCAAACAAAATAACCACGTTTTTAGACGGTATTTCGTAAATAACTCCAAAAGGAAGTATGTTATCTAAAAAAATATTATTAGCAAAAATATGTCCTGTAAAAAAGTGAAAAAAAAATGGTGCATATATTAGGTTACGCTCAAAATAAAGTTGGTTCCTTTTGTTTTTTGCAAAAAAATATCGGAAAGATCACCCCCGAATTAATAACGCTTAACAAGTTATTTGACTTATGTTGTGTTTATATGATCTCTAAGTTTAATCGATTTAAAGTGTATATTTTTGAAAAAATTAGGTTTTAAATTAACATTTTTAAAATTAAGTATTTTCTATGGGAAATAAGCCACAATTTTACTAAAAAATGAATTTATTAACATTTCGAAGCCCAAATCGGGTTTCGTTGTCAAAATACAAAATACTATTAAAATAAACAAAAATGTTGTTGCTAAGTAAAAAAAAAATCTTCTAATAATTTATTTAATCTGCCTCATTTATATTGGCAATTCAGACGTATATTATACATTTTAAAGTAGAAGGCTTTAAAATGATATCGACAATATTTATGAGTTGCGATAATAATCAATATAATATAATAATAACAATCCTACCAGCAGATAAAGGAAATGCAACTGTAATAATGGATAAAATACAATTTGAAGACAAAATTACAGATCAAATTACAACTGGACCTTATACCAAATTAACGAAGGATTCAACGAAGACACTGGAAAACCAAATCTATATAACTTTATTCAAATTTAAAACTGATCTAACGTACTATCAAAGAAAATTAATGACACCTCATTACAGTAAGACACCATATTTTTATGGAGTACCGAAAATTCATAAAGCGAATATTCCACTTAGACCCATTTGTAGTACCATCAATTCTCCTTGTAGTGAGCTATCAAAATTTTTATTAAATATTATAAAACCATTTGCAAATAATAATGACACATTTATAAAAAATACACAACATTTTTAAACAAATTAACAAATATTGAATTTAATCCAAATAATATTTTAGTAAGTTTGGACATAAACAGTATATTTACAAATGTACCATTAGATAAAACTTTAAACATAATTAAAACGAAGTTAGAAAATGATAATACATTGACAACTAGGACAAAACTAAATGTATCAGCTGTAATGAAGTTATTGACATTATGTACTAATAATACCTATTTTCAACTAAATAATGAATTCTATACACAAAATTTTGGTCTAGCAATGGGCTCTCCTTTATCTCCATTATTGGCTAATATATTTATGGAGGATTTCGAAACTAATATCATTTCTAAACAAAATTTAAAACCCACAGTATGGTGGAGATATGTAGATGATGTGTTTTCAATATGGCCTCATAGATCAGAATTGTTGGATACATTCCTGAATATTATAAACGATCAAGAAGAGACAATAAAATTTACAATGGAAAAGGAATACAATAACACTTTGCCTTTCCTCGATGTTTTAGTCTCAAGGAAGGATACTGGATATGAGACTCAAGTGTATAGAAAACCAACACACACCAACAGATATCTCAATTACAAATCAAATCACAACATCAACGTTAAAAAGGGAATCATTTAATCCTTATATGATAGAGCCAAAATTACTTGTTCTAACGAAAATTCATTTTTAGAAGAAAGACAATTGTTAACATTTGTTTTATTAAAAAATGATTATCCTTTATCGTTTATAAATAAGGAATTGACAAGATTGGATCGAATGGAACAGAACAACTTAGAACGGGATCCTACAACATTCACAAGAAATAATACGAGGAAAATAACAATACCATATATAAAAGGACTATCCGAGAAACTTAAAACAATAGGAAATAAATTCAACATTTCAACAACATTCAAAACAACAAACACATTGAGATCTATTCTATTTAAAACTAAACCTAACAATGAACAAGAAAGAGCAAAGAATTGCATTTATAAAATACCTTGTGAATACGAACAATTTTATTTAGGTGAAACATCAAGACCATTAAACGTTAGAATAAATGAACATCAGTCTTATAATAAAAATAGAGAATTGATAGATCTCAAATATGTCAACACGCATGGGATAATGAACATAGAGTTCAGTGGAGAGATTCAAGTATAGTCCTGAAAGAATCAGATAGTAAAAAGAGAAAAATCAAAGAAGCGGCTCTAATTATGCTAAATAAAACCAATTGTGTCGCAAATTCCTCGGTAGAATGCAGTAGGATGTGGTTGCCCATACTGAAAGAGGAAGTCAATAGAAAGAAGATACCACGATTAGTAAGTCAATAACATATCGAGTTAGTACAAATTTTATATTTTAGTATTACTTATTGTATATCTATGTATTATTAATATTATTTATAATTTAAACATATTAAAGTCAGAATTTGGTATTAGTTTTTTGAAGGTAAATTAAATGTAAGACCAAATACTTACGATGTCGGATAGTATCACGAGGTTTTTTCCTGGTTTTCCCTCGTGATTTACTATGGAATCTCTAACGCGAGAATTTTACTGTCATCGTTGCATTTGGTTGTCTTTTTAAAGACAGATCACATGCTATGATTTTTTTGCGACGGATATTCTTAAGTTGGGATTGATTTCATGTAATCGAATGAACTATCTTTTAGTAAAGTCGTCCCAGGAACGCAACTCATAAATATTGGCGATATCATTTTAAAATCTTCTAGTTTAAAATGTATAATATACGTCTGAATTGCCAGTATAAATGAGTCAGATTAACTAAATTATTAGAAGAATTTTTTTTTACTTAGCCACAACATTTTTGTTTAATTTAATAGTATTTTGTATTTTGACAACGAAACCCGATTTGGGCTTCGAAACGTTAATAAATTCATTTTTTAGTAAAATTGTGGCTTATTTCCCATAGAAAATACTTAATAAACTACATAAAAATGCCACAAAGAAATAGCTTCAGAATAAAATTTTTAATTAAAAAAAAAAATGCTTTTTTTTTCAAAATAACTTAAAACCTGCTAGGAATACCAAAATTATCGAATAATAAAAAAGTTGGCTTTGCTTTTCTGAATATTGTGTATTTTGGTTGTTTTTCTCTAAGACCAATATTGGTTAAGATTTGGAGTTTCCAAATTTGCATACACTCGGTTAGTGTTCGTTCAAGCCTTTTAACTACAGCTCTTTCAAAAATTAGCAGTTTGAATCGATAAAATTTAGAGATCATATAAACACAACATAAGTAAAGTAACTAATTTAACTCATAAATTACACTGAAAAATAAACCACAAGAAGATACTAATAAGCTCATTTAGATAGAAGAAATTAAGTAAAAACAGTGTACAATTTATTGTAATACTACCGTAATAGATAATTATCGAATATCGAATGAAAAGTAATAAGATAATAATACTAGAAAAGGTACCTACTTATTTATAAACATACTAAATGGGAAACATAGACAAAAACAACTAAATTAAAAAGCTTTAATATAATAGTTATTTAATATGTGTTAAAAGTACAATTTTAAGGCACGCATGTGAAAGCAATTCACATGAGTGCCTTAAAAATGTACTTTTTAACATGTATATCATACAATATTTTTTCTACAAACGTTATAAATTTATAAAATACAATAATTTTGTTAAATTGCTGAAACCATGAACCCTATGACCCGTAAAAGGTAGAACTGGTTGTCTACACCCGAGGGGAATGTCTAAAAATTCGTAGCGAAAATATTATACCATTACATAAACGTGTTTTTTCTACAAACGTGTTAAAAATGCAATAATACAGTTTAAATTAAATTTTAAAATACATTTTAAACCACCTTTTTTAAATTGCGCAAGTTGTACTATTAATATTAATGTTAATAAATGAAATATAAATATTTTGACGTTTCACAATTTGACAATTCACTTTTAACTGCAGTGCCTTAAAAATTTTAAAGCACTATAGTTGATTTTTTAACCAAGGGGAGTAAACTAAAAAGACAGATTCACACCCAAGAAAGTTACTAGAAAAGTCACCAAATTCATCTTCTTTTTTCGGTTAATCATATCATCTTTCGATGATAATCCATACATATTATATTATACTAACACATCGCTAAAGAATTCTAAAAATAACTGTTTTTATATAAAAGTAGACTAAAAATCTAAAAATTAAAGGAATAATACAGAAAACACAAACAATCGCCGATATACTTAATTAACCTATAAAATGACAGAAGTGCCAAAATTTCATAAATGTCATTAGTGTCAAAATTTAATAACAGTGGAGTAAACTTGCCTGCGGTTGGAAAAATTAGAAACATGCATTACGGCGCGGTAAATTTGAATAACTCCTCTTGGTTAAAAAACAAACTATAGTGCCTTAACGTAGCATTTTTAACGCTCCTATGGAGTGCTAAACATTGCATTTATCTACTCTATGTCATATTATGTATAAGTTTTTAGTTTGTGAAAACTATCATTATAGATAGCAGTACGTGAAGGATTTAAAGTGTGCGTGAAGTAACAATGTATTTTAAATGGGATTTACTTTTTCGCACTGTTTTAACCTTCGCATTGTCATGGTGACAATCCTTAACTTTTGCGTTGCCATGGGGATGACAGTATGAGCAATGAATTACAACAAAAGTTTTAACAGTTTTGGGATTTGAAAGTAGTTAGAATTTTTAAATGTCAAAGTTCTAAAAATTGTAGAATAGAAATGAATTCCAGTGACGAAGAGTTACAGCTTTTTTTATTTGTTTATCGTAGATAAAATATTGTATGAAACTGTGCGTGAAGTACTTTTTGTGAACTTACGCGATTTATAGCACTCGCTCCGTTGTCGCTCGTGCTCTAAAAATCGCGTGCGTTCGCAAAAAGCATACTTCACGAACTGTTTCATAAATAACTATTTTAACACGGTTGTAGAAAAAAAATTTGTTTGAAGAATATTTAAATGATACAACACTTTACATAATTTCAAAACTATAAAAAAACAGAATCTACATCTACAAGTTATTTAACAAAACAATATTTTAGGTTAAGAAATGGAGGGAGTAAGAACAGAATGTCAAGAAATTCTTCTCAAATATTTTGTGCGCCTGTGCGAACTTAAAATCCGAAACAAAATCCTCGAACGTCGACATGGTATCACGGACACGGTCGGGATATTTTTTCTGCGAACACCGAATTAAAAATCCGGAGGGTGTTCAGAGGGAAAGATTCGACCTCCGCGAACGCTCAATTTTGTAATGCGCAGGCGTTCGCCCTCTGGGTAAATTCAGGATGTCCAGAGCGAACAGGGGTTATATAATTAGGCAATCCATCGACTGTCAAAGATAAACCACGTGATCTTTGGTTGGCACACAAAACTGTTCCTAACCTAAACTCAATGTAATTATTGATTTTTCTTATTTATTTTTTGTCGTGATTTTGAGCTAGTATAGTATTTAAAGACATTCATTAGATTAATTATTTTATAAACTTTACGTTTTTGGTGATTTTAATTGCTGACAACATGCCTGTGACTTGTATAGTAGTGAACTGTGGAAGTCCAACTGATCGGGATAATGTTAATTTTAATTTGTTTTTTGTCCTGATTTTGAGCTAATATAGTATCTAAAGACATTCATTAGATTAATTATTTTATAAAGTTTACGTTTTTGGTGATTTTAAGTGCTGACAACATGCCTGTGACTTGTATAGTAGTGAACTGTGGAAGTCCAACTGATCAGAATAATGTTAATTTTAATTTGTTTTTTGTCGTGATTTTGAGCTTAATATAGTATTTAAAGACATTCATTAGATTGACTATTTTATAAACTTTTCGTTTTTGGTGATTTTAAGTGCTGAAAACATGCCTGTAACTTGTATAGTAGTGAACTGTGGAAGTCGAGCTGATCGGTTAATGTTAATTTTTTTCGTGTTCCCTCTATAGGGCTTTTCATTCACAGTCATTTGTTTTGAGGTTCTGTCATATGTCATATAATCCGTGTATAGTAATATTATATAGTATTTTTACTACAAAAGCGATATTACGTAGGTCAAAATTTTTGACGTAAGAGAACTGTCAAAACATTAGAATATGACTTTTCATTATTGACATGTTTATAATAAACATGGCAATAATAAAAAGTCACATTCTAATGTTTTGACAGTTCTCTTACATCAAAAATTTTGACCTACGTAATATCGCTTTTGTAGTAAAAATACTATACACGGATTATATCAACATCTAACAGAAGCTCGAAACAAATGACAATCGATGAAAAGCCCTATTAGAAACTCATTTATGTTTCCTCGCTTAACTAAATTATCAAAAAACAGGACGCACTCATGCTAGGAATTATGATTTTTATTAATATTATTACAATTATTTATATGTGACACTAACGTAACTAGTGACATTAATTTTTAGGCCAATGTGACAAACTTTATTAATACTAAATTTTAACATTTATCCCCTATTTTGTTAAAACAATATTATTTTGTTTTTCATTCTATTCAAAATAAATGCAGTTTTGACAGGGAATTTGTTTTGTTATTTATTTATTCCATATAGACCTGGATCCCGCGTACCAAAAAAAAGTGATTAATAGCAAGCTGAAAATTTATTAATAGCTTAATGGTGTCTAGTCCGACAAACTTTGATGTACGGGAACACTGGAAGTTTTAACTGTGGAACAGGTTAAAAATTTGGAACGTCAAACTACGAAAATGTTTATGTAATTTGTTAGATAAAACTTCCAATTGATTTGCTACCAATTCATTAAACTCCCATGCAAAAACCAGACTGTTGAAAAAATCACCAACTGGGCATTTTAATGAGTAGAACACGAAGACCATGTCAAACTACAGGAATCATGTTGGTTAGTAATAGCAGTCTGATTTTTGCATGAGAATTTAATGAAAGGATAACAAATCAATTTGATGTTCTGTCCGACAAAATATATGGGATGTTTTTGTAATCTGATTTTCCAAATCTGAGTTTCCAAACTGTTTCACAATTAAAACTATCCCTGTTCCAGTGTCACAATACATCAAAGTTTGTCCAACTGGACACCGTTAAGCTATTAACAAATTTTCAGCTTGCTATTAATCAATTTTTTTGGTACATGGGATCCAGGCCTAATAGGTTTGTTCGTAGTACGACACAAACGATTAGCAACTGCTGCCAACCATCAGATGCATGAGCAGTTAATAGTTAGCATTCATAGACTACGAATGCACATGTGTCTGATGGTTGGCAAGAGTTGCTGCTCATTCTACGAACAAACCTATCAGTAATCACTATTTGTGATATCCATGGGTAGTTACTAACAGAAAGAGGCAGGATTCGATTTTTAAATCATTTATTTTAGAGTCAAAACATAGTCATACCTTAAACGATAAATGTATATTATCATTACAAGTTGATACTAATTACAAAAATAAATACACATTTAAAAGACCAATACATAATTACTCATGATGAAGAAGTACATTATAATTAAAAATGAATAACCATTTTCATATCGCTGCAACACAATGCCAAAGCCATCTTATATTTCAGTTCGTTTAGTGAGCACAACAAGCACTCTGACCGAACAGTTTCAAAACTCATTAGTTTTTCATCAGAGAATGCATATGTTGCTATCTTCAAACCATGTAGCTGTAACATATGTACATGCATTGGGTTCTTCTTCGTCTGTCTTGCCCTGGGCATACTCAGCTAAAAATAGGATTGCTGCAGACTTCACTATTACCGGCCATACACATACAATCTGCATTTGCTATGTCATCAGAACTGGCTATCACCCCACCCAAGCATTTAGTCGTTTAGCATTAGATTTTTGGAAATGCTTCACCTAAAAAAATATTTTATTTTTTTGGAAATTCTTCAACTACAAAAATTTATTTTTATTAGAGTATTTGCGTTCTTTACAATGATTGAGAATATTTTATTTAAAATCAGACATTCATATTGTAATTCAAATAGATGGCAGTAATAATTCATTTTCAGATAATTATGGAGTTCGCAGTTTACAGATTAGGACGACGATATGTCTGGTTTCATACAGATATATAAACGTAAATAAATCTAATATTTAGAACCAATTTATCCAAAAGACACTAACACTGTTATCCATATATTTCTTAATGGTGAATAAATAAAATAAAGGCATACCTTTCCAACAATAATATGGAAATCAGGAAATCATTAACAATTTTTACTCCATTCAAAACAAATCCAGCTGTAAAATATTTATGTGCCTGAAGGCTTTTGTATGCTTTCATCTGCTGCTTAGAGTAGTAACTGCGAGATTCCACCAGATATGTATAAATATCTATAATAGTAACTTGATGATCTGCACTTTACTGTAAAATCCAATTCTGACTGAATTGCGTATGGATCTAAATCCCCAATTATTTTCAGCTTCAATAAATATCTAAAACAATAAAAGAAATAATGTTATTGCTTGCAAAATTCATCATTATTGATAAATATCGGGGCAAAATGAACAGTAAATAAAATTTGTTTCGCCTACCTTTCTCGCAACATCTGGAGTTTCCAATAATAATTTCCTTAAATATTCAGTTTGCATTGTGGTAAAGTTTATAAAGTTCACAAAAACAGGAAACGAAATCCAAATGCATCCAAAATAGACAAAATACGACGATAAACAATGAAAAATCATTGAAAAATAGATACAAACATAACCTCTTTGTTAGTTTGTGTGCCAACCAGAGGTCACGTGGTTTGGATTGCCTAATAGAAGAACAAATTTGTCTGTTAACCTGATTACTTCGTACCGGCTTTATAATGCAATTACGTGTAATCACTACACGATGTTCAATGAATTCACCACAAAGTCTCCAAAGAGAACATGTTCCTACAAGATTACCAAAAATTTGAAAACACGAATTCAAGAGGAATTTGATGCAATGCGCAACAATCCAAATTTCTTAGATAAAACCTGCAAAACCGTAAATAAGCGGTATCATAGCTGCATTTGAGGAAGGTGGTCTGCAGTTTGAGTATAAACAGTAACTTTAAAACCATAATTAAATTAGTTTTGTATATAAATAATAATCACAGCAATAAACTAGTTTTCCTTTTTCTTTTTAATTGGTATGAAAAATACTTATGCCCACCCCACTATATAAATTTAATGATGATTGTAATAGAATAATTAACGATAACAACTTACTTCCACATACTATTATTGATTACACGAATTTATTAAAGAGCTAATTTATTAAAAGATAATAAATTATATTATGGCTATAACAAATATATTTCGTGAATACCGTATTTTGAAGCAATATTAGAATATTTATTGACTTCGAAAAAAATATAATCTCTATATTGAGATGGCATTAACAATTCGAACTTACCTATATATAATTGGTTGCTTTAGTATTTATAATTATTGTTCAATTTTGGCAGGTACGTATAAGATATAGTGACTTGTCTATTCAGTTACTGTACTTAAAATTCTCACTGAATGCCACTATAGTTAGTACTGTTCATCTTTGTTTGCATATTGGCATGTAACTGTTCGAAGTATTGGTTTAAGATCAGATATTTTACTTCTAAATGCCTACTTCCCATTCCCGTTCTGAAAGATTGGTAGTTCTTCTGAAAGAAAGTTTCTTTGGTTGAAACACTGATTTCATATATAGAAAGTTTCTTCCAGTTCCAAAAGATTGATAATTATTGTTCTGTTTTTCTTCTCTTTAAATTGATATCTGAAAGAAGATATTTTATAGAAATATCTTTCGTTTGATTTCTCTCGTTATGTAATTTTCCTTGCTCATCAAGAAGCGTAAGTGAATTTGTCCACCATTTCAAAGCTAAAGTTATCAACAGTGAATTGGTGATTGAACCAACTGTACTAAAATCACAATATACATACACTGGAAATAAACAAACCAAGACACGTTAAATGTTACTAAGAGCACTCCCGAATCATGATTTACAATGTATAAACTTTGTAAATCATGATTTGAGATTTACAATGTATATCTAAGTATACATTGTAAATCATGATTTGGGAGTGCTCCGCGTAAAATTCAAGTGTCTTGATTTGTTTATTTCTAGTTCAACTTGAACAGTGCAACAACAAAATCGTCAGAAAACAAATTGACTACATCCTAATAAAGCACAGATATCGAAACTTAATTCAGGCAGTAAAGGCATATCCAGGAGTGGACGTATCTTCTGATAACAGTCTTCTTAATGCTAGGTTTCAACTTCAACTAAAAAAGACGCAAAAAAGCCGCAACAACAATAAACTCAACATACAGAAACTAAAGTCAGAAGAAACAAAAGAAAGTTTGAAACACGAAATTAACACAATTCTAGACAGAAACCCAGGAAATAATTCTTCAGAATAACGTAGAACATCAGTGGCAATTCTTCAAAATCTCTATATTAGAGCCAAGTAAGAAAGTACTTACAACAACCAAATGTAAGAAAGAAGAATGGATGACGGAGGAAATTCTAGACTTGATGAATAAAAGAAGAAAAAAAAAACAAAACCATAAATAAGACCCGCCATAAACAGCTTCAAAATCAGATAAGAAGAAAAATTAGTGAGGATAAAGAAACCTATTTCTCTGAAAAATGTAAAGAAATAGAAAAACTGCAAAACAAATATGACAACTTCAACCTATATAAAAACGTCAAAGAACTAGCTGGAATAGGAAATAGAAGAACCTCAAATATATTTCTCGACAAAAATGGAAATATTATAATTATAAATGGAGACAGAACGAAAACTAAGACGATGGAATGAGTACATCGAGGAACTATTTCATGACCAGAGAGAAGCCAGTATATTCCTAGATAGGCAAACCGAAGATGTGGGCCCAGAGATAACCAAATCAGAGGTTAGTCAATAGACTCTATAAAAACCAATAAATCTGCTGGTCCAGATGAATTTCCTAGCGATCTGATAAAGTTGGTCAACGAGAAAAACTAGGACATAATAGTAGAACTGTTCAACGCTATCTATAGTATACTACGGGAATTATCCCTAGAGAAATGTTGACATCAGCATTTGTGTGTTTTCCAAAGAAAGTGAATTCCAAAGAATACAGTGACTACCGAACCATAAGCTTAATGTCACATACCTTGAAAATTCTGCTGAAAATTATCCACGCCAGAATACACTCTAAACTGGAGCTGGATATTAGTGACACTCAATATGGATTCTGCAATGGTATGGGTACCAGAGAGGTATTATTCTCCTTCAACGTGCTGACACAGAGATGATTGGATGTTAACCGTCCCCTTTACGTCTGTTTTATAGACTACAATAAAGCGTTTGGTAAAGCAAAACATGATCGACTCATGGAAATTCTGAAAACTAAAAACCTAGATGAAAGAGATTTAAGACTAGTAACACACAGAGAGATGGAAATAAAGAGAGGAGTCCGGCAAGGCTGCATACTATCACCTCTATTATTTAACGCTTATTTTAAGAGGTAATGCGAGAAACTCTGGAAGATGAAACAGTCGGCATAAAAGTAAATGTAGTCTTAGTTAACAACATCAGATATGCAGATGATGTTGTTAACTTGCACAGTAGTAATAGCCGATAGTTTACAAGACCTGCAAAGACTCATGAGTAAAATATTAAGGTTTAGTAGGAAGTACGGACTCTCTCTCAATATCAAAAAGACGAAATTTATGAAAATTAGTAAAAACAACCATAATACTAAAGAAATCTTGATACTAGAGGGCCAGCAGATCGAAAGAGTAAAAAAGTATCTACACTTACCTAGGAAAACTTATAACAGAAAATAATGATACAATTGGATATAGTAATTGAGTCAATACTCGCAATCTTTAGTTTGTATTTTTATTAGTTGTTATATAATCATGGGGCAACCGGTTTCGAGTCTTACAATATATGACTCATCATCAGGCCCAGTACAAAAAGTCTTCTCAATACAAACTACAAGCTAAAAAAACAAAACGTTAGACATGTACACATATATAAAACATGATTATATAACAACTAATAAAAACACAAACTAAAGATTGCGAGTATTGACTCAATTACTATATCCAATTGTATAATGGACTCGCATTGGCAACCCTTTCATCATTAGAAAATAATGACTACACTGCAGAAATCAAAGTCAGAATCGAAAAAGCACTTTCTAATTTTATGAAAATGAAAAAGGTCCTATGTAGGTAACATTAGCTCTTAAAGTACGCCTAACAAAATGTTACGTATACAGTGTACTATACTATGGAGTGGAATCATGGACGTTAAATGTAGAGACAATGAGACGACTTAACGCCTTTAAAGAGTTACGAACAACGAAGTACTAAAACGAATAGGTAAAGAGAAGGAAGTTGGACTTAAAATTAAAGAAATAAAACTACAGTATCTCCGACATGTGATGCGGGGCGAGAAGTATGGCATCCTGCGACTCATAATGCAAGGAAAAATAGATCGCAGAAGAAGCATCGGAAGAAGACGAATTTCATGGCTGAAGAACCTGCGAGAATGGTTTGGATGCAGCTCAAAAGAACTATTTAGAGCTACTGCCTCAAAAATTAAAATAGCTATGATGATTGCCAACCTCCGTAGCGGAGATGGCACCTGAAGAAGAAAAGTGCAACTTGATTGTGAGTGATTGTTGATTGTGAGTGATTGTGAGTTGATTGTTTAGTATAGTATGAGTGCTGGTGGACATTTTTGGGCAGGTATTTGAGGTATTCTAAAAATTTTCAGATACCTCTTACATAGTTTCCCAATACGGAAATGTAGATATGGCAGGAGGGTAGCGGACATTTAACAACCCCCAAATTAAAAAATATGTCAAAATTAAAAAAAAAATATCTTTGAGACAACTTGTAATAATAATAATATTTAATAAAGTTGAAGGATATCAACTACAATATGTTACTATTTTCACTAAGCAATGGTTCTATAATATATACGTATAGTCTGGGAGGTAGTGTCAAATTTTTACGGTGATTTTAGCCCGGATTATATGAATTTATTTTGGTAGATAGTACTTGTTTTATAACGAGAATGTCTGTCAGCTGGCGCGACTTCGGGGCTTTAGGCAAAAAAAGATAAAATATGAAAGTAGATGGAAAAACCCTACAACTTATATGTCAAATATTTATATCCGTGCGTTACATCAATAATAGCCTAGTGGCTTTTTCACCCAGAGGCGGGTCGGATTCGATTCAGGGCGTCGGAAATTCTTTTTGTTTTTAAAATTGACATTTTGATTTGAAAAATAATTGTTTTTATAATACTTTCTTATATTGTGACGTACAGTATGTCCCTGTAAGTTGTATCCATATGAACAACTTTTTTATTATTAATTTTAAGAAAAAAAGTTATTCTTTATAAAAAGTTTTGCATTAGTATGTTCTTTAAAGGTAAAATATTCAAAAACCTATAAAATTTAAAGAACCGCTTGGATTGACGTGAAATTTGGCATACAGTATACCTAGCTAACAAGTCAAAGAAAAAAAGTGAAATAAAAATAAGTAAATAACTGAAAATAATGTTAGTTATCCATAATTTTTCAACAATTTTTTTTTCAATTATATTTTTTTATATATATATTTTCACGGTTTTTGCTGTAAATTTTAAAGAACCGTCTGGATTGACATGAAATTTGTCACACGCATAGCTAATATGTCAAAGAAAAAAGTGATATGGTGCCGATGTGTGCTTTTGCCCTGGGGGTGAGTTTCACCCCATCTCGTAAGTGAAAAAATTTATGTCCAAGGTAAGTCCCGAAATGGATAAACTGACTAATTTTAAGCAACTTTTATTCTATAGAGTTTTTTCACCAAATCAACACTTTCCGAGTTATGTGCAAGTAAATATGTTCATTTTTCGACAAAATAACCACGTTTTCAGAAGGATTTTCGCAAATAACTCAAAAAGTAAGTTTTGGTCGAAAAAAAAATCTGATCAAAAATGTAGCACGTAAAAAAGTGAAAAACATGGTGTATACATTAGGTCACTATACCTAGTAGAAGCAGAGTTATAGCTAATAAAAAATAGGTTCATATTCGTCAAATTCCAAATCAAATATTTTAACGTACCATAACCAAAAAAACAAAGCACTTTTTTGGGGAAAACTCATTTTAACTTTTTTAAAGTGTTTAAAAAATGCATATTTTTGTTTTTTAAAAAAATTTTTAGCATCAAAGGTAAACAAGTTACGCTCAAAATAAAGTTGGTACCTTTTTTTTGGTAAGAAATCGGGAAAATAACCCCATAATTCGCATTTCAAATGAACTTAATTGTTACCACTTTACAAGTTTTTTACTCGTGTATGTATTGATCATATGATCTGTAAGTTTCATCGATTCAAAGTCCTTATTTTTGAAAGAGCTGTAGTTAAAAGGGCTTGAACGACTCACTTACGACGAGTGTATGCAAATTTAGAAACACCGAATCTTAACCAATTTTTGTCTTACAGAAAAACAAAAATATACAAAATATTCAGAAAAGTAAAGCCGACTTTTTTTATTGTTTAAGATTTTTGGTATCTCTAACAATTTTTAAGTTATTTTGAAAAACAGAATTTTTTCAAAATTAAAATTTTTAAAAATTAAATTTTACTTTAAAACCAAACTTTTTCAAAAATAAGCAATTTGAATTAACGAAACTTACAAATCATATAAACACAACATAAGTAAAGTAACTTGTGAAGCGGTAAGGATTAATTTTATTTAAGTTGCTAACTAGGGGTGATCTTCCTGATTTTTTTTGCCAAAACAAAAGGGACCAACTTTATTTTGAACATAACTTGTTTACATTTGATACTAGAAATTTTTTTTACAAAAACAGAAATAAAGATTTTTTTAAACACTTTAAAAAAGTTGTGTGTTTTCCCCAAGAATGCTTCATTATTTGGATATTTCACATTGAATTATTCTATTTGGAATTTTTCGAATATGAACCTATTTGTCATTAGATATAATACCTAATTTTTCATTAGACCTATACAATACACCGTTTTTTTCACTTTTTTATAGGCTATAGTTTTGCTAAGAATATTTTTTTGAACAAAATGCTTACGTTTTGAGTTATTCGCGAAAAACCGTCTAAAAACCTGGTTATTTTGTCGAAAAATGAACATATTTATTTGCACATAACTCGAAAAGTATTGGTTTGGTGAAAAAACTCTATAGCACAAAAGTTGCTTAAAATTAGTCAGTTTATCCATTTCGGGACTTACCTTGGACATACATTTTTTCACTTACGAGATGGGGTGAAACTCACCCCCAGGGCAAAAGCACACATCGGCACCATATCACTTTTTTTCTTTGACATATTAGCTATGCGTATGACAAATTTCATGTCAATCCAGACGGTTTTTTAAAATTTACAGCAAAAACCGTGAAAGAATGTTCTATAATTGAAAAAAAAATTGTTGAAAAATTATGGAAAACTAACATTATTTTCAGTTATTTCAATTCTGATAACTCTTTTATTATTAATTTTACGAAAAAAAGTAATTCTTAATAAAAAGTTCTGGATGGTCTAAATTTTATCAATTTTATACGAGGTATGTCAAAAAAGATAAATTTAGATCAAAATTAAGGTAACTTTATAGTTCGGAATATTTCAATTAGAAAGATGTAATTACATACTTAAACATAGTATTTAATTCTAAATAACTTTTCATAAAAACAATTTTCGGTATTGTGAAAATAAACGTATTTTACTCTTGAGCGAAATTCATATTTTTTGACGTACCTTGTATAAAATTGATAAAATTTGACATAAGATGGTTGTATTTTAGGTTTTAGACTATGCGAAATTTTTTATTAAGAATCACTTTTTTTCGTAAAATTAATAATAAAAGAGTTATCTGAATTGAAATAACTGAAAATAATGTTAGTTATCCATAATTTTTCAAAAAAAATTTTTTTTTCAATTAGAAGGATGTAATTGCATACTAGAATATAGTTTTTAATTATAAACAACTTTTCATAATAGGACCATGCAGAGCTTTTCACGAAGAAAAAATTTTTGTTGTAAAATTAATAATAAAAATGTTTTACATATGGAAACAACTTACAGGGACATACTGTATAAATAATAAAAACGTAGTATTATAAAAACAATTCTATTTCAAATCAAAATGTCAATTTTAAAAACAGAAAAGATTTCCGACGCCAGGAATTGAACCTGACCCGCTTGGGCGAAAAAGCCTGGAGCCAGGTATTCTAACCACTAGGCCATGATGGATGTAACTCACGGGGACAAATATTTGATAAATCAGTTGTAGGGTTTTTCCATCTACTTTCATATTTTATCTTTTCTTGCCTAAAAGCCCCGGTTTTGGGCCAGCTCACACTTCATTTGTTAATAAGCTTTGGAACAACTGGTTATAGAAAAAAAATCAGCCATGCTAAAATATTTCGGTCAAACTTGACGCTACTTCCCGGTCTAAGCAGTTCAATAACATTTCTTTGCTATTTTATATTTGGTATATATAAAAGTATCTGTTTGTTTTAGGGTCTTACTCCAGTACATCGTTAGAAAAATGCGTCAATGGAATAATAACTTCCAGAAGTCTAAATGATGAAAATATTTACTTAATTAATACAGATATCAGACTATCACGACCTGCTATCTATTATGACATTGCGTATGAATTACGTCTTTTCAATCAGAAACCAACTTTTTATATTATTTCAGGAAATATTACAAAAATACTACACAAACTATATATGTTTGACAGACTAAACAACAATGCTTCAGTTATAATAATCAACGAAGCTTTCAATACCAATATTTTTCAGCTTTTGGAATACTACTTTTTGAGCAAAGCTATTATTCTTACAGATAACACTAATGGTAACACAATTAAAAATAAACCAAATTTGCATGGCACGAATCTGCGCCCTAGTCATTCGGCATTTAATACGACGTGTTATGATAACAATATTTATCTAACTGAAACCTCTCATCTCGTTTTCCAAAAATTAAAAGCACTACATCCGTTCGCTCCACCTTATGTTTTTAATAGGACATCTGGAATATTCACATCAATAATAAACATAATTGCAGAAAGGTTAAAAATTAAAGTCCAATATTATGCAAGCAACGTGTCTTTAGCTTCACATCGATTGGATCCGCAATTTTTAACAAGGAACTTCGATTTATTTGTAGGACCTGTTTACATGGCAGTTACAGAAACATATTATTTCTCAAAATCAATTTTTATTACTTATGATCCACCAATATATGTGTTCCCAAGAATACAAAGAAGAAATATCTTCAAGATTATATGCAAGGAATTTTCGTTACTTGTCTGGCTTTGGTTTTTGAGTCTTTTTGCACTTTTATACTTTATGTTTTTTATCTTTGAAAGATTAACTTTTTCTGAAAGCAAAATATCATCGACATATATACTACTATTGAGCATATTATTAGAAGGAACAGCTCCTGTTCGTATAAAAAATATTTCTTTAAAAATACTCTTTACTACATTTTTAATATTTACAATCATATTTAGCACGTTGTATAAGGCAAAAATGTTTGATATAATGAAAGAAGGTTTCAGTTATAACTTATATAACTCCAAAGAGGACATATTAAAGTATAGATTGGAGGTTGGCCTTAGAGATATTTCCTTCGCTGAAATATATCGTCTTTCAACTAGTTCATTTGAAAGAGCCATCTATCACAACCATTTATTTGTGGAGTGCGGAGAATATAAGAATTGTTTAAATAGAACTGCGACACAGAAAAATTTAGTCACTGCTATGATCCTTCGATACCTGCAATACCTTTTGCCAAAGTATTTTTTGGATGATGAAGGAAAATCTCAATTCCATGTCATTTATCTGCCATTTAGTCCTCTATATTTTGGACTGGCCTTTTTAAAAGACCATCCACAAATACATTCATTTAACAGATATCTTCTATTGTTAAAAGAAAGAGGTTTTGTAGATTATTTTCAGAGAGAATATGAGTGGAAGTACCAGGCGGCAATGGCACTTCCTTCTAATACTAAAGGTGCAATCTCCAAGAGTTTGTCTTTGAAAAGCTTTGAAACTGTATTTTTATTATATTTTATGGGTATTATTATAAGTTTTATTTCGTTTCTTACTGAACTTATAGTTCAAAAGGCAAAAAAGGCAACAGCAATGTAATACGTATGTGTTGATCGTTACAATGTTTTTTTTTTTATAAAAAGTTACTTTACTGTAGTAGTTACAACTGTAACTGATCAAAGGATGAAATGTTTTTATTGGGTACCACAGGTTAAATCCATACAGATTCTTTCCGCTTCTAGTCTAAGAGCTAGTGAACCTTTTGACTAACGGTCGTCCTGTAAGGCTAGAAATTTGTAGAGTGATAATTCATAGCACACCAAAGCTAAAAACCATGACCTGGCAGGCCTCAGCGGTGCACGTGTATCTACCAGGTGAATCGAAAAGTGCAAATTTAGGGGGTAAAATAAACTTTCTCCTGTAAGGTTTAAATTTAAGTATGTGTTTGAGTAAGTCATTTAAAAGAAATGTGTAAAATGACAGGCGATTCTGAAGAGCATAAGACCTTGCCAGGCGAGGGGAAAGATTAGGAGTTTTTCCTAAATTTATTTTTTTTGCATCGAACAAATTTTTTTTAAGTTTTTTGAATCATTCCAAACAGAAAAGGTCTTTGGTGATTTTTCTCTTAAGTTAATAGTTTTTGTTATATAAGCGATTAAAAATTTTGAAAATTGCGAAATCGACCATTTTTAACCCCAAATCGGATATTTATCTAAAAATCTCAAAGTTGCCAAGGTAGGTAGATATTCTTTAAACATTGATTGATGAAATCCCAAAGAGTTTTTTGCAATACAATATCGGAAACCCCTTTGTTTTTTAATTGCTAATCAAGCGGACGCTTCACTGTAGTATAAGTGAGGACGTTTGAGTTGGCATAAATTCATTATCTCGAGAATTGGCAAATTTCAAGAGCAATCTTCAGACAGGTCGATTTTTATTTTTAAATTAGGACTTTTTGGCATATATATAATACTAGTGACGTCATCCATCTGAGCGTGATGACGTAATCGATGATTTTTTTAAATGAGAGTAGGGGTTGTGTGATAGCTCATTTGAAAGGTTATTTAATTCTCTATTCACTAATATAAACAATAACATAATTATTTATACAGGGTGTACAAAAAAATTTTTTTTATTAAATTAACGTTGAATAAATTTGACAAATAGAAGAAAAAAATTTTTTTGTACACCCTGTATAAATAATTATGTTAATGTTTATATTACTGAATAGAGAATTAAATAACCTTTCAAATGAGCTATCACACAACACCTACTCTTATTTAAAAAAATAATCGATTACGTCATCACGCCCAGATGGATGACGTCACTAGTATTATATATATACCAAAAAGTCCTAATTCAAAAATAAAAATCGACCTGTCTGAGGATTTCTCTTCAAATTTTCCCATTCTCGAGATAATGAATTTATGCAAGCTCAAACGTCCTCAATTATACTACAGTGTAGCGCCCGCTTGATTAGCAATTAAAAAAACAAAGCGGTTTTCGTTATTTTATTGCAAAAAACTCTTCGGGATTTCATCAATCAATGTTTAAGGAATATCTGCGTACCTTGCCAATATTGAAATTTTTAGATAAATGTCCGATTTGGGTTAAAAATGGCCGATTTCGCAATTTTCAAAATTTTCAATCGCTTATATAACAAAAACTATTAACTTAAGAGAAAAATAACTAAGGACCTTTTCTGTTTGGAATGATTCAAAAAGCCTAAAAAAAATTTGTTCGATGCAAAAAGAATAATTTTAATAAAAACCCCTAATCTTTCCCCTCGCCTGGCAAGGTCTTATGCTCTTCAGAATCGCCTGTCATTGTACACATTTCTTCTAAATGACTTACTCAAACACATACTTAAATTTAAACCTTACAGGAGAAAGTTTATTTTACCCCCTAAATTTGCACTTTTCGATTCACCTGGTAGATACACGTGCACCGCTGAGGCCTGCCAGGTCATGGTTTTTAGCTTTGGTGTGCTATGAATTATCACTCTACAAATTTTTAGCCTTACAGGACGACCGTTAGTCAAAAGGTTCACTAGCTCTTAGACTATTCATGCTCATTGCTCATACCATAACTGATTTTTAGTGATTTTTTTTAGTATATTATAGCTTTATTCTTCAAGAATATCGATGTAATAATATTATTGCTAAAGAGGTAAGTGTCATTGTGTACCGTGTGTAACAATGATAGTGTGTTTTTTACTTAAAGTTTGGAACACCATGTGGAATATTGTAGCGTATATAAAATATTGAAATTGAAACTATCTTGTAGCCTTAGGCTTTCTTAACATTTTGCTTTTAATTCCTTCGCTTATGTTGGATAATAAAAAAGTTAGGTATATTAACAACTAGCAATATTATTCATCAATACAGGGTGTTTCTAAATAAGTGCGACAAACTTGAAGGTGTAATTCTGCATGAAAAAGTAATGACTGTTTGCTCTATAAACATAATGTTTGTAAATGCTTTGTTTCCGAGGTACGGGATGTTGAATTTATTCTTACAAACTGATGATTTATTTAATGCTCTAAAACTGGTTGAGATATGCAAATGAAAGAAATTTGGTAGGTTTTAAGAGGAAGTTATTGCGCATTTTTTGATATACAATTAAGAATTTTATATTCACCATTGGCGTGCATACGGGTATAAACATTTTAGATATATTTTATACAGTATAAAGTAGAAAAATTAAAGATTACCCATGAACGATCATATCAATCACTTATTTTGTATTTGCTGTCTTTTTCTATAAATAACAAACGTGTGTTATAGAAAAAGACAGAAACTACAAAATAAGTGATCGATGTGATCGTTCATGAGCAATCTTTCATTTTTCCGACTGTATACGCTGTGAGCTCGTACGTAGGGGGGATATTTACAAATTCGCGAGCGCCAGTAGTGGCAAGTCTGTAAACGTTTACCGGAAATTTGACATAAATGTCAAAGTGATTAATTTAAAATTAAAATTAAAAACATTAGTTATAAAAAATATTAGTCAGTCAAAGCTGTGGTATATATTTTTACCTTAAATATACTTACGTTTTAAATACTGAATTTAAGTTTTTTTAATGTTCCGTAATATGTAATTATAATTTAATCTAAAAATCTTAGCGCCATCTACACGATAATTGTGAAAGTATCCGAAGTATGAAATTCATATTTTATCAATAGAATGTCAAAATGATTAGCAAAATCTTAAAAAAATCAATTACAATTTATTTACTTTTTTGCGTTGTAAATGTTAAGCGATAACAATTAAATAATCTCTGAGCTTCGCTGGTGGCGCTCCTAGCGGATTACTAATTCAACTTTCACCGCTAATTTTTAAATTTATTATTTAATTGTTTTCGCTTAATATTTACAACGCAAAAAAGTAATTAAATTGTAATCGCTTTTTTTAAGATTTTGCTAATCATTTTGACGTTCTATTGATAAAATATGAATTTCTTACTTCGGATACTTTCACAATTATCGTGTAGATGGCGCTAAGATTATTAGAATAATTTATAATTACATATTACGGAACACTAAAAAAACTTAAATTCAGTATTTAAAACGTAAGTATATTTAAGGTAAAAATATATACCACAGCTTTGACCAACTAATATTTTTTATAATTCATGTTTTTAATTTTAATTTTAAATTAATCACTTTGACATTTATGTCAAATTTCCGGTAAAGGTTTACAGACTTCTCACTACTGGCGCTCGCGAATTTGTAAATATCCCCTCTACGTACGAGCTCACAGCGTATAATAGTTTATAGTGTATAATATAATGTAGTGTAGTCTCTTTATCTTTGGTATACACACCATTGCTTTTTTTTTTAATTTGAATGATGTCCTTGTATTTGGACACCAAGGAAATTAATTCCTAGTTTTATTGATCAAAAAAGCTTATTATTTTTTTAAATTTTCCATATTCTTTTAAAGTATTTCCATACTCTAACAAGTCAAAACTATTACATGCCTTAATTTTTAAAACTCTCTAAATTTTTAAACCGTTATATTTTTAAACTAGCAACTAAATTAATTAATAATTCTACACTATATTAATTTTAAATGAACAAATAATTTCGCAAAATACACAAGATGAACATGACAAGAACTATAATAATAATAAATTACAATAAATATTGAAATGACATTTTCTAATGTTTAATGACATTAATATCAAAAATGGCACAACTGTTCTTCTTTTTTGGTGATTTTTCACTAAAATCGTGTCAAAAGTTAAGAATTTTTTGACAATTTTGCAAAGTTGGTATCTCTGATAATTTAAGTTTTTTCTTGGCTATGTTAAGCAAAAACTTGTATGGTGAAACGCAAATTTCAGCTAAGAAATTTTTTTTGATTAAGCAAAACTGACGTAAGATTTTACTTAGATCACGTTGGTGGAACCGGGCGTGAATTAAATTGTAAATATTTTTTATGATATAGTTTACTTAGCTATAGAATTATTCATCCCACTAAAAAAGTATTCAAAACTTAGATTCCCTCCTTGGTTCTCTTCAGAGCTGACGAACGTGCTAGCTGAGAAAAAGAAAGCTCACAAAAAATATCTTTTATCTTAATCAGTTCTGGATTATCAGCCTTTTTCTCAGCTGAGGGCCAATTGTAAATTGTTAAAAGCTGAAAGCTACAGAAATCCTATTTACTTGACAGAATTATCACTGAGAAATAGTTTGAAGGGATTTTGGTCATTTGTGAATTCACCAAGGGCAAAGCCCTCATTGCTTGCTGTGTTGAGGTATGGTGGTGTTGAATCCAGTCATGGACCAGATATTGTAAATATTTTTGCAGAATATTTTTCTTCGGTATATTCCACTCAAATATATGTGTCACACCCAGTGACTCACCTTCATTTGGTCTTACTAACCTGACTGGTTTCAACATAAATGTATCTGATATTTATCTAAGATTATCAGAACTGGACACGAATAAGGGTTCTGCTCATCATGGATTGCCTCATGGTCGCCCATATAAACATTTTTACGTAGAGGAACACGCGAAGATGTTGCGCATTACATTTTGTATACTTTGGATGACAATACATACAGTGAGGACATTTGAGTTGGAATAAATTCATTTTCTCGAGAATGGGCGACTCTGGAGATAAATTACAAATTAGGTCGATTTTTATTTTTAATAATTTTTTAACATATTTATATTTCATACTAGTGACGTCATCCATCTGGGCGTGATGGTGCAATCGATGATTTTTTTTTAAATAAGAATAGGGGTCGTGTGATAGCTTATTTGAAAGGTTATTAAATTCTCTATTCAATAATATAAACAATAACAATATTAATTATACAGGGTGCTAATTTTTTTTTTAATTAAATTAATTGAGATAAAAAAAGAATGTATATAATTTATTTAATTCGAAAAACATTTTACTGTTGTCCGAAATCAGGAAAAAATATTTATTGGATAAATAAATATGTTTTTTCGCTTAAATTCAATATTAAAGCTGCCACCCACCTGCCTCTTGGCAGTTTGAACATTTAATTTTAGCGAAAGGGGTTGTGTGATTGGTTGCCTACTATTACTAAATTCTTATTTATTGTAAAAATACAACTAGAAATAGTCAATATAAGTTCTATTCGTTTCCGAAAAAATATAAGATTAAATTTGTACCTACTGTCAGTGAAACTAATAAATGGGAAATGGCTGTTGTCGGTGGACTTATTTCATATATAGTTATAATGTATATTTACATTTAACTAGGTAGGTATATATTATAATATAATAATATAACTAAAAACAAAAACATAAACAAAATGCGCTAATGTCACTGTCACTAAATTAAATGATAAACGTCAAAATTTTTAGTAAACAAGACATAAACGTAAAAAATATACTGACATTGTTACAGTTAAAATTCCTTTAAAAATTTTTTAAGTTAATTATTGGTATAAATTACAATAATTATTGTATTAAAATAAACAAGTTTAAGTAATTTAATTTGCAGTTTATATACGATTAATATTAAAAGTGGCATGCGCTACTTGAATCTAACTTCAGTCCGTGAGTAATGACCCGTGAGTAACTTCAGCCCGTGAGTAATGAATTATTACTCACGGGTACAGTAATGGGTGCTATTATCTATGAAAAAATAGCGAATAATGAGCATGTTATTAAACGGTCGTAGAAAAATTATTTTAATGTCCGACTGGTCTATTATTTGACACATGATGACATTATTTCGAAGTCTGTTAAGTATGATATAACGCCCAAGGGCGTGTTATTGAATAATAACGCACTAGGGCCTATTAAATTTAAATAACGAGTTAAATACTGTCAAGTTGACAAATAAAACTCTAACTAAAACTATGGTTACCACAATTATTACGTTACGACTGTTTCTGGTAAATGTGCTTATTAGAAAACTAATTAATTCAAAATTCATTCAAATTTTTTGCATATAAAGAATAATTTAGTCGGAAAATAAACGTTGAAGACACCACGGGTATTATAATAATAACGCTTTCGGTCAACGTATATACCTCGGGCCGAAGGCCCTCGGTCATTGACCTCAAGCGTTATTATCCTTATAATACCCTTGTACTTAATAACTAAAACAATTTATGGACATTTTTTTAACGGTAGTTTTATGATGATTTTTATTGGAAACATGAATGGACCATTTGCATTGAAATTTACAATAACTTATGAATAATTAATAATTTGTCATAGGACCATCTCTCTGTCCTTATCTTTCCTGCTTACGCTATCTGTAGCATTATTGTAAGTTTATTTTAAAATCTTCTGTGTTTTTAAAGCAACCTTTGTAACGTCATATTGTTATATTTTGTAATGACAGTTTTCAAGTCTAACGTAAAATTATACAGGGTGAGTTATGAGGAACTGTACATACTCCTACCTCGTATAGAGACTCCTATGGGGAATAACAAATGACCATTAAAAAGTGTCTGCTCCCATTGTTTAATAATATACAGGGCGAGTTTTGCATTTTGACAGAAATTTTTATTCGTCATAATTTTTGAACGGTCAGATCGATGTGTCTCTTATTTTGGCCAATCGTTACACTATTACCACCTAATCAACTAATTTATTCAAACTAGAAAAAAATCAGGTCCGGCTTTAAAAAAATTAGGTCTTGTGGGTCTTACAAAAAATTTCACCCTGTATACGCTTTTTGAAAACTCTAATATGAATTTTACAAATTAGACAAGTAGGAAATTAAAATGGCATATTCATTTTTTCCCCACACGATTACTTAATTTTATATAAAAAAAAATCAAATTTGACTATGAATAATTAAAAGTTTGGTAAAGTGAACCATAGATTTAAAAAAAATAACTTTTATTAACAAAATTAATTTTTTTTGGACAAATATTTAATTTATGTTACCACCAATCAACTGATTTACTCAAACAAGAAAAAAATCAGGCCCGGATTTAAAAAATAAGTTCGTTTGGGTCTTAGAAAAAATTTCACCCTGTATACGCTTTTTGAAAACTCTAATATGATTTTTACAAATTAGACAAGTAGGAAATTAAAATGGCTTATTCATTTTTTCCCCACACGATTACTTAATTTTTTATAAAAAAAATCAAATTTGACTATGAATAATTAAAAGTTTGGTAAAGTGAACCATAGATTTAAAAAAAAATAACTTTTATTCCAAAAATTATTTTTTTTTGCACAAATAAGTTACTTATGTTACCATCCAATCAACTGATTTATTCAAACTAGAGAAAAATCAGGTCCGGATTTAAAAAATTAGTTCGTTTTGGTCTTAGAAAAAATTTCACCCTGTATACGCTTTTTGAAAACTCTAATATGAATTTTACAAATAAGACAAATAGGCAATTAAAATGGCATATTTATTTTTTCCCCACACGATTACTTAATTTTTTATTAAAAAATCAAATTTGTCAAAATCGGAATTTTAACCTAAAAATGAAAAAAAAAATGGACTCACGGTTTAACTCGCTACAACTCTGTTCCATTTTAATATTTTTTTTTTCTGAAATTTTTACAGCACATAACTCTTACCATTGTGAAACTATGAAAATTATTGTAGACTTTCAGTCTTCTTCTTGTAAAAGTTGCAAACTTGTAAATCGCAAAAATTAGGTGGAAAAATTGAAAATTTATCAATTTGATCACGTCTATGTTAAACTATAGAGTCCAAAAGAAGTGTTATGGGAAGTTTTAGATCTAGACGTGTTATAAAAAAAAAATGGTAAAACTTTTAATTTTAAGAAAAACGTTGTTTTTGTAAATTAATTTTTGTAAAAAAAAAATAATTTTTTTAAATCTATGCAAAAACTTTGCCAAACTTTTTATGCATAGTCAAATTTGATTTTTGAATAAAAAAAAAAATAAGTAATCCTGTGGGGAAAAAATAAATATGCCATTTTAATTGCCTATTTGTCCTATTTGTAAAATTCATATTAGAGTTTTCAAAAAACGTATACAAGGTGAAATTTTTTCTAAGACCCAAACAAATTAATTTTTTAAATCCGGGCCTGATTTTTTTCTAGTTTGAATAAATCAGTTGATTGGGTGATAACATAAATTAAATATTTGTTAAAAAAAATTCATTTTTGTAATAAAAGTTATTTATTTTAAATCTATGGTTCACTTTACCAAACTTTTAATTATTCATATTCAAATTTGATTTTTTTTATAAAAAATTAAGTAATCATGTGGGGAAAAAATAAGTATGCCATTTTAATTGCCTATTTGTCTAATTTGTAAAAATCATATTAGAGTTTTCAAAAAGCGTATACAGGGTGAAATTTTTTCTAAGACCAAAACGAACTTATTTTTTAAATCCGGGCCTCATTTTTTTCTTGTTTGAATAAATCAGTTGATTGGTGGTAACATAAATTAAATATTTGTCCAAAAAAAATTAATTTTGTTAATAAAAGTTAATTTTGTTAAATCTATGGTTCACTTTACCAAACTTTTAATTCATAATCAAATTTTATTTTTTTATAAAAAATTAAGCAATCGTGTGCGGAAAAAAATAAATATGTTATTTTAATTGCCTATTTGTCTAATTTGTAAAATTCATATTAGAGTTTTCAAAAAGCTTATACAGGGTGAAATTTTTTCTAAGACCCAAACGAACTAATTTTTTTAAAGCCGGACCTGATTTTTTTCTAGTTTGAATAAATCAGTTGATTAGGTGGCAATAGTGTAACGATTGACCAAATAAGAGACACATCGATCTGACCGTTCAAAAATTATGACGAATACAATTTTCTGTCAAAATGCGAAACTCGCCCTGTATATTATTAAACAATGGGAGCAGACATTTTTTAATGGTCATTTGTTATTCCCCATAGGGGCCTCTATATGAGGTAGGAGTATGTACAGTTCCTCATGACTCACCCTGTATATCATTCTGTTTACGTAGGAATTTAATACAGTTTTTGAAGATTGTATTGTGTCTGTGTTTACTATGGAAAATAAAAGTAGATACCTACTATAAGTGTTGTTTTAGTACCATTGTGTGAAACTAAAACCATTAAAAACCCCAATAAAATATTTATTAAGGCCAGTCGATAAGAAACGGCGTTGAAAGTGCATATTGATAGGACATTTTCAGTTCATTCTCAAAGTCTTCATATACAGGGTGTTAGTAAATAAGTATGAAAAACTTTAAGGGGAAATTCTACTTGAAAAAAGGATGACAGTTTGCTCTATATACGTATGTCTGCAAATGATTCGTTTCCGAGATACGGGGTGTTGAAATTTTTATTTCAAACTGCGAATTTTTTTTGCTCCAAGACCGTTTGAGCTATGGAAATTAAATTTGGTGGGTTTTAAGAGCATTTTTTGATATACAAATAACAATTTTGTATTCATCATTGGCGCGCCTACGGGTAATGGTCTGAATTTTTTTAAAGAAAAAAATAGTACGCCACTGAGATATTTCAAATTAAAAATTATTTTTGTATTCCACGTTTAATTTATGAAAAAGAACTTTTTTTGTATTTTTTTCATATGGTGCAACGTTTTTATGCCAAAAAATAAAACATCTTCGCCCGTATTTTTCATTTCGTAATACATTATCAAGAACTCTCCAATATAATAATACCAAAGTAGAACAATAACAGAAAATATTACTAAAAAGATTTTAACTAGGTGCAAAGTTACAACAAATGTTCAAAATTACCTCCTTTAAAGGTGACAGAATAATTTTATATTCACCATTGGCGCCCATACAGGTAATGGTCAGAATTTTTTAAAGAAAAAAAAACAGTACGCCACTGAGATACGTCAAATTAAAAATAATTTTTGAATTCCTCGTTCAATTTACAACAAAAAATCATTCTGTCTTTTTTCACATGCGGCGCCGTTTTTATACAAAAAAATAAAACATCTTATCGCTTACAAATGATTCGAGGTAGATTCCTTATGCATAAAAACTTATTTCAAATACTTTGTAAACGTTAAGATGTTTTATTTTTTTGCATGATACGGCGCCTCATATGAAAAAAAGACAAGAACAATTTTTTCTCGTAAATTGAACGAGAAATTCAAAAATGATTTTAAATTTGACATATCTCAGTGGCGTACTATTTTTTTCTTTAAAAAATTAAGGTCATTATTTGTACGCGCGCCAATGGTGAATATAAAATTACTCTGTCACCTTTAAAGGATGTAATTTTGAACATTTATTGTAGCCTTGCATATAGTTAAAATATTTTTAAAAATATTTTCTGTTATTGTTCTAGTTTGGTATTACTTTATTGGAGAGTTCTTGATAATGTATTACGAAATGAAAAATACGAGCGAATATGTTTTATTTTTTTGCATAAAAAAGGTGCACCATATGAAAAAAAGACAAGAAAGGTCCTTTATCATAAATTAAACGTGAAATACAAAAATAATTTTTAATTTGAAATATCTCAGTGGCGTACTATTTTTTTCTTTAAAAAAATTCAGACCATTACCCGTAGGCGCGCTAATGGTGAATACAAAATTGTTATTTGTATATCCAAAAATGCGCAATAACTACCTCTTAAAATCCACCAAATTTAAATTCCATAGCCCAAACGGTCTTGGAGCAATAAAAAAAATCGCAGTTTGAAATAAAAATTTCAACACCCCGTATTTCGGAAACGAAGCATTTGCGGACATACGTTTATAGAGCAAACTGTCATTATTTTTTCATGTAGAATTACTCGTTAAAATTTTTCATACTTATTTACTAACACCCTGTATATCTGAAATCATTTTTTTAATGAAGTTGAATATCTGTGGTCTTATTAATAGTTTTCTAATAAATGAAGTGTATTTTGAACAAAAAGAAAATTATAACTTTTGGTACATTTTGGTAGGTGTGAATTTACAAATTTAATATTTAATACCTATACAATATTTTTCTGGAATTGTTTATACTGTAAAATTAAAATAAACTATGTAATAATTCTCCTCTTCTGTCATTTTAAAAAAATTGTCCTAAATAAAGCCCAAATATTATGAAATATATCGTTCACAGCAACTATCTAAAGGTTTATAAGACTGAGGTACATCATAAAATGATTGCAACAAGTATCAAACATGATGAATTAATGGCGCGGATCTCAAATTTTATAATAATATGACGTCACGACCAGTGAGGGCGCGTTTTGGGCTGACTGCTATAATTTGAATTGTTTCTCGAAAAGATTACGTTATTACCGAGGGCCGAAAGTCCCTGAAAATTTCTATAATGTTTATTTTAATAAGTTACAGGGTTAAAAAGAAGATAAAATTTAGAATGATTTTTAATTTCATATCTCATTCAAAAGAAACATTTTATTTATTCTAAGGGACTTTCGGTAATCGGTAATAATGTTCATTCTGCGTTTAAATTTAAAAAAAAAATATTTATCTACTCTATGTCATATTATGTATAAGTTTTTAGTTTGTGAAAACTGTCATTATAGATAGCAGTGCGTGAAGGGTTTAAAGTGTGCGTGAAGTAACAATGTATTTTAAATGGGATTTACTTTTTCGCACACTTTCAATGGGTTTTTTTGGCATACTTTCATATAATCAAATATCCTTAACTTTCGCGTTGTCATGGTGATGACAATATGAGCAATGACTATAAGCAATGAGAACAAAATTTTTGACAGTTTTGTGGTTTGAAAGAAGTTAGGATTTTTAAATGTCAAAGTTCTAAAAATTGTAGAATAGAAATGAATTCCAGTGACGAAGAGTTACAGTTTTTTATTTGTTTATCGTTGATAAAATATTGTATGAAACTGTGCGTGAAGTACTTTTTGCGAACTTACGCGATGTATAGCACTCGCTCCGTTGTCGCTCGTGCTCTAAAAATCGCGTGCATTTTCACGAACTGTTTCATAAATAACTATTATTAGTTTTCTCAGGATTCAAAAAAAAATTAATGTATTAAAAAAACAATGGAGCCGAAATTTAGCGCATACGCCCTTAATTTAAACAGAGTGATATTCGTAGGTAACTAAAGACAAACGTTATTATTATTATTCTTTATTAATATAAATTTAATGATAATTGCAAATGAATAATTAATTACTTACTTAGAATAACTTAGTTCCATAATATATTACTACCGATTTATTGAGTTTATTAAAAGAGCCTATTTATTAAATGAATAATAAATTATCTCATGCCTGTAACATAATAAATATATTTTGTAAATATAGTATTTTGAAGCCATATTTATTATAATAATTATAATATTATATAATATAATTTATATTATAATATCTAACAAATATATAAATATAACCGTATAAAAAATATACGTTTTGAATTTTTTGTCTAAATTAACAATAGTTTAAGGGCGCACTAAAATTTATTGAAGGGCGCAGTGGCGCCCGTGGGCGCCGCGTTGCCGACCTCTGTACTAGAGTATGTTGTTCTGTTGATCTTTGTTTACGTATTTGCATGCAGCTTGGCGAAATATTAGTTCAAAATTCCCACTTCATTCAGCGGATGGCTTGCTTAAATATAACAGACGCCATGAAAACAACACCAACTGCTGCAATGGAGTTGCTCATTGGCATCACCTCTTTAGACATATATGCCAAAGAGGTGGCCGTGATAACGATGATTGCGCTCAGTGGGTGCAAACCTTGATGTAGAAATGGGACAATTGAGATGTCGTTTCTGGCGGGGTGAGCTGGAGGCACTGCCCCAGCTACATACGGGCCATGGATGCGACTCAATTAAACCTACGTTTGTCTAGAACTCCCGCAAACTGCAGACTTTTTATCGGCCGATAGTTTAGTCGAGTAAGTACAGCCGTTAGTGCGCATACCGAGCCAACTAAACAGTAGGGTTACTAGCTAGGTACAGCGTGCTTACAGGGTAGCAACAGCTGTGGACCAACTATTCTCGAACGATTTACTAAAGTTCGTATTTGACTGTTGAAGTGAGTGGTTCCATAATGAAAAAATTGTCCAGAAATGTGATTATTGCTCTCATTCAGTATGCTTATTTTAGCATTAAGTTTTTCATCTGGCGTTAAATTTTGCAGTGAAGGGACTAGAGACAAAGCAAAGTTTACATCTTCATCGAGATTATTAAATTAATTTAATGCTTTTAATAAAGCATCATCAATGTTCGTAGTCTTCGATGCATTAAGCCTCTTCTTCTGCTTACGAATAGGGGTGGTGGAATTAGATGGTACAGCTTGATCATCATCCTCATGATTTTCTTGAGAATGATTGTCCTCTTGCTTCAGGTTACCCTCGGTATTTCGATTTTCTATACATGGAAGTAGAAACAATAATATCAATACCTCATTGTATCGATACGTATCTCTGTTTCTTATGCACTGTTCTGGAAACGAGCTATTTATTTTGTCTCACTAAAAGTTTTATATTTTCATTTTTCGGTCTAGTAGATTTTTTGAGTTTCTATATCATTAAATTAAATATCGGTAGATTTTTGTTTCATTTCTTTATAACGTTAAACTGGAGCCAACTGGAATTAAAGAGCACAAAATGTAATTGATAACGAGCCCAGTCCAGAAATTGAAATCAGGAGAGGAGTTAGGCAGGGATGTATGGCAGGGAGGAGTCTCCATTACTCTTTATTGCATATAATGAGGTCATTTTTGAAGAAGCATTACTATCTAAAAGTGAAGGAATAATAATTAACGGAAGATCTATTAGCAACATAAGATATGCAGATGACACCGTGAATATGGCAGGCTCTGGTGAATAACTCCAATTACTACTAAACAAAACAAACAGTTTCTGTGAAGAATATGGACTAAAAATGAATATAAAACAGACCAAATACATGATAATATCTAAGAATAAAACAAACATACAAACAAGCATCTCTCTCTCCTGTCGTTTCCCCATTACTGAGGATCGCGATTTCTTCCAATATTCCTAACAATGTTTCTCCATTGGTCTCTATCTTCAGCTGCTCTAAGAGCTTCTCAGAATGAGTTTCCAGCTGAATGCTTCATTTGGTCAGACCATCTAGTTGGTGATCGTCCTCTTGATCTTCTCCCCGGAACGTTTCCAGAAACAATTAATCTCTCCAAACTGTCGTCACCTCTGCGAACCACGTGGCCAAAGAATTACAGAATTCGTTGCAGACATATTGTGGACAGCCTTTTTTTAATATTGAGTTGGTTTAGAATGGAAACGTTTGTCCTATGAGCTGTCCAAGGTATGCGCAGCATTCTTCTCCAGCACCACATCTCAAAGGCATCAATTTTTTGGCGCTCGCATGCGCGAAGAGTCCAAGTCTCTGCTCCGTATAGAAATATTGAGAATACAAGGGCATTCACCAGTCTCATCTTGATATTTTGAGAGAGTGAGAGAGATCTGTCTTTCCAAAGTATAAGTGGGATATAAATTGAGGTACACCAATCAGATGGCCATTTACCTGAATTCCAAACATCGACAGAGATAGAATGTATGATATGTAATCCTTTGTCACCTAGTAACTGTAGTATTTCACATGGTATTGAATCAATGCCTGGGGATTTATTTCTCTTTAGTGATTTAATTGCATCTTTGACTTCAGCGAGTAAGACAGTAGGTTCTCTAGGGTAGTCAGAAGGCCACTGATTTTCTGCTGATACCTCGTTATTTTTATATAGCTCGCCACAGTATTTTCGCCATGTTTCCAATATTTCATCAGTATCGGTCTTTAAATTACCTTCATTATCTATTACAGACTACGTTTGAGGTTTAAATTCTCTGGTAAGAAGTTTGATCTTCTGGAATAAGTCAAACAAGCATACATTTGGGAAATGTGCCGATAGAAAGGGTTGACAAATAAAAATACCTAGGAGCCTGAACGACAGAAATGACTAAACGACAGAAATAAGGACGAGGATAGGAATATCAAGAAATTCGTTTGTAGAAATGAAAGCAATTCTCTGCAACAAAGACCTTAGATTCGATCTGAGAGTAAGAGCTTTGAGATGCTACGTGTTCTCGATACTGCAATATGGACTTGAATGCTGGACATTGAAGCAAGAACACATAAATAAGCTATAGTCATTTGAAATGTGGTGTTACAGAAGGATGCTTAGAATAGCATGGACACAGAAGAAAAGGAACACGGAAGTATTGCGAGAAATGGGTAAAGAATGCGAATTAATAAACACAATAAAATAAAAAGTTACAATATCTGGGACACGTAATGAGGGGACAGCGATGTTAAATGCTAAGACTGATAATACAGGGAAAGATAAGAGGCTGAAGGAGTGTAGGAAGAAGGAGAGTGTCGTGGTTGAAGAACTTAAGGGACTGGTTTAAATGCAGTTCTATAGAACTCTTTAGAGCAGCGGTAGATAGAGTAAAGAGAGTGATGATGCTATCCAACCTCCGATTAGGAGACGGCACTTAAAGAAGAAGAAGGGGCCAACTTCGGTAGATCTACCGAAATTTCGGAAACCCTGGTAACACTGCCCTAAACCATCTTTCTATTCTTTTCTCTACGAAAATTTAATGGGAATTTTGGCGTGGAATTGTGGAAATACCAAATTATATTGTCGAAGCGAAAGACGCTAATATATTTTCTAAAGAAAGGCTATTCTCTTATCCATTGCCTGCTATTACCTTTGTTATTTTTATTTATATTGTTAACATACGTGACTAACAACAATAAACAATTTTGTTTACATTATTTTAGTTCTCTACTTCCCTAAAAGTACACCATAAGGCTACCTTCCTTCCTTGTCTTAAACATGACTGTATTCAAAAATTCAAACCATCATTTACATTGCGAATCCGAAAATTGTTCGAGAATTATCCAAACTCAACTATCGGCCTATAAAACAATCGTCGTGTGTGCGCACGTCATACTTAGCCAATACTGAATAAACAGTCGCAGTCGACCGACAGTTGGCCGACTTTTTAGTTTGAATGCAATCGGGAATCCCATCAAACATTTTTGTCGGCCGAGACTAAATCGGTATAATGTGCGCATCTGCATACCTATCTGTACTGATTAAGAAGCCGACCAAACTATCGGCCGAGAAAAATCTGCAGTTTGCGGGGCCTCTACAAACCCTACAAAATTGAAACAATACAACATAGGGAGTAAAACAAACGTGATAAATGCATATTGCATCTACACCGATAGATCCAACATGGAAGAAGGCTCAGGATACGGGATATACTCCAGATCACTGAACCTTAGTATAAAAAGGAGTATGGGCAAAGATGCCAGCGTAGTTTAGACTAAGCTGGCTCGTAGGCTGGTATCTCCATAGCCGCAAAAGAGATAACCCGGAAAGGTATAGCCGGTAAAACCATAATCATCTGCACATACGGCAGACAAGCGCTACTAACCCTGAACAGACCACTATCATATGTGTCATATCAGGAATAGTAATGGGGTGTCATGAGTCACTAGCCCAAGCTTCGGATGATAACATTATCCTGAGGTGGTTTAAATGATAAAATGGAAATAAGGGCAACCACATTTATGACCAGTTAGCTAGGAAGGCAGCAGGCCTAAGGCTCTTAGGGCCTGGTGATATTTTTGGAAAATGTCACTCCCAGAAAACCGTGGAAAAATCGGAAGAAGGACCAGCAGGATGTAGATTTGCCAAGGTAACACTAATGAACCATGGGAAGTCAGCATCAGAAAAGTACATGAAAATGACCAGGAAAAACTTAAGCTTAACAGTTGGTTTTTTAACTGGCCATTATCAACTAAAAAAACACCTCCATACACTGGGGCTAGTAGACACACTGCTGTGCAGGAAGTGTAAACGAGATGACGAAACTGTCGAGCATGTCCTATTTGAATGTCCGAAGTTATCGTCAATATAGTCCAGGGTAATAAGGTTTTTTCCATAACACTTGAACAGCCAGGGAACTGAAGCATTTTTTCGACAGGTAATACCTATAAGAGCAAATTGTAACTATTTCCTGCGTAGTATCTGGCGGCCATTTTTATTTATAAACAATTAAGTGTCAAAAAAGGGCATTTTTCATTTTTTTTTTCAAATCAATGGAAAACAGGGAAACTTATGGTTTTTTTAGTACAAATATTTTCGAGATTATGGAAAAAGCTTTAAAATGACGTATTACAAAGTTTGATATACTCATTTATTGTTAATATAATTGCGAAAAAAGGTCGGAATTGCAAAAAAAAATATTTTCGCATTAACTGTTGTAAACATTAGTGTACAGCTTTGAAATTTTTGTCAAATAAGGGTTCTTTGGTGCTTAATGTGTGATAAAAATTTCAAAGCGATTTATTCAATTGTTTAAATTTTATTCAAATTGTTAATCCCAAAGAGCATTTTTTTGCAATAACGTAAGTCAGAAGAAAATGACGTTAGAACCATTCCACAGGTGTCAAATGAAAGAGAATGAGCTATTTTTTCAACTTGGTTTAAAAAAAGTGAATAAAAAATGCATTTATTAGTAATAAATAATTATGCAAAAGTATCGTAAATATTTCCTTATAAACTTTTTATTTTGTTATATAAGAAATTATACATATTCATTACAAGTTTTTATCAATTATGATATAGATCACATTACTTGTAAATTGTGCACTTAAAACAGGGAAAAAAAGTTAATTTTTTTGGAAAAAGTTATTCAAAAAGTTTATAAAGAAATTTGACGATACTTTTGCATAATTATTTGTTACTAATAAATGCATTTTTAATCGACTTTTTAAAACCATTTTGAAAATGTAGCTCATGCTCTTTGATTTGACCCCTGTGGAATGGTTCTAAGGTCAGTATTTTCTGACTTATGTTATTGAAAAAAATGCTCTCTGGGATAAACAATTTAAATAAAATTTAAATAATTAAATGAATCGCTTTGAAATTTTTATCGCATATTAAGCACGAAAGAACCCTTATTTGACAAAAATTTCTAAGCTGTACAATAATTTTTACAACAGTTATTGAGAAAATATTTTTTTTTCCAATTCCGACCTTTTTTCGCAATTATATTAACAATAAATGGGTATATCAAACTTTGTAATACGTCATTTTAAAGCTTTTTCCATAATCTCGAAGATATTTGTACTAAAAAAATCATAAGTTTCACTGTTTTCCGTTGATTTGAAAAAAAGGGGGAAATGCCATTTTTTGACAGTAAATTCTTTATAAATAAAAATGGCCGCCGAATCCTACGTAGGAAATAGTTATAATTTGTTCCTATAAGTATTACGTGTCGAAAAAACGCTTCAGTACCCTGGCTGTTGACGTGTCACGAACAGGGTATACTTTTGTCTTATTACCCTGGCCTAATACGAGAGTATCGTTCGGCGAGCGTTGGCCTACACCTGCCGACATAGGGAGATGTCTCCTGGTGATTTGGCCGCCTGGTGATCCTGGTGATTTTTGGTGGGATAATGAAATAAGGACAACAACCCCCTGGAAGGATGCACAATGGGTCAGTTGTGGCCTAAGTGCTGTGGGACTTGACTCGCCCTCCATACTTTACAGATTCAGAGATGCCCACTTCACGTTACCGTTTTGAAAGATTGATAAATCGTCCGAAAGAGAAAGTTTCTTCGGTTAAAACAGTGATTTTCGGTGTAAATAGTTCCAGTTTCAAAAGATTGAAAATTATTCTTCCTTTCTTCTTCTGAAAAGTGATATCTGAAGAAATAAATTTGTTCTTTAAGTTCCTAGTTTTTGTGTACACTCATCCCAAAATAACACTTCTTCTTCTTCTTCAGCCTTCAGTAATCCAACTTTTCACATAGGCCTCCCCCAATTCAATCCAGTGTTGTCTATTTTTCGCCACCTGTTTCCAGTTGTGGCCTCCAAACCTCTTTATGTCATCGGCCCATCTCATTTGTGGCCTTCCTCTACTTCTTCTTCCTAACCACGGTCTCCATTGTTGAATTTCGTGATTCCATCTTTTATCCTTCAGTCGGGCATTGTGTCCTGTGAAGTTCCATTTTAATTTGGCAGCATGTTTTCCTGCGTCATCTACTTTGGTTTTGCTTCTAATCCATTTGTTTGTTTTTTTTTGTCTCTAAGTCTCACCCCGATCATTGATCTTTCCATCGCTCTCTGTGCCTTTACTATTTTATCCATATTGGCCTTGGTGAGTGTCCACGTCTGTGAACCATACGTAAGTATAGGGAGGATACACTGATCGTAAACTCTGGTTCTCAAATATTGTTCTATTTTAGTATTTCTCAAGATCCAACTCAGTTTTCCAAATCCTGCCCACGCTAACCTTATTCTTCTAGTAATTTCGGCAGTTTGATTTTCTTTGTTAACTTTCATTATCTGTCCCAGGTAGATGTATTCGCTTACTGTTTCTAAATCTATGTCATTCAATGTTATTTTTGTAATGTTCGGTGTATTCTTCATTACTTTTGTTTTTTCCAAGTTCATCTTAAGACCTACTTTTTCCGAAACTTGAAATAGTTGCGTCATCATGGTCTGTAATTCTTCGAAACTTGTAGCGAATATTACAATGTCGTAAGCATATCTCAAATGATTCAGTTTTCTTCCATTAACATTTATTCCTTTATCTACCCAGTTAATGTCTTTGAACATGTCTTCAAGTCCCAGTGAGAACAGCTTTGGTGAAATAACGTCTCCCTGGCGAACTCCTCTGTTGATTGGTATAGCTTCGGTTTTCTCATCTATTTATATTTTCATTGTAGCTTTCTTATAAATATTATGTATAAGCATTCTGTATCGAGAATCTATCCTGCAGTTGTTCATAGCTCTTTCTATTGCCCAAAGTTCTATGGAGTCGAATGCCTTTTCATAATCAACGAAGCCAATGTATAAGTTCAAGTGATATTCATTGGCTTTCTCTATTAGCGTTCTGACTGTAAGAAGATGATCCGCTGTACTGTAACCTTTTCGGAATCCTGCCTGCTGTACCGGTTGATAGCGATCAAGCTTCGACGATAGCCTATTAGTTATTACTCTCATAAACAGTTTGTACATATAAGACAACAGGAAAATTGGCCTATAGTTCTTCAGATCTCCCCTATCTCCTTTTTTGAAGAGAATTATTGTCAAGCTTTCTTTCCAATCATCTGGGACTTCTCCTTTGTGAAGGCATTCGTTGAAAAGATTTTTCAATTCTTCGAGAGTAATTTCACTCCCCTCCTTTAACATTTCGGCAAGTATTCCATCTGGGCCCGGAGCCTTATTGTTCTTTAGTTGTGCCACAGCTTGTTTTATTTCGAAGGATTCTATATTAGGGAGTACTTCTGAGTTCACATTTATTATCTTCTTCTTAAGATTTTCCTTGAGTCTGGGTCTTTGTTTGAGGAATATAAATCACGGTAAAATGTTTGTGTAACTTTTAGGATTTTGTTCTCTCTTGTTTCTTTTCCATCTTTATCTTTTAATGAGATTATTAGAGGCTTTCCTATGTTTGGTCTTAAGCATTTTAGGCCTCGATTCATTTCTATAATTTTTTCTACCTTGTTTTCATTGTACATCCTTAAGTCTTCCTTTACTCCCTTCTTTATTTGTTTATACAATTATTTGAAACCGTCGGTGTTTCGCTTTCCTTCGCTTAGAAATAGGCGCCTCTTTTCCATCAACCGCTTTTGTTCCAACGCTTATTTTGTCTTCTTTACTTTTCGTTTTCTTTGCCACAGTCAGGTCTGCTTTCCAGAGTTTTCGTTGCATTTCTCTATTAATTGTGTTCCTATCGGTATTTTATTGTTGATAATATCCTACAAATTCTTCTCTTAAGACTTCTCTGTACTCATTTCCCCTCTGTCGGATTTTAGTTTGATCTATCTGATTATAATTATGTGGCCTGTTTCTAAAGACGATGATCGCTGCCAGTTGTGAATTGATTGAGAGCAGTTATGTCTTCAAAAATGTCTTTGTTCCCACATACGAAGTAATCGATCTCGTTTTTCGTCTTTTTATCGGAAAATATCCAAGTCCATTTTCGGTTTGCTTGTTTTTTGAAATATGTGTTCATGGCATATAAATTTTGTTGTTCTAAGAAGTTATATAATTTTTCTCCTCTTGCATTTAGTGTGCCATAACCATGCATCCCTATTTTATTTCCAGTATTTTCTTCTTTTTTACCTAATTTTGCGTTGAAATCTCCAATAATTATAGTATATCTTGTATCATTTTCATCTAATGCTGTTATCAGATCTTCGTAGAACATTTCAACTTCCTCTCCTGATGTGATGTTGTGGGAGCATACACTTGTATTATCTTTATCTTAGTTTTATTATCTAGGTCTAATATAATATAAGCTACTCTATAAGAAACGCTTTTATATGTTGAAATGTATGGTGTGAGATACTTTTTGATAAGAAATCCTACTAGACCATATGTTTCGTCTATTTTCCCTGTATAGTACAGGCGATTTCCAGAGTTTAGCTGCATGCATTGTTCGCCTCTTCTTTTCACTTCTGACAGTCCTACAATATCCCACTTTATCTTGGATAGTTCTTCTTCTAATTCGTGTAGTTTTTCATCTTTAGCCATTGATTGAATGTTGTATGTGGCTAGTAGTAACTTTTTTTGTTTGGTTGTATCTATTTTGGCGCGTTTTGTTGAGCTTGTGCCTCCCCAGAATCCGAGAGGCTGACCGTTTTTCCGGTGTGGGAGTCTGAGATGCTTGCTCTACCCACCTGGGGAACCATTCCATTTTGTTTCAAGTTCAACATGTTTTGTTTTGAGGGGTATATTGGCATTAAAACACCACGCTTGCTGGACGGGTTGGTGAGTGTTCGCAGTATCACAGCCGGTTAAATCAATATCAGATTGTCGCCTGCGACTTTGTGGAACCGCACCTGTCAGGAATATTATTCCACAGCCACGGGCCACTAATGACAAAGCTGCTGACCTGTATCATGTATGGATCAGACGCTATATTTGATTTTACACAAACCCTAAAATCGGGGGTCGCTACTTCCGCCATACACACCGTACTGAAGATGTTCTTCTCCACCGTGGATACCGTTGTGGTCTTCATCCGTTACCCTGGACAAGGGACCCTAAGCAGCTACTAGTTTCCCGGGTCAGGAAACTCCTGTAATCTGGGGAGGGCAGGGATTGATTCACTTTCCCTGGTAGGACTGTCCAAAGGAGTTCCTACCCGCTACCACAAAAAAAATAACACTTAGTTCTAGAAATATTCTTCGTTTGATTTCTTCCGATATAAAATTCTCTTTGGTAATCAAAAAGCTTAAGTATGTGAATTTGTCGATCTTCAGTGGCTGTACTATATATAAAAATTGCTGTTTGTTTTAGGATCTTATGCCAGTACACCGTTAGAAAAATGCGTCAATGAAATAATAACTTCCAGAAATCTAAACACTGAAAATATTTATTTAATTAATACTGATATCAAACTATCACGACCTGCTATCTATTATGATGTTGCATACGAATTACGTCTTTATAATCAGAAACCAACTATTTATATTATTTCAGGAGATATTACAAATATACTACACAAACTATATATAACTGACAGACTAAACAATAATGCTTTAGTTATAATAATCAACGAAGGTTTCAATATGAATATTTTTGAGCTTCTGAAATATTTCTTTCTGAGCAAAGCTATTATTCTCACAGATAACACTAATAGTAACACAATTAAAAATAAACCAAATTTACATAGCACGAATCTGAGCATTAGTCATTCGCCATTTAATACGACGTGTTATGAAAGTAATATTTATCTACCTACGTTCTTACTCACGTATTGAGTACAAGGAGACAGTTTCGTTGATCTTTGCCTCGATGAAAAGATGTGTTGTGGAGTGCAACTATATAGACCCCCACGTCTCTGCATTCATCACCCTTTATTCCTTGCAAATTTTAGAAGGATGGGGAATAGGTATAAGAGAGAATCTGTTTCCGAACTAAGAAATCCAAAGATTTTATTATTTTTAAACATTTATTTATTTGTTTGAAAATGAAGTCTTTTGGTTTCGACAAGTTGTTAATATTTATCTCACTGAAACTTCTCATATTATTTTCCGTAAATTAAAAGCACTATACCCCTCTGCTCCACCTTATGTTTTTAATAGTAGATCTGGAATATTCATATCAATAATAAATATAATTGCAGAAAGGTTAAAAATTGAAGTCCAATATTATGCAAGCAATGTTTCTTTAGCTGCACATTGATTTGATCCGAAATTTTTAACAAGGAACTTCGACATTTATACAGGACCTGTTTACATGGGAGTTACAGAAAAATACTTTTTCTCGAAATCAATTTTTATTAATTATGACCTACCAATATATGTGTTCCCTAGAATACAAAAAAGAAATATCTTTAAGATTATATGCAAGGAATTTTCGCTACATGTCTGGTTTTGGTTTTTAAGTCTTATTGCAGTTTTATACTTAATGTTTCTCATCTTTGAAAGAATAATTTTTTCTAAAAGCAAAATATCAACATATATATTACTGTTGAGCATATTATTGGAAGGTATAGCTCCCGTTAATATAAAGAATACTTCTTTCAAAATACTCTTTACTACATTTTTAATTTTTACTATCATATTTAGCACATTGTATAAGGCAAAAATGTTTGGTGTAATGAAAGAAGGTTTAAGTTACAACTTATATAATTCTAAAGAGGACATCTTAACCTATGAATTGAAGGTTGGTCTTAGAGATATTTCCCTATCTGTATTATATCGACTTTCAACCAATCCATTTGAAAGAGCAGTTTATGATAAGAATTTAGTCGAGGAATGCGGAGAATATAAGACTTGTTTAAATAGAACTGCGACACAAAAAGATTTAGTCACTACTATGATCCTTCGATACCTGCAGTATCTTTTGCCAAAGTATTTTCTTAACGATGAAGGAAAATCTGAATTGCAAGTCATGTATTTTCCATTTAGTCCTCTATATTTTGGACTTGCCTTTTTAAAAGATCACCCACAAATAAACTCATTTAACAGATATCTTCTATTGTTAAAAGAAAGAGGTTTTGTAGATTACGTTCAGAGAAAATATGAGTGGAAATACCAGAGAGCAATGGCTCTCGCTTTTAACACTATATATGCAAACTCCAAGAGTTTGTCTTTAAAAAGTTTTCAGACTATATTTTTATTATATCTTATGGGTATTGTTATAAGTTTCATTTCGTTTATTACTGAACTTATAATTCAAAAGGCAAAAAGGGCAAAAGGAAAACATAATACGTTGTGTTGATCGTCACAATTTTTTTCAAAAAAGTGAGCATAGCAAAGTTTAATCTTGTTCATTTCAAGTAGTTTAAAGGATATATAATTTGTTTTTTGGTGATGTATTAGAATTTCAAGAATAAGTTTAAGTATTAATATACAACGGAAAGAATTATGAGATAGAAAAGGATTGGAACAACAAATAAAAGCAGGATAATTGAAACTGTAGAATAAATAATAGGACACCAAGAAAAAAAAAATTCAATCGAAATAAATCGAGAAATAAATGGCCAGAGAATATAACTAGAATAATACCAAACAGAAAAAAAAGAAGCCACAAAACTCCGTAGATGAAACGAAGAGACATGCATCTCTGAACAAATATGCAACAGTTAGAAATAAATAATAATAACAACAAAAAACTGTTAGAATAGGTATATAAAACAATAATATATTACTACAAAACCACTAAGTATAGATATAAACAAAAAAAAAAAACAAAAAAGCTGGGGAAAACATTTTGCGATTTTATTCAAAACCAGCCAAGAGATAAATGCAGAAGAAGAAGAAATAATTAATAATAGAGATGTAGAGAAAGACGAATCTACAACTAACAACAAACTAATCAGAAATGGAGGAGAGGAACTGCTGGTACGAATGTACAAACTAAAGGTCAAACTTTTAAAGGACGAAAATATGCCTGTAGAATGGAAAAATCACCAGTTTTTAAGAAGGTGTTCCAACTTGGTGCAACTATAGAGCTATTATGTTACTCAACACAATTTGTAAGATCCTGACTACAATCATTAGAATCCGACTAAATTGTTACATAAAACAAAATACAGATTTCTATCAACGGGATTTAGAATAGGGACGGTTACCATCAACAACAGACGGAATACACGTACCAACGCAAACCATCGAAAAAAGCTACGAACATGACATAGAACTGCACATATTGTTCATCGACTTCCATCAGGCCTTCGACAGCATATGTAGACAACAATTACTAAAAGAAATGAAAAGGATAGAAATACCAGAAAGCTAATAAGACTAACTAGAATGACAATGGAGGACTTAGCAGCAAGAGCCAAACCGCGGGAGGAGATAAGACATCAATTTAGAACGTAGCGTAAGACAAGGAGAGTCTGTCAACGGCGATACTTAATACCATACAAGAAGGAATAATCAGAGAGAAAGAGTTGAAAAAGACAAAGATTCAAAAACAAATCATGGAATACACGGACGATCTAGCAAGGGGCGGCCCGTCGGAGTAGGCAAGGTAGGCGCCGCCAACATCTTCAAATGTACAATACAATAATAAATTATTTATTAATATAAATTACTCTTTTCAAAATTGCAATTTATAAATATTGACACAATACGTAAGTATCTAAAATAAAAAGCTACTTTTTAATTTCTCTTCGAAGTTGTAATTATTGTACGCTCCTCGTAGTAGTGCTACTCACTTCTATTATGGCACTTCCATATTGTCAGGCACTTTTCAAATCTCCTAAAGAAGAGAACATAATGATATGCGTCTCTCATTCTTTACGCTAAGCACAGCGCTGTAACTGTGGCTTGTCTAGCCGTAGTGGACGAGAATTTCCGGGAACTTTTTGGGGCTAGGTTAGGCTACATTTTTTTGCACTTTCGAGAATGGTTGTCCCGAGCTGCATCTCGGGATAGCCAATTGTATGTTTTAGGATCCTGACTACAAGTACTGAAAAAAACTAAAAGTGCGAATTTTGTCATGAAATTTGGTACGTGGGGTTAGAATAATATTTGGAACAACTTTTTCAAATATCTTTTTCCGATATCTCTAACGCGAAGAAAAATATCGAAAATTCGCCCTGTTTGTAGATTCGCAGTAGATGGCAGTAGATAGCGTTTAACATTTAAATTTCAGTTGACTATGACTATCAGTGGCGACGTGTGACTTTTTCTAAAGTGTTACCAAAACCAGATGTAAAAAATCTTATTAAAAAAATATTTTTAACCTCCCAAATATAAGTTTTTATTTACTTTATTAGGAAAAATGTTAATAACAGTATCGTATAAAGAGGGTTTTATCATTAATCCATTTAAAAAGGGATTCTCAATGGAAATTAAAGAAAATAACGACATTCGATCTTGCAACTGGTTATTTATTTGGCATGTTTTAATCCACTTCATTGTTGAAAAACTTCTTTCAACGGATGCATTTATAGCCGGGATTGTTAAAAATAGTTTTGCCAATTTAAAAACTTACTGAAATGGATTATTAAGTCCCGAAGACTTTATTGTTGATACAATTCTTGTACATTTTTTAATATAATCTGGAATATTATAGAGAACTTTCAATTCTGTTTTTAAATTTACTACTATGTCAAATTTTTGTCCAGATAGCTTTACAAATAATTGATGAAAGGCCCTATGTGGGAATTTTTTGTATAATTTTTAAAATTGTCAAAATCATAAATAGTGCCAAACACTCTAGATGCTTTAAATCATAAAACCTATTTTTAAGTTGAGTAATCATAGTGTCAAAAATTCCAAAAAAAGAGGACACTCATCCATGTTTAACTGCACGCACAATGTTAGGTATGGTATTACTCGAGTAATTACCAATACCAAAAGTGGTAACAAATCAATAACCAACAGCACCACATCGCGCCCGCGTCTTTACCTTTCAAAATTTTCAGACACGAGCCGTCTCTGTCAGAGCGATAGCCGATGGAGCAGGATGCGAATGTATCCACATTTGAAAGTGGTAATAACGTAGTAACCTCGACCTGCAGTCGACTCGCATAAACACACCAATATTTTCGTGCGTCTAGTTGGCAAAAAAATGGAATTATTTCACAGTAGTCATAATAATATATTTATTTGCAAGTTTTCTAACTGTTACCAATGGTAACAGTGCTTACATGGACACTTCGCCAGTGATGACTATCTTAAAAAATGTGAACCATCACACTTGCTTGACTGCAAAATTTTAAATCTGTATTTATTTTGATAGCCGCAATATAGGGGTGTCTTCATCTTAAATGCGACACACTGTGTATATAGGTATACGAGTATATAATATGTAGAGTATAGTAGAGTATATAGTATATATAAAGGTATATGTTTCGCCTACCCGCATACTGAGGTCACGAGCTGCCACTGGATCTAGCATTGGTAAAGATGCGACAAACAAAAGCTGAAAGAAACACTTCTAACGTTGATAAAAGAAGCAAATAACAGGGGACTCATAATCAATCAGAATAAAACAAAATACTTAATAACTAATAAGTACAATATAAACAGAATAGCAGAAATAAAAATCGGTGAAAATAAATTCCAGAGGGTAGATTAATTTACATACTGTGAGGTGAACGGCAAAATTGGAAGAAGTACAGAAATAAGGGAAAAAATTAAAAATGTCACTGACTACCTAAAAATAAAAACCTGATGATAGCGAATGTAGCGAAAGTTATTTTGAGAAATCTAGTATTAGTCTAAGAGCTGGAGCCGAAAAATCATCGTCATAAGTAATATGGACTTTGACATGTGAAATGTGTCTATTGTATATTGATAATTATGACCCCTTTCAGGCTGACACCTCAGTGGATACAGGAAGTAGCAATAAGGGATGAAAGGGGAAAGTTAGTGTAGTCTTTAAAGGTTTTCACCTCCTGTTTTGTTAAACCTCTATCGATTTGCATGAAAATTGGTGACTAGTTAGAGCATACGCAAGAAATAAAAATAATTTGGTGCCAACTTGCACTTTTACCCTGGGGGTGGATACCACCCCTTCTCGAGGGTGAAAACTATTTTATTAAAAAATCCCCACAAATCCATAGAGGGACAAATTATAAGTAAAATTTGTTATACCATGTTATTAAAATAAATCAATACTTTTTGAGTTATTAAAGATCAAAGATTTGTCTGTTTAAGAGCACATTTCTAAAGTTACGGATGATAAAAAGAACATTTTAATTAATTGTATGTTACTAAAATATTATAATTATATTATTTCGATTACCCATTACTGGACACCCCCAGTATCTGGACATATTCAGTTTATAATGATAGAAAAAATTCAATTAAATATCGAAATAATATAAAAATAATATTTTACGAACATACAATTAATTAATAATATGTTCTTTTTATCATCCGTAACTTCACGCATTATGCTCTTAAATAGACAAATCTTTGGTCTTTAATAACTCAAAAAGTATTAATTTATTTTAATAACATGATATAACAAATTTCACCTAAAATTTGTCCCTTTATCGATTTGTGGGGTTATTTTTAATAAAATTGTTTTCACCCGCGGGAAGGGGTGGTATTCACCACCAAGGTAAAAGTGCAAGTTGGCACCAAATCAGTTTTATTTATTGAGGTATGCTCTAACTAGTCACCAATTTTCATGCAAATCGTTGGAGGTTTAACAAAATAGGAGGTGAAAAACTTTAATGACTGCACTAACTTTCCCCTTTCATCCCTTATTGCTACTTCCTGTATCCACTGAGGTGTCAGCCTGAAAGGGGTCATAATTGTCAATATACAATGGACACATTTCACAGGAAAAACTCCATATTACTTATGACGATGATTTTTCGGCTCTAGATCTCCGTCTATATAGTTTCTTTATTGTGCCTCTCTCAGTTTCAATGGATTCCTACGTTGTTCCAAAACCAGCCCAGGGGTCGTATTTTCGAATTCAATCGAATTTGCTCGCATACGAGTTAACTCAAATGAAAAATTTCGTATACGAATCTGAATCTGTATTGTTTAACGTCCTTTGAGACGTATACGAGAAGAATTTGCACCGACAACACTGAAAATTCGAACAACATTGGGCTTAACCTTCATCTGAAGAGTCACAGTGTTGCCGTACTTTTTTTGTTGATTTCTTGTAAAATTTCAGTCAATGGTTTAATCACATTATTTAAAAAAATAGCTGGAATCGAATCTTAAGCTTGCACAATATTAGTAATATCGGTTTGCAAAGTCCACTATTTTGTTTATTAAACGCTTTTGTTATTATTATTATTAAACGCTTTTATTTAGTTCAATAGTTTGCGTCAAATCTTTAGACGTTAATTTGACTGCCTTTTCTTCAATGCAAATAAATGAAAATTTGCAGATATATGCATTCGCGGGAACAATACACGAATAGTCAATAAAAAAATTTGATGTTTATTAATTGTTTAAATAAAAAAAGATTTTAATGGAAAATGCTTAAATTGTCTTGTTTTTACAATATAGAAACTTGAAACTTTTACGGATTGTAGCTAATGATATAAACTATACATAATTTCACTTTTTATCTTAATTGTTTACGTTATGCTTCATAAATAAACAATCAAGTTTCAAATTATAAACGCTCATATATTTGTTTATATAAAAATCAGCGCTTATGTGTGTCAAATTTCAATACGATACGAAGCAAAACTTCAACCAAAACTTGTATTCAAAAAATTCGTGTTTTTATCGTAGTCTTAGAAAAACCACCGATAGAGACGATTTGTGCTACAATTAACATTAGAATTCGTTTTGTCGTAATAATTAATTAAACGCTTTTCTTTAGTTCAATCGTTTGGGTTCAATCGTCAAAGTTTCACTAAAAACTAGATATGAACTTGATGAAGAAACGGAATGTTTTGTTAAACAAGTTCAACAATCCGCTTGGAATAACTCACCTGAACTGATTCATAGAGTTAAAGGTAATAATTACCCTAAAGAAATTAGAAAGCTAATCGAAGAAAAAAGAAAACTCAGAAGGATCTGGCAACGCTCTAGAGCTCCATCTGATAAAACAAAACTAAATAATGCTACACAACAGCTTAAAAGAGAAATTAAAAAAAATAAAAACGAATCAATTAGTAACTATCTAAGAGAATTGACAAATGATAGCACAACTGATTATTCCCTCTGGAGAGCCACTAAGAAATTAAAACGACCGATAATGCAAAATTCCCCACTAAGAAATACAGATGGAAGCTGGGCAAAAAGCAATTTAGAGAAGGCTAATAAATTTGCTGAATATCTCGAGGAAACATTCCAGCCAAATGAAGGTGATAACACACTGCAATGGGAAAATGCCACACAGGAAGAAGGTGAAATTAAACTAGTCACCCCAAAAGAAGTGGCCGACGAAATTAAATCAAACATCAATCCCAGGAAAGCACCTGGGTTTGACTTAATTACTGGGGAAATCTTAAAACAACTTCCTAGAAAAGCCATAGTAAAACTGACATATCTCATAAATGCCTCGTTCAGATTAAGATATATTCCCAAGATATGGAAAGTGTCTGAGGTCATAATGATCCTTAAACCTGGAAAACAACCAAATACAGTATCATCGTACAGACCGATTTCATTGCTACCCGTAATTTCAAAGCTGTACGAGAAGCTTTTGCTGAAAAGGTTGAAACCTCTCATAGATGCTAAGGCTCTAATTCCATCACACCAGTTTGGGTTTCGAGAAATTCATTCAACTATCGACCAAGTCCATAGAATAACGGATATAATAGAGAGGTCGCTAGAAGGAAAGAAAGTTTGCTCAGCTGTCTTCCTCGACGTAGCGCAAGCTTTTGATAAGGTATGGCACGAAGGACTTAAGTACAAATTAAGCAGGATTTTGCCAAGACAATACAGAGAATTATTGGAATCTTATATATCAGAGAGAGTTTTTAGGGTTAAGCAAGAAGAAGCCTACTCGGAACTAAAGGAAATCAATGCAGGAGTACCACAAGGTAGTGTGATAGGACCGGTCCTATACCTATTATACACTAGTGATATCCCTGAAGTACAACATAATACAATAGCTACCTTTGCTGATGACACTGCCGTCTTAGCCGTAGGTGAAGACCATGAAGAAGCAGCAAGAAAATTACAAATATCTCTTAACAGACTTAACGAGTGGACTAAACGCTGGCGAATTAAATTAAACGAAATGAAGTCAGTGCATATAAATTTTACAAACAAGAAAAATCAATACATTCCTGTTAACTTAAATAATACACAGATACCATATGCCGACACCGCAAAGTATTTGGGTATTACACTAGACGCTAGGCTACGCTGGAAGGCCCATGTTAAAAAGAAACGAGAACAGCTTAACATGAAGTATAAAAAAATGTATTGGCTATTGGGAAGACAATCCACTCTCTCAATCTACAATAAAATACTTTTGTATAAACAGATTATAAAACCTATATGGACATATGGCATCCAACTATGGGGCTGCGCTAGTAATACAAATTTAATTATCATTCAACGATTCCAAAACAAAGTGCTAAGGAGCATTGTCAACGCTCCATGGTACTATAGGAACAGTGATCTCCATAGGGACCTAGACAAGGATACTGTTAACAAGACCATAGAAAAATTTGCCAAGAGTCACGAACAACGACTTCTTCAACACGTCAATGTTGAGGCCATCCAGCTCCTCGACAACACGGATCTAGCTAGAAGACTCAAGAGGAAGAAACCCTTCGAGTTAGTTAAGTGAAAAATAGTGCACGGTGCAAGTGATGGTACAAGTTAAAATTTGTGCAATATATTAACAGAACCTAGGGGGTACTATCGAGTTTGTCCTTAGTCTTAAGTTTTTTAGTAGTAATTTAGGTTAGAAATAAGTTGCTCATTGATCACATTATTTGATCAGATTGTAATGTTCTTAAGCATCTTATTGGTGTTTAATAAATAAAAAAAAAAAAAAAAAAAATCGTTTGGGTCAAATCTTTGGACGTTAATTTGACTGCCTTTTCTTCAATGCAAATTACTAAAAATTTGCAGACATATGCATTCGCGGGAACAATATACGAATAGTCAATAAAAAATTTTTTGTTTATTAATTGTTTAAATAAAAAAACGATTTTAACGGAAAATACTTAAATTCTCTTGTTTTTACAATGAAGAAACTTACACTTTTACAGATTGTAGCTAATTATATGAACTATACATAATTTCACTTTTTATGTTAATTGTTTACGTTATGCTTCATAAAAAAACAATAATATTTCAATTTTTTGCCGATTCCGACTACTTTTCATGTTTGTACATCATATTATGTTATATATATATATATATATATATATATATATATATATATATATATATATATATACAGTATGTCCCTGTAAGTTGTATCCATATGGAAAACTTTTTTATTATTAATTTTACGAAAAAAAGTTATTCTTTATAAAAAGCTCTGCATAGTCCAAAACCTAAGATTTAACCATCAAATATCAAATTTTTTGAATATTATACGAGGTATGTCAAGAAGTTTGAATTTCCCTCAAGAGTATAGTAGCTTTATCTTTCGTAATATAGGAAATTGCTATTATAAAAAGTTGTTTGGAATTAAAAACTATATTCTAAGATGCAATTACATCCTTCTAAGTGAAAATTTTTTTTTTGAGAAATTATGGATAACTATCATTATTTTTTCAGTTATTTCAATTCTGATAACTCTTTTATTATTAATTTTACGAAAAAAAGTGATTCTCAATAAAAAGTTCTGGATGATCTAAAACTTAAAATACAACCATCTTATATCAAATTTTATCAATTTTATACGAGGTATGTCAAAAAAGATAAATTTAGATCAAAAGTAAAGTACATTTATACATAGTTCAGAATATTTCAATTAGAAGGATGTAATTACATACTGAAACATAGTTTTTAATTTTAAATAACTTTTCATAATAACAATTTTCGATATTGTGAAAAATAAACCTATTTTACTCTTAAGCAAAATTCATATTTTTTGACATACCTCGTATACAATTGATAAAATTTGACAAAAGATGGTTTTATTTTAGATTTTAGACCATGCAGAACTTTTTATTAAGAATCACTTTTTTTCGTAAAATTAATAATAAAAGAGTTATCTGAATTAAAATAACTGAAAATATTGTTAGTTATCCATAATTTTTCAAAAAAATTTTTTTTCAATTAGAAGGATGTAATTGCATACTAGAATACAATTTTTAATTCCAAACAACTTTTCATAATAGCAATTTTCAATATTGTGAAAAATAAAGCTACTTTACTCTTGAGTGAAATTCAAACTTCTTGACATACCTCGTATAATATTCAAAAAATTTGATATTTGATGATTAAATCTTAGGTTTTCGACCATGCAGAGCTTTTTATAAAGAATAACTTTTTTTCGTAAAATTAATAATAAAAAAGTTTTCCATATGGATACAACTTACAGGGACATACTGTATATATATATATATATAAATATATATATATATATATATATATATATATATATATATATATATATATATATATATATATATATATATATTGATACATGTATCCATGTGACTTCCAAAGTAGATTCTCGTAATACGTTGTTACTTCATATATACCGTTATGACTTCCGATTTCGGAAGTCACAACGTTTTGCCTATATTTTTACGAATTTGGCTACTAGTTGGTATCAGAAGGCTTATATTAAAAATTTCGCTGGAAGTCATATCGTATCTAACATACTCATAAGATCAGATTTTAGTTCGACGGTATATCACCAGCGCTAGTGTCGCTCCCGTGCTACTATACAGGCTATGTACACAACGCGTAGCGTCTTCCGTATACCACACCGCTCGGTGTGACTTCCGTTTTTAGGCAACCCTGTGTAACGGTTTCCAGACATTTATCTGTTGTAGATTCGCGGTCCTAATCGTACTTAGTGCTTTGTGTGCCTTTTGTTTTTAAACATGAATAATAGCAGATCTGCTTTACTTTTAAAGTTAGCCTTAAATGAAGGTACAATAAGAGATTATATATCTCTATAATTATATATTTTCTGTACTTATTTTAATCTATAATATTTACTTACCTATTTACTTATATAAATTCATTTTTCTCGTGTTTTTGTTTACTTCCTTTTTTACAATGAACTTCTAATTTAATCTACACTCACCGGCACGAAAAACGGGCACCCCAAAAAAATGGGTAATTTTTGATGTCTCGTATCTCCCAAACCTGTTGTCCGATTTAAGTAATTTTTTTTAATATGTTATAGCCTTATTCTTTAACAAAATAGCTATGATAATATTGTTGATAGACAGGTAAATTTTCATTGTATACCGGGTGTACCAATCAAACTGGGTTTTTTTTCTCAATTTTCACAACACCCTGTGGAATATTCTAGCCTTTATAAAATATTTAAATCAAAGCCTAACTATAGCTCCAGGTTTTATTAACATTCTGTTTTTTTATTCATTCGCTTACGTTGGATAATAAAAAGTTAAGGACTTTAACAACTAGCCATGTTCTTTATCGATACAGGTGTTTCTAAATATAAGTGCGACAAACTTTAAGGGGTAATTTCTGCATGAAAAAATAATGATCGTTTGGCAAAAGAATTTTATATTTGCAAGCATTTGCGGACATAGCTTTATCAAGTAAACGATCATTATTTTTTCATGCAGAATTACCCCTTAAAGTTTGTCGCACTTATTTAGAAACACCATGTATGTATTGATAAAGAACATGTTTAGTTTTTAAAGTCCCTAACTTTTTTATTATCCAACATAAGCGAATGAATAACAAACAGAACGTTAAGAAAACCTGGGGCTATAGTTGGGTTTTAATTTCAATATTGTATAAAGGCTAGAATATTCCACAGGGTGTTGTGAAAATTGAAAAAAAACCAGTTTGATTGGTACGCCCAGTATACAATGATAATTTACCTGTCTAGAAACAATGTTATTACAGCGATATAGTTAAAGAATAAGGCTATAATAGCACAGGGGTGGGCAAAAGCCGGCCCGCGGGCCGGGTCCGGCCCGTTGAAAAACCCCGCAAGTACCTAATCTTTTTAATCCCTTTTATGTGATTTTGTTGAAATCAACAGTAATAGTTTGCATAGTGTTCACATAAATTATTAAATATATAAATAATAGAGAGTATTATAATTACGAACAGCCTTAGCTAACTATATTTTTAAAAACTGTTTACTTGTAACTATTTACTTTAAATTTCTTTTAAAATATAGGGAAATCCCCGGAGATTCATAATTGTTTATTCGGTATTAATAATCGTATTTAACTCTCAAGGTCTCAAGACAAGCACTCGGTGTTTGGGTATCTATTTCAACCATATCACTGACAGTTTATGATCTAAATACCTCAGCACTTTGGTCCCAATAATATGATTCTTTATTTATTAAATCTGAATTAAGTATGGTTGTTTGGAATACCTACTTCAGTATAAAATTCATTGTTACCGATTTTTGCCGAAGTTTTACAACTACTTCGAAAGACGCGTATAAGTTTATTTTGATTTAGCACTGGTCGTATTTCCTATTACTCCTCATATTTCTTTTGATACAGTGTGTGTTATTTTGCAAATATATAATAAATTGAAAAAGTGGAGGACATTTTGTAAGTAAAATTTGAAAACATTGTTTTTATTTTATTGTATTAAAATATTTATTTGTAATCATTTGCAAAATGATACAATCTAAAAAAAGAAAAGTTGATTTGGAATGCAGAAATTTTAATGAAGCATGGACAGAAAAATACCTTTTTACGAACATTGGTAAGAAAGCAATTTGTTTAGTTTGCCATTAAACCATTGCTGTTTTCAAGGAATATAATTTAAAGAGGCATTTTACATCAAAACATCCAAAATATGCATCGTTTTCTTTAGAAGAACTTAAAAATGCTGCAGACAACTTAGCAAAAAACTTAAATAAACAACAAAATATTTTTAGCAAACAAAGTAACATCGAGAAATCTACCACACAAGCAAGTTATGTTATTGCACACAAAATTGCTAAGTTATGTAAACCTTTTTCTGAAGCAGAATTTGTTAAACAGTGCATGGTAGAAGTGTCGGAGATATGTTGTCCTGAAAAAAAACATATTTTTGAAAATTTAAGCCTGTCAAGGAGAACAATAGTACGACGGATCGAAAATATTTCAGGAAATTTACTCGACCAGCTAAAAACAATAATTGCTGATTTTACATATTGTTCTCTGGCGTTGGATGAGTCCTGCGATATTACTGACACAAGTCAATTATTAATATTTATTCGGGGCATTAACAAAAAATGTGAAATTCGCGAGGAACTTCTTAGTGTGCATCCAATGAAAGATACAACTACCGGTGAAGACTTCTTTAACGCTGTTGAAGAGTGTTTAGTTAAAGTAAATTTACCTTGGAACAAAATAGTAAGCATCACTACGGATGGCTGTCCTAGTTTAACAGGGAGAAATGTGGGCTTACTAAAACGAATCAGCGACAAAGTAAAACAGTTGCAGCCAGAACAAGACATATTATTTTTACACTGCATTATTCATCAAGAAGTGTTATGTAGAAAAGTTTTAAAATTGAATCACGTCGTTACTGTTGTGACAAAAGTTGTAAATTTTATCCGGGAACGTGCCTTAAATCATCGACAGTTTGTTGAATTTTTGAAAGAAATTGAAAGTGACTTTTACGAAATTCCTTACTACACTGAGGTGAGATGGCTTAGCATCGGTAAAGTTTTGGACAGATTTCAATATTTGCTTGATGAAATAGTATCCTTCTTGTCGATAAAAGAAAAACTACATGATTTTCCTGAATTGCAAAATGAGGCATGGCTAAACGATTTGTCGTTTTCTGTAGATATTGTAAAATATTTAAATGAACTTAATGTAAATTTACAAGGGAAAAACCAGTTCGCTTTCAATATGCACTCAAATGTCAAAGCATTTATGATAAAACTAAACTTATTTGCTGAGAACTTTAATAAAAAAATATTAAACCACTTCCCATCATTACAAACACGACGAGAATTATTGAAAAATTCTGATTTTCTTAAATATAGTTCAGTAACACAAGACCTGCATACTGAATTCCAAAGAAGATTTCAAGATTTCAAAGCTATTGAAAAACCTTTGTCATTAATTAGTCAACCTTTCAATTTCGATGTGCAAGAAGCTCCTGTTGAAATTCAGCTAGAACTAATTGACTTACAGGCAAATAATTTATTAAAAGAAAATGTTCAATCAAACGAATTGAGTGCTTTCTACGGTGCTTTGAATACAGAACATTTTAAACATTTTTTAAACTATGTTCAAAAATACCTAGTTTTATTTGGTTCGACATATATTTGTGAAAGAACTTTTTCGTTGATGGTTTCCACAAAAAATAAATATCGATCACAAATTACTGACCAAAAACTACACTCGGTATTAAGGATTGCTACAAGTGATTTGGATCCCAATTTTGAAGAAATAATATCACATGAACATTCGCGATTTCACGTTTCGCATTAACTATTATAGAAGTTATACTTATAATGAGTATTCTATTAATTTTAACGTTTAATGTTTGTCTTTTTTTTTATAATTTTATTTAATATTAGGTATATTTACAAAATATGTATCAATATAAATTAATTTGTATCGTTAAAATATAAATAAATAAGAAAATAAAATCTTTCAATAACTGATTTATTTAATTACCATTAATTTATTATTATTCTTCTAACGCCGACTCCACTAATGAAGGTTGGCTAAAACACCATTGCAAATTCGTCTCTATTTTCTGCTTTTCTTAAAAGCGTCTGTGTGTTTAACCCGGTCCAGTCTCAAATGTTTTCAGTCAGAATATTTGTCGTCTACCAGGACCCCTTTTTCCTTCGAACAACTCGTACATATCATTTCTGAGCATGTGCCGTAAATATGCTGTCTGTCTCCTTTTAATGGAGGTCAAAAGTTCTCTGTCTCTTTCCATTTCGTGCAACATCATTTTGTTCGTATATGATCGGTCCATGGTATTTTCTAAATTCTCCCAAAAAGCCACATCTCAAAAGCTTCCGGCTTTCTCATTAAGTCAGCATTAACAATCCAAGCTTCGGCACCATAAAAAAGAATAGAGTGGATATACAACATTTTATCAACTAATATCAGATTTGCAGATTGAGTCTTTGGTGACTCAGAAATGTCCTCATCTTCAAAAAGTCTACCCTCAATTGCTCTATTCTTGATCGAATTTATGATTTCGAATTTAAATCTTCCGTAATCCAGACTCCTAAGTAAGTATTTAATTTTGTCCACTTGCTCAATATCTTCATTTTTTATCTGGTTCTTTTTCTGGATCTTCTTATGATTTAATATAATGACCATTTTTTTTTCAATTACGTAACATATTTTACTGGGCACAAGTTTTTCGCATGTATTCCCAAGTAGGACAATTTATTATTACCATTTTCTAATTATTAACAGTCAAATTTCTTTGTCCAAATGCTTTAAAATAATACTTATAGTATTTATTTCTTGGGCAGGGAATAAACTACACCAAAAAAATTCGCGTGGGCACAGCGTACATATCCGGTATAGTCCTCCGGCCCGAGAGACATTTTGAAACTTTCATTTTGGCCCGCGCTTAAAAGTAATTGCCCACCCCTGATCTAAGCGGTTTTTTAAAATTTATGGGTTTTGCAATATTTTACCGTCAGCGAACGACTAATCGACTAATCAGCGACTAATAGTAGAGGATCCGATATAAGGCCGATCTGCATCGATCTATTTAATGGATAACGTGTGCGTGAAGTAACAATGTATTTTAAACGGGATTTACTTTTTCGCACTGTTTTTGACACACTTTCATATAATCAAATATCCTTAACTTTCGCGTTGTCATGGTGATGACATAATGAGCAATAAATTAAAAAAAAAAAATTTGACAGTTTTGTGGTTTGAAAAAAATTAGAATGTTTAAATAAGTTCTAAAAATTGTAGAATAGGAATGAATTCCAGTGATGAAGAGTTACAGTTTTTTTATTTGTTTATCGTAGATAAAATATTGTATGAAACTGCGTGAAGTACTTTTTGCGAACTTAAGCGATGTATAGCACTCGCTCCGTTGTCGCTTGTGCTCTAAACATCACGTGCATTCGTAAAAAGCATACTTCACGAACTGTTTCATAAATAACTATTTTCATATATTAAAAAAAATGTTTCGACCCGGGTAGATATTATTCCAGATTTTCAGATTTCAGCACAGTGTTAGATGGTTGGGGCATATATGGAGAGCAGGTAGCGTAACAACTATAAACTCAATTTTACAATGGAAACCCGGAGTTAGAAGGAGACGCGGAGGAACTAGAATAAATGGTTACAGGAAGTAAAGGAAAATTTATATAGGGCAGGAATTAGAGACTAGCAGAAAAAGACAGAGGATAGAAAGAACTGGAGAAGCACAGTCAATAGTATCGAGTAGCAGACTGGGACTAATCTGCTCTAAAAAGATGGATCTAGATAGCTTTTTAGCAGCTCAACCCCACCTGGTGTATTTAGCCATTTAATTTTCTTATTACACATTATTATTGGTACATCAAAAATTAAAAGGACGGTGCCTGTAATAAAATCTAAAATTCAAAATTTAATCAAGAAAAATAATAAATATTAAAATTTCCTATAAGTTCAAATTTATTTATTAAAATTTTTGATATAATTTTCATAAATAAATTACTTACTAATAACACTTTTTTAATTAATTCCAAAAAATCCATTTTGCAGCAATAATAAAATATTAGTATTTGTAAAATAAATATCAATCATATCATAAATAATACAGGTTTACAAAAAAAAACTAAATTTCGGACTATTTGACGAAACCATGTTACAAGGGGGTTTTTGGGGTGGCTGATCACGAATCCGGGGTCCGCTCACCTCTTTCACGCCAGGTAAAGGTCATTTCAAGGTCAAATCAAGATAAATCGACAGTCGCTCTGAGAAAGTATATTAGGGCGTTTTTGGTGTCGCTGATGACGAATCATTAGTCCGCTGACCTCTATCACTTCTAGTTCAAGGTCAAATCAACATAAATCGACACAATCGCTATGAAAATATAGGGGTTTTGGAGTCACTGATCATGAAAACTGCGGTCCGTTGAGCTCTACCACGTAAGGTAATGGTCATTTCAAGGCCAAATCAGGACAAGTCCACAAAACTGATTTGACCTTGAAATGACCTTTACCTGTCGCGGTTGAGCTCAACGGACCCCAGTTTTGTGATCAGCGACCCCAAAACCCCCTAATATACTTTTTCAGAGCGATCGTGTCCATTTATCTTGATTTGACCTCGAAATGACCTTGAGCTAGACGTGAGCTAGTCAGCGGACACAAATTCGTCATCAGCGACCACAAAAACCCCCTAATATACTTTTTCAGAGCGACTGTCGGTTTATCTTGATTTTACCTTGAGATTACCATTACCTGACGTGATAGAGGTCAGCGGACCCCGGATTCGTGACCAGCGACCCCAAAAACCCCCTAGTCATATGGTTTCATCAAATATTCCGAAATGTATTTTTTTTGTAAACCTGTTTAATCAAAAGAATATCAATCTTTTAATTTAAATAGACAACTTTAAAACATAGAACTGCATTCACAACTGTATTCACAGTAAAAGTTTCAAAAGATCACACATTACGCTTAAAGTAAGAGGTAAATCAGCAGACGAGTCGTTGTGACTTCCAAAATATGACAACACCGCTGGAAGTGACAACGCACCTTGAACTACCCTATATATGGAAGCCATAACGTATGCTGTACGCTTCGGTATATACGTATATATATACAAAATTTATTTTGGTAAATCCTTTCCCCTCAATAGGTAGACCCATTTTATAAGCCCCCCTTTTACCAAATACACAATTTTTAAAAAATAATTCCTAGTAGAAAAGGTGGAAGTCGGACAGCCACTTCTGTATACCGGAAGTCACAACTTAACGTGCATCAATATATATATATATATATATATATATATATATATATATATATATATTGATGTGATCTTGATTATTGATATGAGATAATATTCTTATATGTCACTTAATTTAATCAATGTATTAATACTAATCTAATTAATTAACCAGATCACATATCAATATGTTTTCAATCTCAGGGCGAATTATAAATTAATTACTTACTTTCGTGGCTTCTAAATATTTCTTAATGGTTCCTAATCGGGATACAAAAGAAAAGAGTAAAAAAAATACACATATGGGTTACAATTATAATCAAAATATTTTTTATTTTATTTAAAAGGCAATCAATGCTTAATATTTGCTATTTCTTATTATTCTTAAACATAACATTTACAAATGGGAATCTTATTTCCTTTTGGTTTTCAATTGAAAGTTTTTATTAACATTTAACTATTAGGAGTTATTAGGAACAACTCTATTTAAGTTTGATGAAGCTTTTCTGATATTATTGATTATGTTATTAAATTTTTTATGTGGAATTTAATACGAAAAACCCATACATTCATGTCCAAACAAATGAGACTGACCTTTTCCTGGTGAACTGAAAATGTCCTCACACAAGACCCGTTTCCTGCTATCCTTGGCTGCGATCAAACCTCGTCCTGGCTTCCAGTAATGTTCTCCTTTGAAAAACTAGCTCGTATAGCTCTCGTTCCTGCGTCTGTCGTGATGCTGTGTTCTACCTTTCTCGAAACTGCTATCAGCTACCGGGACACTCTTGGCTCAAGGAGGTTCTTTTACTCTCGACCTGGCCTACTTCTCGTTCCACGATAGATACTCCACACTTACGGAACTACATCGGCTTTCTCACTCTCCGTACACTACCGTCTACTACTCGACTTCACTTCTCGACAGCTCAAAACATTCTGATCTCACTTTCTCATCCATTCCCCTACTTTCTAAATATCCCTTCCAGATTCACAAATCAATCTTCCACCACCAACTCTCATTCGTAATATTCCTCAAAACCAATTTTTAATCTTTCTAAATATGCTTAATGGATTTCAAAAGAAAATATTAAATTCCCATTCTAAAATACTTTCTAACTATTTACAAATTTTAATGACTTATTCTCTCTTTCAAATGAGTCTTATTTAGCATAGGCTAATGATCGAAACCTTCCGCGAAAAACGATAATGAACTATCATCTATTTCACTGAGTTTTATTTAGCATAGGCTAATGATCGACCTTCCGAGAAGAACGATAATGGTACGCGTCATTCACTTTGTTTATCTAAGCACATTGTTCCGAGTTTCGTACGCTTATTCTAATCACTTCTTAAAATTAAATATAACAATTTGTTGTATACAGGTTGTTCTAAATTTATATGCCCGAGGTTGAGAAAATTAAAAATATTTTATATTAAAGTGAATTTTGTTTATAATTATCAAAATTTAATTTTCATATCAAATAGAAATATAACAAATCCCCGCCTTGTATTCGATAAAATTTATCTGCATTTTTAAATAAATTTTCTCGAGGCAAAACCAACTCCCTGTATATTTCCTTACTTTAATCTACGTCTTATATCCTAACTTACTATCTACTTCATGTAATTCTGTCTTTTATTCGTGATATTTGTATACATCGTGAATATTATAAATTCCTCGGATCTTTTCCGAGTTCCTGTGCCTCAACTCATAACTATTTATCCCATTTTCATTATTCACGATGTACGGGCCTTCGAAAACAGGCATCAACTTTGCGCAAATGCCCCCAGGAAGATTTGATACTCGTAATGCCCTCACGAGTACTTTTTCACCCTTTTGGAAAGTCACTGGTCTTCTTTTTCTATTTTGTTCCTGTCTTTGGATATATTTTTCGTTGCTTCGCCGTAATCTTCTCTGTACGGTTTCAATCACCTGTTGATATTCTTTTGGCTCTTGGTCTTCCCATGGCCTTATCGGCAGTACACCCTTCATGATGTATTCTGGGGTCTCTTTTGTTACTGTGCTCGGAATTGTATTTAGATACCTTTCTATTTCCGCCATTTTCCTGTCCCAGTGGCGATGTTGACCATCTGTTGCAATGCGAAGAAATTTCGTCACTTCCTGTATGAATCGTTCCGAAGGATTACTCTGTGGATGCCTGATGCTGACAAAATTTGTCTCTATTCCTCGTTCTCGAAGTTGTCCCTTGAAACGATCATTTCGGAAATACGTTGCATTGTCCAGTAGAATCTTTTTTGGTGTTCCTACTATGGCTATAAAATTGTCGATTTTTCTTAATATTTCCTGCCCCTTTGTGGTGCGGCAACTATATAATTTTACGTATTTTGAAAACACATCCACCATTACCAGAATATGTTTGTTCCTTTTAGTGGTCATAATTAGATCGCTTAACATATCTATTGCTACAATGTCTAGTTTGTTTCGGGCTTCAATATTTTTGGCAACATTTTCGTTTTTGAAATTCCGACTCTTATATTTTTGACATACATCGCACTTCTGGGTAATTTCCTTTGCAATGCGGTAATCCTGTCGGCTGATGTAATTTTCCCTAAAAACGAGCCAAACTTTTCTGCTACCGATATGCCCATTGTCCTCATGTAATTTCTTTATTATCTTTTCGGCCAATGTCTGTGTCACTAAATATAGTTCCTTTCCGTCTATTCTCTTAAAATATATGTCATTTTCTATTTCCGCTCTTCTTTTCTCTCTTTCCTCTAGGTCTTCTTGGTTTGTCCTTATCTCATTTAACGAATATATCCCTTCTTCTTGTATTAATCTATTTAGTCCCACCTGTAGAGTAATTGTTTCCTTTTTTCCGGTGTCCTCATCCCGTGTTAGAGCGTCGGCTATTATGTTGTCTTTTCCTTTTATATATCGGAACTCAAAATCATACTCCTGTAATAATAGAATGCCTCTATGTATTCTATTATTTACTAATCTATTCTTCATGATATGTACTAAAGCTGCATGGTTTGTTTCGATTGTGAATTTTGCTCCCAATAAGTAAAACCTCAATTTGTTTACGCAATATAGTACACTGGCAAACTCCAATTCTGTAACACTATATTTTCTCTCATGTGTTTTAGTCACTCGAGATATAAAACATATCGGCACTTCTTGGTCGTTTTGTATTTGAGACAGAACTCCTGCAAATTTTTGTATGGACGCATCAGTTCGGAGTATAAAAGGTAAATTGTAAATGGGGTGGTATATTTTCGTTCCTTTTGCGAATTCTCGTTTTAATGTTTCGAAAGCTTCCTCCTGTTCTTCTTTCCAATTCCATTTTATTCCTTTTTTAAGCAACTTTATCAGAGGGATTTCCTTTTGGCTCAAATCGGGAATCAGTTTTTTAAAATAATTAATCGTGCCAAGAAAACCTCTCAATGTTTTCAAATTCGTTGGTCTTGGGTATTCATCTATGAGCTTGACTCTGTCTTCGGATAATCTTACTGTTTTGGTGTCCAATTGAAAACCCAAATAAATGACTTCTTTTTGAAAAAATTGACATTTTTCAATGTTTAATTTCAATCCCGCTGTGTCCAATTCTTCCAGAATTATTTCTATGTGTTTCAGATGACTCTGAGTATCTTGTGAAAAAATTAATAAATCATCGATATAATGAACTATGAAATCTTCGTGGCGATTCAAAATGGTATGTAGAGCTCGGACGAGTGCAGCACAAGCACTCTGCAATCCAAACGGCACTACCTTAAACCGGTAGACAATACCATCAATAGAAAAAGCGGTGTAGTTTCTACACTTTTCAGCTAACGGTATCAACCAAAAACTGTGTTTTAAGTCAATTTTCGAAAATATGTGTGACCCGGTGATTCTTCCAAAAATGGCCTCGATGTTTAGAGGTGATTCATATTGTGATACTGTGTGCTGGTTGATATTCCTGGCATCTAAACATAATCTCAATTCTCCACTGCTTTTCTTTACTATCACAGTCGGGTTAACATACGGTGAATCACATCTTTCGATGATTTGATCTTCCAACATTTTATTTATTTCTTCTTTCACCTCTTGTCGATACTTGTATGGAATCGGGTAAGTCTTTGATCGAAAATTTCCCAAGTTTTTCACCTCAAATGAATGTTCGTACTTTTTAGCCACTCTGTTTTCCTCATTGATCAAATTTTCGTAGTTTCTTAACATCAAGCGCAATTCTTTTTCTTTCCCTTCTCCACATATCAATTTTCTGTCTTTTTTCTCAGATTCTCCACACAAGTTTACCGTGCATTCTGCATCCTCGTTTGCATATACCTCCTCTTCAAATACCACTGTTTCAATCATATTCTTTTCACTTTCATTTTTTAGCTTTATTTCTTCTTCTCCTGAGCCCGTCTCTTCTTTTGAGGAATCCCAGGTTTCCTTTGTTTCTGATACTCTCAAATTTTCTTCTTCTGGGCTCAACTCTTCTTTTGAGGAGCCACAGGTTTCATTTTCTTTTATCTTTTTCTGACCTTTTCTCCTTTTTCTTCTTTGTCCTTGCTTCGCTGCCAAATTCATTTCCACTGTTTGTTCTTTACCTGATTCGTCCGTATTTTGTTTCTCATGTTCCTTGTCCTGTTCTTTTTCTTTTTCTTCTGTTAGTTTCATCGTATTATTTTTAAAATCTATCACTACATGTTTTTCTGCCAATTCGTCCACTCCTACTATCATGTCATGTGACATGTTTGGCATTATTACACATTGTAGTGCATACATATTCTTGCCCAGTCGTACCATTACTCGTATGCCTTCATTTATAGTTGCCAATGTCCGTTTGTTTGCGCCCACTAAATTTACCCTAGGTATTTTATAAATTAAATTTGTTAAGTTAACTTCTTCTATTAGTTTTCTGTTGACCAAAGTTATTTCAGATCCAGTGTCTATCATAATTTTAATTGGTTTCTCGTTGATAAATCCATCCACAAATTTTAAATTAATTCCATTTTTCTTTTCGTTGTTTCCTGCCAATTTAATAAACTCCTTGGGGTGACAAAAGATTCCTGTTTGCTTTTTGGTTTTTAGTGAGCGCCGTCGTGAAAAGACGCCGGTTGCTCATCGTTGTTTATATTTTCGTCATAATGTCTCTCTCCGTCATATTCATCTGTCTGGGTATTATTTACTTCTCTTCTATTTTCTCTTGGTCTGTCGGATCTGTTTCGGTTTTCTCGATATACCTGTTCATTTTGTCTACCATTATTTCTGTTTTCTTGATTTGAGCGTGTGGTGTTTCTATTCTGGTATTCTCGATTTCTGTCCTCATTCCATTGCCTATTTCTTTGTTCATAATTTCCTCTTCCGTTGTCTCTATTTTCGTTTTCCCTTCTGGGATTAAAATCTCGTCTTGTATAGTCCCTCCTATTTTGATTTCTATCTCTGTAATCTTGTGTTTCTCGGGGCCTGTAATCTTCTCGCGACCTTCTTGATTTTCTTTCTCTTAGACGTGATTCTCTTATTTGTAGGAATTGGCATAAACTATCTATGTCTTTGTAATTTTGCAATGTGATATGGTCTTCCAGCGTTTCCTCGAAATGTCTTGCAATCAGTTCGACTAATTGTTCCGATGAGTAATTATATTGTAAATGTTTTGCATTATTGTAAATTTGCAAAGCATATGTCCTTTCTGATACACCCATCCTATCATTGTATTTCCCATTTTGCAATTCCTTGTTAATTTCCAATTGTTGGACCTTTCCCCAGAAATAATTCAAAAATTTTTGTTCAAATTGTTGCCAATTGCCGAATTCTTCTTCTTTACTATCGAACCATAGGCTTGCTTCATATTTGAGATGGTTTCTGATAGTTTCTTTTGCTGTATCGAAATTTCCGATGTGTTGTATTTTCTTTTTCAGGCTATTTATGAACGGCACTGGGTGTAATCTTCTTACATCCCCGCCAAACCTTATCTTCACGTCATCTGTGCTATGTATAACCATTTCTCTTCTTTCTCCGACATTTTGTTGCGTCCGGTTTTCGGTGACTTGTTTTTCTATTTCTGTGATTCTTTTTTCCACTTCTTCTCTGTCTACTTGAATAGCATTTTCCAACTTATTTTCCAAATTTTCTAGTTCCTTTTTCTGGCCATTCGTTAACTCCTTTATTTTATCTTGAATTTTCATTTCATACTTTTCTATGCGTTCCTCCATTTTCTTGTTGTTCTCTTCTATGGCTTGTTTTGTTTCCTTCTGATTTTCTTGCATTATTCTTTTTGTTTCATCCATTTTTTGATCCAATTTTTGTTGTGTTTCATCCATTTTTCGTTGTGTTTCCTCCATTTTTTGATCCACTTTATCCATTTTCTTTGATGTTTCTTCCTGATTTTTCTCCATTGTTTGTTTTGTTTCTCTTTGATTGTCATCCAGTTTTTGTTGTGTTTCATCCATTTTCTGTTCCATTCTTTGTGACTGGAGTTGCATCATTTGTAATAATTTATCTATTCCTGATAATTCTTGCTGTTCTGATGCCATGATTGTCTTGTCTAAAATATCTTCTTGGCCTGAATTATTCTCTTGATTTGAATGTTCTTTTTGTTTTTTGTTGTCTTTGCTTTGGCTTCTTGTCACAGACATTTGTTTTCAAGAAGTACTGTCCCCGCCAAATATGAAATTTTACTAGTATGTTACCAAGACGACTTTTTCTCACCCAAATATTATAAATTGTCAATAAATATATCAAATGTAAATATCGTAAAATAAAATATTAAATCAGTTATGTAAAATTTGTACCTAAAGAGATCTAAAATTTTATGTTATCAAATGTAAGTATCTCACTTTTTACCACAGGCATATAAATTTTCAAATACCGGCTTTACTCTTTCTATCCTTCAAATTTGCCACTAGAAATACTTTACAATGCTTTCCACGTTGGACGACAGTTGATGTGATCTTGATTATTGATATGAGATAATATTCTTATATGTCACTTAATTTAATCAATGTATTAATACTAATCTAATTAATTAACCAGATCACATATCAATATGTTTTCAATCTCAGGGCGAATTATAAATTAATTACTTACTTTCGTGGCTTCTAAATATTTCTTAATGGTTCCTAATCGGGATAGAAAAGAAAAGAGTAAAAAAAATACACATATGGGTTACAATTATAATCAAAATATTTTTTATTTTATTTAAAAGGCAATCAATGCTTAATATTTGCTATTTCTTATTATTCTTAAACATAACATTTACAAATGGGAATCTTATTTCCTTTTGGTTTTCAATTGAAAGTTTTTATTAACATTTAACTATGAGGAGTTATTAGGAACAACTCTATTTAAGTTTGATGAAGCTTTTCTGATATTATTGATTATGTTATTCAATTTTTTATGTGGAATTTAATACGAAAAACCCATACATTCATGTCCAAACAAATGAGACTGACCTTTTCCTGGTGAACTGAAAATGTCCTCACACAAGACCCGTTTCCTGCTATCCTTGGCTGCGATCAAACCTCGTCCTGGCTTCCAGTAATGTTCTCCTTTGAAAAACTAGCTCGTATAGCTCTCGTTCCTGCGTCTGTCGTGATGCTGTGTTCTACCTTTCTCGAAACTGCTATCAGCTACCGGGACACTCTTGGCTCAAGGAGGTTCTTTTACTCTCGACCTGGCCTACTTCTCGTTCCACGATAGATACTCCACACTTACGGAACTACATCGGCTTTCTCACTCTCCGTACACTACCGTCTACTACTCGACTTCACTTCTCGACAGCTCAAAACATTCTGATCTCACTTTCTCATCCATTCCCCTACTTTCTAAATATCCCTTCCAGATTCACAAATCAATCTTCCACCACCAACTCTCATTCGTAATATTCCTCAAAACCAATTTTTAATCTTTCTAAATATGCTTAATGGATTTCAAAAGAAAATATTTAATTCCCATTCTAAAATACTTTCTAACTATTTACAAATTTTAATGACCTATTCTCTCTTTCAAATGAGTCTTATTTAGCATAGGCTAATGATCGAAACCTTCCGCGAAAAACGATAATGAACTATCATCTATTTCACTGAGTTTTATTTAGCATAGGCTAATGATCGACCTTCCGAGAAGAACGATAATGGTACGCGTCATTCACTTTGTTTATCTAAGCACATTGTTCCGAGTTTCGTACGCTTATTCTAATCACTTCTTAAAATTAAATATAACAATTTGTTGTATACAGGTTGTTCTAAATTTATATGCCCGAGGTTGAGAAAATTAAAAATATTTTATATTAAAGTGAATTTTGTTTATAATTATCAAAATTTAATTTTCATATCAAATAGAAATATAACAATATATATATATATATATATATATATATATATGAAAATTACTAAGTTCTCGGGAAGAACCGCGTTGAGAATTTATAACTCGACGTTTCGGCACCCTTTTTGGAGCCATTATCAAGAGGGGTATGGTTCCGTTCGAGTTCGGGGTCTCAATCTGCCTACTCCCCTCACTCGTGACGTACCAGTAGTGTCTTGTTCTCTAGGAGAACGGTCAAGCGGCACTGAGGTCTCAATCTGCCTACTCCTCAGTGTCGAGTGACGACCTGTCTTCGCCTGTGTAGCTCTTTTTATACTCTCAGTGCGCGCGGGAACTGTATGCGCGGGAGAGGCCTGAGTGGGATCGACTGACGTGGGGATTCGCCGAAGCAGCGGTCGCCATGTTGCCGGCAGTCTTTTGGCGTCATCGCGTGTGTTTAGGCTGTGAGGGCGTTTTTCAATTTCGATGGCTTCACGGATGATTCTCGATTTTAAGGAGCGGACAGGGGCGATGGTTTTTGCTTTCTCGAAATCTATTTGGTGACCTGTCTGAATATGATGTTGGGCAAGGGCTGAAGTAGTGTCGGAATGTTTTACAGATATGGAATGTTCGTAGATACGGTTTTGGATTCGTCGGTTTGTCTGTCCTATGTATGTCCGTGGGCAACTGGAACAAGGTATCTCGTAGACACCATGGTCTTCATTGGGGATTTGGTCTTTTACGGATCTGACAAGATTGCACAACTTGGAGTGAGTAGTGAAGACGGTTTTGATATTTAGAGGGGTAAGAATTCTACTAATCTTGTCAGTGACACCTTTGATAAAAGGTAGAAAGATTTTGGGTTGATCGGGCGGCAAGTTTTCTTTATTAGATGGAATGGGATTTAGATGTTTCTGAATGCTCCTATTGATTTGGGTTTTATGGTAGCCGTTTTGTAAGAGTGTTTGCCTTATTGAATTTATTTCAGATGGTCTGTGATTGTCGTCACTAAGCCTTATAGAGCGAGAAACAAGAGTGTTGACAACTGAACTGAGTTGGGCGGGGTGATGATGTGACTGGGCATTGAGATACCGATTTGTATGGGTGGGTTTTCGGTACACGGAATAGGAAAAACTGTGAGGTGGCTGTTTTTGAATAAGTACATCAAGGAATGGTAAAGACTCCTCAGACTCAACTTCCATCGTGAATTGAATACTGGGGTGTATTCCATTCAGGTGGGAGAGGAAGAGATCTAACGTATCTTTACCATGGGGCCAAATGACAAAAGTGTCATCAACGTACCGTAACCAGCAAGTGGGTTTGAGATTTGATGATGACAGGGCTATTGTTTCGAAATGCTCCATGTAGATATCAGCTATTACGGGAGAGAGAGGGGATCCCATTGGGGCACCTTTGATTTGACGGTAGAATTGATTTTGGAATGAAAAGTATGTGTTAGACATGCAATGTTTTATAAGAGATAATGTGTCTTGGGGGATTTGATGTTTGGAGTCCAAGATGGAAATGGTTTCATCAATAGGAATGTTGGTGAATAAAGAAACAATGTCAAAACTGACTAGAATATCTGAGGATGAGATAGAAATATTTTTCAGAAGATCAATGAAATGGAAAGAATTTTTGATGAATGACAAGGCGTTTTCGGCTAGTGGTTGTAGGGATGAGGCGAGATGTTTTGCCAATTTCTGAGTGGGGCAATTGTATGCACTGACGATGGGTCTTAGAGGAACGTTGGGCTTATGAATTTTTGGAAGTCCGTATATTCTTGGAATTCGGGACGATTTTTCTCTGGGTGTAAGAGATTTTTTGATGTCTGGAGGTAGAGTCGACTTATTTATGATAGATTTGGTCGTTTTTTCTAGATAGGTAGTGGGATCGTTTGGGACTCGTTTGTATTCTGTAGAATTAAGAAGTTCGGACATTTTGTCGAAATAATTAGAAGTGTTGAGAATGACGGTGGCATTACCTTTGTCTGCCGGAAGGATGACGATGTCAGGGTTGTTGTAGAGTTCTTTAAGGGCACGTCTTTCTGAAAGACTGATATTTGTCGGTGGGGGTTTGGAAGTACGGAGAATTCTGGCGACATCTTGTCTGGCAATTTCGGCTTGGTCGGAAGGAAGATGAGAAATAGCTTCTTCAGTTTGACAAATAATTTTCTCCGTTGGGATTGAAAGAGGAGTGACAGAAAAATTGAAGCCTTTAGACAGAGCTTTGGTAGCTGAATCGGATATGTTAACATCTGAGAAATTGCGTACAACAGTAGAAGGTTGTTGATTTGAAGGTGGCTGTGGATTTTGATGAGCGATGAGTGTGGCTAGTTTGCGTTTCTGGGTTTGGGTTTTGGTGTCAGAAATGTGTTGAGCTTTTTGATGAGAAAGGCGATCGAAAGTGTCCCATAATAATGGATGTATATTGTGAGAGTGGATATCATTGTAGGTTTTGAAAAGTCGGGAATTTGTTGTGTCTAAGTTGCGGCGAGTAGAATGAATTGAATTTCGAAGAAGTGAAAAGCCCGTTGTTCTAAGAATTCTGGAAATGGATGGAGATTTAGTATGATGTTTTACTTGAAGAGATATTGGAATAACCTGATGGTCACGACATGATTTGAGAAAAGCAAGGTCGCAGAGAAGACGGTATTTGCGTGAAAGAAGATTAGAAAAGGATTTTGTAAGAATGAAAAATTCCTCCCCGTAGAGGCGAATAAAATGTTCGGAAAGATTTCCGCGGTCAGGTAAATGAAAATTACTAAGTTCTCGGGAAGAACCGCGTTGAGAATTTATAACTCGACGTTTCGGCACCCTTTTTGGAGCCATTATCAAGAGGGGTATGGTTCCGTTCGAGTTCGGGGTCTCAATCTGCCTACTCCCCTCACTCGTGACGTACCAGTAGTGTCTTGTTCTCTAGGAGAACGGTCAAGCGGCACTGAGGTCTCAATCTGCCTACTCCTCAGTGTCGAGTGACGACCTGTCTTCGCCTGTGTAGCTCTTTTTATACTCTCAGTGCGCGCGGGAACTGTATGCGCGGGAGAGGCCTGAGTGGGATCGACTGACGTGGGGATTCGCCGAAGCAGCGGTCGCCATGTTGCCGGCAGTCTTTTGGCGTCATCGCGTGTGTTTAGGCTGTGAGGGCGTTTTTCAATTTCGATGGCTTCACGGATGATTCTCGATTTTAAGGAGCGGACAGGGGCGATGGTTTTTGCTTTCTCGAAATCTATTTGGTGACCTGTCTGAATATGATGTTGGGCAAGGGCTGAAGTAGTGTCGGAATGTTTTACAGATATGGAATGTTCGTAGATACGGTTTTGGATTCGTCGGTTTGTCTGTCCTATGTATGTCCGTGGGCAACTGGAACAAGGTATCTCGTAGACACCATGGTCTTCATTGGGGACACCCAGAGAAAAATCGTCCCGAATTCCAAGAATATACGGACTTCCAAAAATTCATAAGCCCAACGTTCCTCTAAGACCCATCGTCAGTGCATACAATTGCCCCACTCAGAAATTGGCAAAACATCTCGCCTCATCCCTACAACCACTAGCCGAAAACGCCTTGTCATTCATCAAAAATTCTTTCCATTTCATTGATCTTCTGAAAAATATTTCTATCTCATCCTCAGATATTCTAGTCAGTTTTGACATTGTTTCTTTATTCACCAACATTCCTATTGATGAAACCATTTCCATCTTGGACTCCAAACATCAAATCCCCCAAGACACATTATCTCTTATAAAACATTGCATGTCTAACACATACTTTTCATTCCAAAATCAATTCTACCGTCAAATCAAAGGTGCCCTAATGGGATCCCCTCTCTCTCCCGTAATAGCTGATATCTACATGGAGCATTTCGAAACAATAACCCTGTCATCATCAAATCTCAAACCCACTTGCTGGTTACGGTACGTTGATGACACTTTTGTCATTTGGCCCCATGGTAAAGATACGTTAGATCTCTTCCTCTCCCACCTGAATGGAATACACCCCAGTATTCAATTCACGATGGAAGTTGAGTCTGAGGAGTCTTTACCATTCCTTGATGTACTTATTCAAAAACAGCCACCTCACAGTTTTTCCTATTCCGTGTACCGAAAACCCACCCATACAAATCGGTATCTCAATGCCCAGTCACATCATCACCCCGCCCAACTCAGTTCAGTTGTCAACACTCTTGTTTCTCGCTCTATAAGGCTTAGTGACGACAATCACAGACCATCTGAAATAAATTCAATAAGGCAAACACTCTTACAAAACGGCTACCATAAAACCCAAATCAATAGGAGCATTCAGAAACATCTAAATCCCATTCCATCTAATAAAGAAAACTTGCCGCCCGATCAACCCAAAATCTTTCTACCTTTTATCAAAGGTGTCACTGACAAGATTAGTAGAATTCTTACCCCTCTAAATATCAAAACCGTCTTCACTACTCACTCCAAGTTGTGCAATCTTGTCAGATCCGTAAAAGACCAAATCCCCAATGAAGACCATGGTGTCTACGAGATACCTTGTTCCAGTTGCCCACGGACATACATAGGACAGACAAACCGACGAATCCAAAACCGTATCTACGAACATTCCATATCTGTAAAACATTCCGACACTACTTCAGCCCTTGCCCAACATCATATTCAGACAGGTCACCAAATAGATTTCGAGAAAGCAAAAACCATCGCCCCTGTCCGCTCCTTAAAATCGAGAATCATCCGTGAAGCCATCGAAATTGAAAAACGCCCTCACAGCCTAAACACACGCGATGACGCCAAAAGACTGCCGGCAACATGGCGACCGCTGCTTCGGCGAATCCCCACGTCAGTCGATCCCACTCAGGCCTCTCCCGCGCATACAGTTCCCGCGCGCACTGAGAGTATAAAAAGAGCTACACAGGCGAAGACAGGTCGTCACTCGACACTGAGGAGTAGGCAGATTGAGACCTCAGTGCCGCTTGACCGTTCTCCTAGAGAACAAGACACTACTGGTACGTCACGAGTGAGGGGAGTAGGCAGATTGAGACCCCGAACTCGAACGGAACCATACCCCTCTTGATAATGGCTCCAAAAAGGGTGCCGAAACGTCGAGTTATAAATTCTCAACGCGGTTCTTCCCGAGAACTTAGTAATTTTCATTTACCTGACCGCGGAAATCTTTCCGAACATATATATATATATATATATATATATATATATATATATATATATATATATATATATATATATATATATATATTTTAATAAACATGACGATATATTTTAATGTTTGAAAAGTTTAAGCCTGAAAAGTAAAAAATAAAAAAATATGAAAAAAATATTTTTAAGAAACGCTTTTCTTTAGTTACGAGTCACTAAAATTAAACATAAAAAAATCAACTAAAAAGCGAAAAATAAAAAAAAAATGAAAAAATCTAACACATTCGTTAAGGAAAAGCGTAGTGCGAAAACCGTTTATTCGATGAAGACGCGCCACGAGTGTGTTAGATTTTTTCAATTTTTTTTTATTTTTGCTTTTTAGTTGATTTTTTTATGTTTAATTTTAGTCACTCGTAACTGAAGAAAAGCATTTTTAAAAAATATTTTTTTCATATTTTTTTATTATTATATTTGTATCCAGTATTTACACTGATGTTTTGCTAGTTTTTTGGTGTTTCAAAACGATTTTTTTAATGCACGTTTATGTAATGTGATGACAGTATAAAAAAATTGAGAATTTACACTGATATTTTACTATTTACGATGATAGTATGAAAAAATTGAGGATATGGCAACGGTGTCATATGTCAAGCTTAAAGCTTAGATCCAATACTAGAATACGTACATAAAGTTAGGTTAGGTTATCTAAACTGCTCGTCAAAAGTTAGGGATATAGAAAATTCTGCTGAATTTTTATACTAGATTTTTTCGTGAACTGATTAACGGATTTCGCTATTTTTTTTTTATTGTTTTAGACTTTTTTTAGTATTTACACAGTTATGCAAAGGTTTACTCAAACTTTTTTTTTGTACTTATACCGGGTGGAAGAAAAGAAATGTTTTTCTTATGTTAAGTTTGAGACGCCCTGTAGGGAGGACGAGGTACAAATGGGAGTATATATCGAAATCGTCTTGGAGTCTTATGTTTTGTGAACATTTTGTTTTTGAATGTCCCTGATATCTTTAGAAATAAAAAAAAATAGACGGTTTTGTGACTTAACATGTGTTTTAACCGAAACAAAAGTTTGAGACACCTTGTAGGGAGAAAAAGGCACAAAGGTGAGTATATCTCGATATTTTGTTGTAGTCTCATATTTTGTGAATATTTTATTTTTTTAATTTCTCTGATATCTTTAATAACAAAGAAACTAGACGGTATTACTCTTGAATATGTGTTTTAACTGACGACATGCGTCACATCACGCATGTGAAACATAGAAAAACATATTAAAGAGTAATACCGTCTAGTTTCTTTGTTATTAAAGATATCAGAGAAATTAAAAAAATAGAATATTCAAAAAATATGAGACTACAACATAATATCGGGCTATACTTAACTTTGTGCCTTTTTCTCCCTACAAGGTGTCTCAAACTTTTGTTTCGGTTAAAACACATGTTAAATTACAAAACTCTCTATTTTTTTTGTTTCTAAAGATATCAGGGACATTCCAACAGCATGATCACAAAACATAAGACTACAATATTATTCTGATGTATACTCACATTTGTACCTCGTTCTCCCTACAGGGTGTCTCAAACTTAACACAAGAAAAACATATTTTTTTCTTCCACCCGCTATAAGTACAAAAAATAAGTTTGAGTAAACCTTTGCACATCTGTGTAAATACTAAAGAAAAGGCTATATTAAAAAAAAAATAGCGGAATCCGTCTGTTCGCGAAAAAATCAACTATGAAAATCAGCAGAATTTTCTAACTTTTGACGAGCAGTTTATTCAATGCATTACCGTACAGTATGTCTTTTATTTCTATAAAAAAATTATTTTAAACCAGCCATTGAAAAGAAAGTTCAATGTAAAAATATTGTATACAACAACGATTAAAATTTTATCAATGACAACTGAAATGACCTTTAAATGACAACAACAAAACAATTCGTATACGAGCATTCAAATTCGAATGGTTCATACCCATTGCGAGTCATCGTATACGAAAAAATTTGTACACGAAGTATTCGAAAATACAAGAAACTGGATTGCGAGCGAAATTCTTCTAATTTCGTATGCGAAATAATATTCTCGAATGAATTTGAAAAAAGGACCCCTGGGATGCAGTTTATCCAGTCATTCCTTATCGAAGAGATCCGCATATTAGGGCAGGGTAATAAGGATTTTCTCGGGACACTTAAAGATCCAGGTAGCTGAATACTTTTTTAGTTATTGTAGAGCTATAGAAAGAAAATCTACCTGTTTCCTGTCTAGAGTTCACGTCCGTTTTTTAATTATTACCAATTTAGTGCAAAAATCGCGATTTTTTTTGATTTTTTGCACCCCCTTCAAAAGTTAAAAGTTGACATAAAATTACAAAATTCAATTCTTTAGAACATTGAAAAACCTTCAAAATGCCTATTTTTCAAAATTAAAAAGTTAATTTGTTACTACGCAAACTACAATATAATTGAAAACCGTTATTTAATAATAACTTTTATTAAAACAACCTTAAAACTTTAGTGTTTCAACCAAAGTTGGGTATTGGCGTACTTAAAAAACCCTCAAAATTTGAGACAGATCCATTAATTAGTTTAAGAGTTATCCTAATTGTTTTCCCAAAGACATTTATTTTGCAATAACATAAGACAGAAAATAATGAAGATAGGACAATTATTCTGAGTATGCCAAATGAAAGTAGAAGAGTGATAGTATCAAACTCTATTAAAAAAAAGACAAAAAAATTAATTAATATAGTCAAAAATACTAAATGCCAATTTTTAAAATTTTGTAGTTTATAAACATTTAGAATAATTTTAAAAATGTTATCCGTAGAAATAAAATAATATTTTTATATATTCGAAAAGTTAGTATTTTAACACGAATTATCAAATAAAAAATTTAGCCTGGGTTCATTTGGGACAAAGTTAGCCATGTGTTTTTTTTTAATTCACAGCTAATTTGTTTATAATAATTAAGGAATCTTATTAATACCATTTTAAAGAATGGGATTTGTATTTCTTCTTAAAAAAATTGCACAATCATTGTACCTTCACAGCAACCTCTACGATTTTTCAAAAATGTAGTTCAAACGATTACTAGGGAAAACCTACAAACCCACCGAATTAAAATGCCGAAAAAGCAATTTCAAATTAATACAATTTTCTGTATCTCCGGATCAAATCAATGGATTTTGATCTTTCTTTTTTAATTGGTATGTAATTTCTAAGTACATCACAAATATGCAATTTGTTTATAAATTTATTAATTAATAAACAGTCTAATTTGTGTAAACAATTCATGAAAAAATATTTTTTTACAAAAATCTATTTTTTAATCATAGTATCATTAATGATCATATAAAAAGTTAAAGTAAACTTTAATAAATAAATTATTTTTATTAGATAATTATTTATTGAAGTTAAGTTATTTATTAAAGTATTCCTTAACTTTTTCTATGATTAATAATGATAGTATGATTAAAATGATGGACTTTTGGCCAAAAAATTTTTTTTGCAAAAATTGGTTAGTTCAGACTGTTTATTAATTAATTAGACTGTTTATTAATTAATAAATGTCTGGACAAATTGCATATTTGTAATGTACAGAAAAATTATATACAAATTAAAAAAAGAACAATAGTTTTAAGTTTACTTTTTTAGTTTTTGAACTCGTGCATTTGTCGGCTCCCAGTTCCCCCTTCACTTACCACGACTATTCACCAATTTAACTACAGTTTTAAATTTTTTTGTAAAATACCAACTTTTCCAATAAGTAAAAGATTTTTTTCTACGGGCAATATTTTTAAAATTATTGTAAATGTTTATAAACTAGAAAATTTCAACAATTTGGCATTAGGATTTTTGACTATATTAATTAATTTTTTATCTTTTTTTAAGACAGTTTGATAGTATCACTTCTCCACTTTCATTTAGCATACTAAGAATTGCCCTAACTGCATTATTTTCTGTCTTATACTATTGCAAACTAAATATCTCTGGGAAAAACAATTAGAATAATTTTAAACTAATTAATGGATCGGTCTCAAAATTTGAGGGTTTGTTAAGTACCCCAATATCCAACTTTAAGTAAAACACTAAAGTTTTAAGGTTGTTTTAGTAAAAGTTATTAACAGATAACGATTTTCACTTATTATGCAGTTTGCGTAGCAACAAAATAACTTTTTAACTTTAAAATATCGGCATTTTGAAGGTTTTTCAATGTTCTAAAAAATTAAATTTTGTAATTTTATGTCAACTATTTAGCTTTTGAATGGGGTACAAACAATCGAAAAATCGCAATTTTTGCACTAAATTGTTAATAATTCAAAAACGGACGCGAACTCTAGGCAGGAAATAGGTAGGTTTTCTTCCTATAAGTGTACAATAACTAAAAAAGTAGTCAGCCACCTGGATCTTTGAGTGTCCCGAACATGGTCTATTTCTAGCTTATTCCTCTGGAGTATATCGTTCTCACAGGAGTACGTTCAGACTTTTTGGGATTTAAAAGTACTCTATTACCTAAATATTTTTGCTCTAGTATCTAAATGTTGGTAACAGCCAATTCTTCACCTTCATTTATATTAGACTCGATAAGTAGCAAATTTTTCATTAAGTACGTTTTGTGCATTAAAGTTAATTCACGTAAGCTATTCAGGAGATGTAAACATTAGTTAAGAGCAATGCCGACATCAGCAAAATATGGCTATTTCGTTCAGTTTTTGAATATTTTTGGATAACAGTTACTTGTATAATAGAGTGAATTAGTCATTGATTTAATTAATAGGATTATTTTTTCGCTATCTATGTATCCAGTAATTACAATAATTTATACACTATACAATAAAACCTAATAATCGAGAAAAGAGAAAAAGTGATACAAGTGATTTTAATAATATGCTGCTACTATTGAACGAGTAGATAAATTTTGAACATCTTTAACAACTAAAATAGTTGTTTACATGCCCTGCATTGCATCGTGAAATTTAGTTTAAACTCTTTCTTAAAGTTGTGTATTCTTACGTAGTCGAGATAAAGCTTCTTGTAATTTAATAAAGCTTAAGATGACAAATGTCGAAACGCATCCTGAACTTTTTTTAAATAAATATTGTTTTTAAAATGTTGGTTTCAATTAGAGTTTAACAATTCGTTATTATTTTAATTAACAATGTAATACATTGTGTACAGGGCTTTTCATCGATTGTCATTTGTTTCGAGCTTCAGTCATATGTTGTATAATCTCTGTATAATATTAATATACACGGATTATACGACATGTGACAGAAGCTCGAAACAAATAACTGAGTGAAAAGCCCTATAATACATAATATCAGCGTGCATATCAACACATATATTTTAGTCCATTTACTCACCGTTTTTGCTGTAAAGGCCTGCTTTGATTGATATGAGTTTTTGAAAAATAAATTCCTTTAACAGATATCTTCTATTGTTAAAAGAAAGAGGTTTCGTAGATTATGTTCAGAGAATATATGAGTGGAAATACAAGAGAGCAATGGCACTCGTTTATAATACTAAATGTGCAATATCTTAAGAGTTTGTGTTTAAAAAGTTTTGAGACTGTATTTTTATTATATTTTATGGGTATTCTTATAAGTTTCATTTTGTTTCTTACTAAATTTATATTTCAAAAGGCAAAAAAGGCGAATAAAATAATATAATGGGATGTGTTAATCGTTAATTTTTTTTTAAGTGAGAACTGTAAAGCTTTGTCTTATTCGTTTCACGTCTTGATATTTTTTTAGACTGTGGTAATATTTTCATAAACCCTTTTAAGTATTTTATAGTAGATAGGCACAAAAAACCTTAAAAGACTATGGTTGACATATATGACAAACATTGTAAGCAGTAATCTAAATAATTTTTTCAGTAGGCTTCTCTATTAAAAGGCAGATGGCTCATGCTGTTCTGAATAGTAAAATAAGTATATTTTAAAGTACCTATCTAGTTCTGCAAGTTCAGTCTCAAGTTAGTGTTTCTTTGATTAACATCGTTGTGTATACATACGATTTTTTTTGGCTACAAGAAAATGGACATCAAATTTGTGTCCTAATGTGTTCATCCCGTGTACTTTTTAACACCTAGGTAATATAAATTATTTGTTGTGTAGTATACGATTTTATTTATAAAAATACACTAGATTGAAGATGCGTTACAAATGGCGTGGCCGTACGCGGAAGATTTAGATGTGGAGGGAATCTAAATTGAAGCACCAGACACAAATGAATTGACCGATGAAGATTCTGCCGATGACGATAATAGTGGTTTGGTAGATAATTTACCAGCAAGCCAATTACAAGCTCCAGCCGAGCTTCAGGTGTGCAATTCGAACGAGAAGGGTTTTGCAATGGAGAAAATAGACACCACCAAGGTATATTTTGTATTTTTACGACAAAGATGGGTCTTCTTCTTTAAGTGCCATCTCCGCGGCGGAGGTTGGCAATCATCATAGCTATTCGTATTTTAGAGATGGCTGCTCTGAAAAGTTCATTTGATGTACATCCGTACCACTCTCTCAGGTTGCGCAGCCACGATATTCTGCGTCTTCCTATGCTTCTCTTTCCTTGAATCTTTCCCTGCATAATCAATTGGAGCAAGCTGTATCTCTCTCCACGTGTAATATGTCCGAGATATTCCAATTTTCTTGTTTTGATGGTATTTATGATTTCCATTTCTTTTTCATCTTTCTCAGAACCTCTTTGTTTGTAACGGGTTCTGTCCACGATATTTTCAGAATTCTTCTGTACACCCACAGCTCGAATGATTCTAGTTTTTTCATTGATGCGTTACAAATCAAGGTCAAAGCTTCCATTCCATAAAACAGAGTCGAGAAAACGTAGCACCTAGCCAATCTAACTCTTAGCTCCAACTTCAAATCTCTTGTGCAGAGCACTTTCCTCATTTTGTTAAAAATTGCTCTAGCCTTTTCTATTCTGATTTTGATTTCCTGTAAGTAATCTCCTGTGGAGTTGATCATTGTTCCAAGGTATGCATATTGATAGACTCGTTCGATATTGGATCCGTTTATGATGAGATTTTCGTTATTTCTTTGAGTTTTCGATATCCTCATAAACTTTGTCTTCTTGACATTCATTGTTAGCCCATATTGTTGTCCAAACTCTGCTATTCTGGTCACCAGAATGGTCACCTGGCTATTCTGGTTAAGACAAAGATGGGTGATAAAGTTTTAATTACTTTTAGGTAAATTGGGAGAAAGAGGGAGATTTAGAAACAACTGCTAGTAGGCCATTTCCAGCACCCAGCTACGAAGTATACAGTAACTGTAACGCAAAAAATACAACATCTACGAGGTATGCACATTTTAAAAATTTAGTAGATCCCCAAATTACGATAAGCGAAATAAACTGTTTTATAATAATTTTGATCATAATAGTCTTGGATCCCGCGAACCAAAAAAAGTTGATTAATAGCAAGCTGAAAATTTTGTTAATAGCTTAACGGTGTCTAGTCGGACAAAATTTGATGTATGGGAAGACAGGAAGTTTTAATTTATTGTGGAACAGGTTAAAAATTTGGAACGTCAGACTACGAAAACGTTCCATGTATTTTGTCGGGCAGAACTTCCAATTGATTTGCTACCATTTCATTAAATTCTCATTCAAAAATCAGACTGGTGTTTATCACCAACTGGGCATTTTAATAAGTGAAACACGATGAACATATCAAACGACAGGAATCATGGTGGTTAGTAATAGCAGTCTGATTTTTGGACGAAATTTTAATGGAAGGGTAACAAAGCAATTGGATGTTCTGTCCCACAAAATACATGGGACGTTTTCGTAATCTGAAGTTCCAAATTTTTAAACAGTTCCACAATTAAAACTTCCCCTGTTCCAGTGTTCCCGTACATCAAAGTTTGTCCTACTAGACACCGATAAGCTATTAACAAATTTTCAGCTTGCTATTAATCAACTTTTTTTTGGTACGCGGGATCCAGATCTGTAACAAATTACCTGGCAAAAAATACTAATGCGACATGGAATCTGATACGATAAATAAATGTATTTCAGAAATGATGCGACGAGACAGACTCTTAACAATTTTTCGTTTTCTTCACTACGCTAATAATAGTAGGCTTGAGAAACAGATAATATCGCACCCTCAGTGCAAGACTGAAGTAAGTCAAAATAAGTAAGTTTCGAGATAAAGCCGATTTTGTTTATTTTCGTGCTAATATCGGTGAAATAAGACACAAATTTTAAGAAAAATTAACATTTAATTATGATTTTGCATGCTTTTCAGCCTATATTACATTAACCAAAAATAGAAATTTAAATAAAATAATATTAACGCAAAAAAAATTAGGAATTTCAAAGTTACAACACTTTTGCACGGAAAAAATTGTTAATCACTACACATTTAGTATTAGAATTTCAAAGTTACAACAGTTTTGCACGGAGAAAATTGTAAAAAGCGTAGACACATTTACTTTTACAGTAAAACCTGTGTTACCGGCCACCTGCCAACAACGGCCAGTTTAAAAATTACCCAAATCAATTATGTACAGTAAAACTTGTGTTAACGGCCACCTGTCAAAACCGGCCACCTGAACTAGCCGGCCAGCTTCAAAGTTCCCCAAACCAAAATTTTTGGACTACAAAACCTGGTATTAGCGCCACCTTTTTATATCGGCCAATAGTTCTGTCATTCTTAGTGACCGTTATTGACAGATTTTACTGTATATCTAGACTACAAAAACTGGCATTACCGGCCACATTTCTATATCGGCCAATAGTTCTGTCATTTTTTGTGGCCGTTGCTGACAGGTTTTACCGTAGTTGTTGTCCTCTTCTCGTACATCATCTTGTGCCAAAATATTTTTATAAAAACTATGGTGGGCTTCTGGTATCATACCCGAATGGCATAAGTATACCAAATCTTTTTTTTTGGCCATTTGAATTTTTGGCTGTTTTTTGGCAAGTTTTCTGAGAATAGATATTTTTGACCTCTCAGTATTGTCAATACATAAGTTTAAAGATAACTGTTTTTCCTTTTAAAATCTTATGGAAAATAAATATAATACAGTAAAGCCTGTGTTAACGGCCACCTGTCAAAACCGGCCACCTGAACTAGCCGGCCAGCTTCAAAGTTCCCCAAAACAAAATTTTTGGACTACAATACCTGGTATTAGCGGCCACCTTTTTATATCGGCCAATAGTTCTGTCATTTTTAGCGACCGTTATTGACAGCTTTTACTGTATTGCACAAAGGACATAAAATTTACATGAATAGATTGGTCTCGAAAATCTTTGTTTATTGTCTCAGCCGTTAATGGATTACGTAGACGCTCTGTATATTAAAATTAAACACCACAGATATAAATATTAAAATAACAAACATCTTACTTTTTTCATTGCTTGTTATCGAATCCGTTGCAATGTTCCGTGCAAAACTGTTGTAACTCTGTTACATTAGAATTACAACAGTTTTGCACGGAACTTATGTTCAAAAACGCAAAATAGTTAAACTGTTGTTGTTGTAATATTTAGCCCATTAAGCATTAGAAAGTTACTAAAGTTTTACAGGGGATAGATATGCATGTTTACAATCGAATTCCATGATTACTTCATTTTCATAAAATTTTGAGATACTGCAGTCTTGCACTGAGGGTGCGAATATGTCTAAGTTGCGACCTATAACAAAAAAGTTGCGAAAACAAATTTTTAGATTTTAGACTTTATTTCAGAAATGGTGCTAAATTGCGATGAGTCAATGATAAAATATTTCCGTAAACACTCTTGTAAACAAGTTATAAGGGGAAAGCCTGTTATATAAATACAAAATCTGGTTATTTGGTCAATTTCAATATATACAATGGAACTCCAATAAAGAATATCAAAAAGTATTCAGTAAGGCTAACGCACTACTTACATATATCGATGCTAAATGACTTACCCCCACATACGAAACACCTCTGTTACTAACTGCATTTTGATAATTTATTCTCTAGTTTGTTTTTACTAAAATTGTTAAAAGCTGAAGGTTAAGACGGAACTGGAACGATAAGGGAAAATCGTATCCCAAAAAACTACCCTCTGAAAAATTAAACCCAGATGAAAAAGTGAATCGAGGTGAACATGACTCTGCTCTTGACAACGAAAATCGAATAATTGTTGTTTGTTGCTACTACAGAAAGTAAAAATGTTTTCCGAAAGAAAAGAAAAATATTTTAATTCCTAGACCATAATATGTTAGGTAAATATAATTTAGCAATGGGAGGAACAGATCTCACGGACGAAAATATAGCTAGGTATAGAATAAGTATAAGGGGTAAAAAATGGTGGTGGTGCATTTTGACTTAGCTTATTGATGTATCAATACAAAATGCGTAGATTATTTACAAGCAGTCTAGCCATAGTCTGGGCAGATTATCGGAGAACAGGCCATTTTTGGCCTGTGTTTATTAGAAAAGTTATTTACCAGCAATTAAAATCAAAATTATAGAAAAGTTATTTACCAGCAATTTTATTGCTGAAATCGAATCTTATGATCGTATATATTAATAATATAGGTACCTATGCAAATTCCGCAGATAGTGTGCTACTTTTTTTATAAACAAAATGGCGCCCGAAAATCGTGTTTTTTTCAATTTCTTCTCTATAACTCCAAAGATTTTAACTTTACACCAAAAAAACTCAAATAAAAATTCACCGTAATTAAATTCTGCATAGAGACGTGTTTTTCCTGATTTATTTCGACAAAATTTTCCCTGGAATATGCCGGTTTTTCCAACAAAATCTTCAATTTTCAATTAAAATTTTAGATAAGTAATTGTTTATCAATAATTAAATAACTTGGTAATACAAAACACTTTTTGTATAGATTATGATTCCAGAAGCCGATGGAAATTGAATGAAAAGTTTAGCAACAATTGAATTGTTAATTAAAAATATACGGTCGCTATAATAACCACCATAATTATGATACATAAGAATAACTAAGATTTTTGTATAAAAACACACTGTACCTATCTAATGTACTTTACAAAACTGAAATTGGACTATTTAAGCGGCTTTAGGAATATTATAAACAATTTTTTGACTTATAAACAAATAGAATATCTCGGGAAATATTAAATTAAATTAAATCTTGAAAATGGTATTGGAAAACAAACGGCAGGACGCTTCTTTTAAAAGAAAGAACGTTTAATTGTGATGAGTGTTTCCTGAGATACAATCGGTCAAAATTGACCGGCATTTACGGCAAAGATATAAACAATAGGATCATAATTTTCGAACCATCATCTTTTTATTTTTATCCTCTTTCTTCACACCAATTTTCACATCTTTAAAATAATCATAACATATATTATTATAATAAAAACTGTCGATATTACGAGTGAAAATTGCCAAAAATAGCAAAATTCCAATCAAAAATTAGCTTGGAGAAAATGTAATCTCAAAGTTCAAAATCGGTATACGTTAAAAAAATGCATTTTCTAGGCTTCCCATGGAGCAATTTTCTCCATTCATTTTTTGTTCCCATGTAACTCGAGTATAGCTATCTAACTAACGCATTATTAAATGTCAAAGTTGCTTTTGTTTTGTCATAATAAATTTATTTATTTATTATACCAAAATTTTTAATTTGTTTAAATAAAGATTGTTTAAATATTTATACAGCTTTCAAATGGAAACATTTGCGTTTTTAACGTTAAAAGGTAAACTTGTAGTAAGTTTATCTAAAAAAAGTCTACAACTGGAAAAAGTATGTATTTTTCTTTTCTTATAAATAAATTAATCTATTATAACAAAACAAAAGCAAATTTGACATTTAATAATGCGTTAGTTAGATGGCTCTATTCGAGTTACTTGGGCACAAAGAAAGAATAATAGAGATAGGTAGATAGATAGATAGATATGTTTATTGTTTCTAATGAAAAATCATATAACAAGAGGTTGAGTAAAAATTATTACACATAAATAGTCGACGCTTAATGGAGATTTAGTTACAATTATTCATTTAATATAAATGAACGCAATCTGAGTGCATTAATAAAAAATGTACACAGTTCCTTAATCTCAGTGGGAGAATGGGTTGTATTTAAAAACAGAAAAAAGCTCTCGGTATTCTCTACAAATGATCGAATAAGGGGTGATATAAAACACGAGTATAATGGACATTCCAACAAAATGTGGGAAAGAGTCTCTAATTTGTGTAAATTACATATTGAACAATTTTCAGTTTGGTCGATGTGATACGAAATCCCTTTATAATAAAATTTGATGTAAAGTTTAGAGCAAAGTCTGATTTGTGAATAAAGTCTTGTAATATATATGGGAGTTTTTATTTGTAAATAGCTTTGCGGTTGCCTATTGTGTGAGAAATGTTTATAGTACAAAGAATAGCGAGAACTTGTTAATGCTGATAAGTCATCTTGGAAGAGTTTTTCTTTCATTTTTAATAACAAACCGTTTCTTTGATGCCTCAGTAACCCCCATGATAAATTTTCCCAAGTTTCTTTTGCATCAATTTCAGAAAAATAATTTTTTAGCTGAACTACCCAGTTATAATTCTCATTATTGTCATTATTGTTACATAGCTGACGAAGACGGTTATAACAAATTCTTGGATACCTAGAGGAGTCCATAAGTAAAATTCTCTCAAGCCAATTAAGTGATATTTTAAAAATTAAGTATTTTAAGTGAACTTGGCCAACTTCTAGCCTAACATAAGTATTGGGGGTATTTTTTGGTAGATGCAGCAGTCTCTTAAAGAAATTAGTTTGAATTTGTTCTAGAGTATTTGAGTAGCGCAGACCCCAGACAGATATACACTGAGAAAGACAGTTTAAAATAATGGAATTATATAATGTAATTCTCGTCTCCCATGAATTTACTATTGCATTAGACAAGAGGTTCATTACTGCTCCTATAGACTGCCTGGCTCTAGCAATCGTAGTAACGGCCATCTCTCGAAATAACGAGGAACTACTAAACGTTACACCCAGATAATTAAATTTATTAACGCTTTCAAGTTTTTGACCATTTAGTAGGAATCCTCGCTCTTTGGAGAAATGGCCACCCCTTGAGAAGACTAAGATTTTGCTTTTGGAAGTGTTTATAGTCAGTTTATTCTGTGAGGTGTAGGTTTCCAATATTCGTAATTTGCGGGTCATGTCAACTTCTGATTCTCCTAATATTATCAAATCGTCGGCATAGAGTAATAGAATGATATCAGTATTACCATTAATATTAATTCCCTTTGCCCCTGCCTCCCTAAAAAAGGCCTCCACATCTGAAAGAAAAATTGAGAACAAAGAAGCATTCTCCTTGAAGAACACCTTCCGTTATTTTATATTGTCGTGACAATTGTGAATTTGAGCGAACCTGGAAGGTAGCCGATGCGTACAGGAATCTAATTAATCTAATAAATTTAGCGCTAATGCCACACTGAAAAAGTTTGTTCCATAACAAGATATGTTCTACTGAGTCAAATGCTCTTTGGAGGTCTATAAAAGTAGCGAAGACTTTTCTTTTCTTAAGTCGCAGTTGTAGCTGAACAGCTGAAGTGAGGGTAAATATATTATCTAGACATCCCCTGCCTTGACGAAACCCATTTTGACATTCTGGAATAACGGAAGTATTGTCCAGCCATATCGTTAATCGATTAGATAATATCTGCGTGAATAGTTTAGTTAAACAGTTTACTAGAGCAATTCTTCTGTAATTCTCTGGATCTTCACGGGAACCTCTCTTGTGCAACATTGTTAATATAATATTAGACCAGGCTGAAGGCATAGTTTCGGTATCTAGAATACGATTGTACAAGCAATTTAAATATAATAGCCAATTATTTGGGAGGTGTTTCAAGAACTCAAATGTAATATTATCTAGTCCGGGGGCTTTGCCATTTTTGCATTGTTTTAGAGTATTGCTAATTTCTTTAAGAGATATAGGGGCGTCCAAAATAGGACAACGAACGTCAAAAAAAAGAGTATTATCGACAATTTTCTCTTGCGAAATATTATTTAAAAATAATTCCCACGTGTGAATATCTAGATTAGTTTTAACTGTATTTCCCTTAAAATACTGGATCGTTTTCCAAAAGTTTTTTTGATCGCGAACGTTACTTAAAGCCTGCGTAAAATTGTTGGTATAAGATTTTTTCTTGTTATCAATCATTGTCTTATACTGCTTTTTACTAACCAAATAAGCATTTTTATAATTTGGTAGAAAGTTGTTGATTTTTGCTATTTTTAAATTTTGCTGAACAAATTTTTTTGAGTTGTAACATTCCTGATCAAACCAAGGTTTATTATTTTTTCTGGAGTTTTTTGGAGTATTAAATAATTTTTTCGATAAGCCAAGAAGCAAAGAGGTGTTAGTAATTGTTTCAACAAGCTTTTGGTATGAGTTTTCCAAGTCTGGCTCAAGCATACAGTTTAGTGAGTTTTTTAAAGTATGATAAAATGCTAATGCGTAGTTTTCATTCCAAGATGGAATTAATGTGTATTCTGGATTGTTGGACTGCTGTGTACATTTTTTATTTATAGCTGACGGTAAATTTAATATCAGCCTTAAAGGGAAGTGACTTCCAGAGGAGGCAAAATATTCCAAATCCTGGAGATTTTCTACTAAAGAAATTTGAATATTTTGCATCCATAGCAAGTCGACAACACTATTACCTGCAGAAGCACAGTAAGTAAATTGACCCGGTATGTCACCTTTAGTTCTCCCATTCAAGAGAGTGAATGAATTTTCGTCCATAAAGTTGAGAAGAATTTCACCTTTGCGATTAAAAATACCGTCACTACTTATTCTATTAGCGAAAATATTACTGTAAGAAATTAGTTCTAGTGGTACTTCACCAGAAGACCCCATTCGGCAATTAAAGTCTCCACCTATCAAAACAGGAGTGTTTGGATACGCATTGTTTACTTCTTGCAAAGAAAAATTGAAAAGTTCTAAAATGCTATCAATGTCTAAGTTAGGCTTAAAGTAAACATTGCTTATAATTATCTCCCAACTGTTACAGGATATTAAACAAGTTAACCAGTACAGTGACTTATCTAAAACACACACATTTAAAGGTTTTTTCACAAAAGTTATTAAACCTGCACTGGCCCTGCCGCGAGATTTATCACGAACGGCGTTAGAAAAACAAACATTGTAATTGTCCAAAAATATGGATGATGGCTGATACAACAACCATGTTTCAGATATGCAAAAAACCGAGATGTCCCTAGAAAAATTAGAATTCACGAAATCTTCAATATGGGAAAAGCCAGTAGAATTCCAAAAAGCAATTTGTAATGATTGCTATTTTTCCTGTGAAGTTGTGGTATTTTTTGATGATTTTGATCCTCGGTCTCTTGGTGATGATATTTCTTCATCCCTGCTTCTTTTGGAGCTGTTATCCTTTTCATTGGCTGCGACAATTTTTGGAACATTGTTAATGTAGCGTATGGTAACAGATTTTCCATCTCGCTTGAGAGAATCCAGTTCTTTTCTTAAATTGTTCAGTTCCTGCATTTGTAAAGGTGTTTGGTCTGCTTTAATAGATATATTTGGGTATGTTTTACGACAGAGGTTATTTTTATTACGTAGTATGTCACTAACAATATATTTTTTACTCATTTCGGCTCGAATTGGTCGATTTTTACCATGCACTGGTTTTCCAATTCTACTAACTGATGAAATTTGTACTTCTTTGCCGATATTTAACAAATTTAAAATTTCTAGAGTGTTAGCCATATCTGAATGTGAAGTTACATTAAGCTCTGGTAGTCCGAAAACTATTATGTTGTTTTCTCGCTTAATCCTTTCACAAGTTTCAGCATACATTTCAGGCAGAGAAAACCCCTCGGGAGAACCACTATTGGCTATTTTTTCAACTTTTGTAGCTAGATGATCGTGTTCGATTTTTAATTCAGATATATTATTGATACATAAAGCAATTTGGCTGGCATGTGTTGCAATTTGTTCATTTAGATTAGAGATAGATTGTTGGCAAGCACTAATATTTTGTTTACATTCCGAAATTCCATTTTTTAGATCATCAAGTCTCCCCATAAGTGCATTAAAATGGGATATATTGAGTGATTGTATACAATCAACTTTACAATGATTGCAAATATGCTCCTGTACGAGTTTATTTGACGGATTTTCGCTAAGCGATGTACACTTTCTGTGGGCGACGCTTTTACATACTGAACATGAGACTTCATCGGGGCCTGTTAGAATCGAGTTCGAGCAAACAAAACAAGTGGGAGGCATTGTGGTTGACCGTGAATTGATAATAATGGTAATGAATGATTGATATCAGTATAAAATGTCAACAATTTTGATTTGGCTAAATTAAATCCAGGTTTCCTTTTTGGTATTCGAATGGTTTTCACTTGTAGTAAGAAAAGTGTAACTTACAGTTTGTAGTGCAGCACACTGAGTGGCCTTTTTTCACTTTTAAATACAGAACTGTTAAATTTCTTGACTTTACGCACTATACTTAACAACATACATGTGTTCACGTCTGCGGTCGGCACTCAATCGCTTCTCGGCCTCTGGCTAAGATCAAAGTGTAGTATCAAAGAAAGAATGAAGAAAATTGCTCCATGGGAAGCCAAGAAAATGCATTTTTTAACGAATACCGATTTTGAACTTTGAGATTACATTTTCTCCAACCTGATTTTTGATTCGAATTTTGCTATTTTTGGCAATTTTCACTCGTAGTATCGTTTTTATTATAATAATATGTTATGATTATTTTAAACATATAAAAATTGGTGTGAAGAAAGAAGATAAAAATAAAAAGGTGATGGTTTGAAAATTATGATCATATTGTTTATATCTTTGCCGTAAATGCCGGTCAAGTTTAACCGGTTGTATCTCAGGAACCACTCATCACAATTAAACGTATTTTGTTTTAAAAGAAGCGTCCTGCCGCTTTTTTTTCCAATATCGTTTTCGTGATTTGATTTAATTTAATATTTCCCGAGATATTCTATTTGTTTATAAGCCAAAAAATTGTTTATATTTTAAAATATTTCTGAGGCCGCCTAAATAGTCTAATTTCAATTCTGTAAAGTACATTGGATAGGTACAGTGTCTTTTTATACATAAATCATAGTTATTCTTATGTGTCATAATTATTGTGGTTGTCATAGCGACCGTAAATTTTTAATTAACAATTCAATTGTTGCTAAACTGTTTATTCAATTTCCATCTGTTTCTGGAATTATAATCTATACAAAAAGAGCTTTTATACTTCCAAGGTATTTAATTATTGATAAACAATTACTTATCCAAAATTTTATTTGAAATTTAAAGAGTTTGTTGGAAAAACCCGCATTTTCCGGTGAATACTTTCGTCGAAGTAAATCGGGAAAAACACGTCTCTAAGCAGAATTTAATTACGGTAAATTTTTATTTGAGTGTTTTTGGTGTAAAGTTAAAAATCTTTGGAGTTATAGAGCAAAAATTGAAGAAAAAAAACACGATTTTCGGGCGCCATTTTGTTAAAAAAAAAAAGTAGCACACTGTCTGCGCACTTTGCATACCTATATTATTAATATATACAATCATAAGATTCGATTCCAGCAATAAAATTGCTGGTAAATAACTTTTCCTTTTCCACAACTTCATTACCACGTCTAAATTTTACACAGCTATAATTTAGACGTGATATCGCCGGCCCGGAATAAGAATGACGTAATTGCAAAAAGCCAAATTTCTCAGGAGAGTAAAAAAACGGTTTTTAATATTTAAAATAGGGATTAAATGATGAGTAACCGTCCAGGAGCATCGGTATGGCGTTTATTGTTACAATGATGGCTTTTATTTTTATCCTTAATGGTTCGAATTTCATTAACTTAATTTAATCCCCTATTTCAACCCTTTTTACAGTTGCGTCATTCTTCATCTAAAATATTTTAAATATTTAAAATAGTGATAAAATAAAAAGTAACCGTCTGGAGCATAGGTATGGCATTTATTTTTACAATTATGGCTTTTAGTTTCATCCCTATTGGTTCGAATTTCATTTTTTCAATTTAATCCCCCCATTTTCAACCCTCCCTACAGCTGCGTCGTTCTTGATCAAAATTTTTCTGTACAGAAAAACTATTTTTAAATATTTATTATGTCATTTATTCTTACAGCGCTGGCTCTTATTTTCATCCCTATTGGTCCGAATTTCATTATCTTAATTTAGTCCCCCATTTTGAACCCTATTTGCAGTTGCGTCATTCTTCATCTGAAACAAAGTCTAAAATGTTGCGTATTTTAATAACGACGCAACTAACCTGTGGTGGCTCAGCACACAATTACAGTTATGTCCTTATGTCGCTTTTGTATCATCTGTATACCGTCTTTTAGAAGTTAATTACGCAATAAACAGAAACTGACAAAATTTGTAGTTACGTCATTCTTATTCCGGACCGGCGCCGGCGATATTATAAAAGTAGCTTATACTAAGTTTCGAGATCCACCTAAAACTTTAGATCGACCATCGATAAGCTTATATTCCAGCACTAATAGTAGAGTTAGTGATGATATTAGGTTTGATATTCTGAGCCATTTTCTGATATCTACTCCAGACAATAAAAAAAGAAATGTGCAAGTAAAACCTGCAAGTGTATTATGAGAACGATATGCTCTAAATTTCACGTTAGCTTACGCCTAGCGTGCAATGTGCAATTTCACACAAAATAATTTATAGTTTTTATTGTTATTCATATTATGGTTTATTATTTAACCAGGAGGAGTAAACTAAAAAGACAGATTCACACCCAAGAAAGTCACTAGAATAATAACCAAATACATCCTCTTTTTTTGGTTGATCTAGTCGACCCTCACCGGTAATTAGGGATGGACTCGAGTCGAGCCGAGCCGAGCTTTTGAAAAGCTTGTGCTCGGCTCGAAATTTCGAGCCGAGCTCGAGATAGAAGCTCGGCTTGAACTTCGAGCTTGCAGGTTGAGCTCGTGGCTCGTGCCGGCTCGGCTCGAATAGTTCGAGCCGAGCCGAGCCGAGCTCAAAAACATAATAATGAATGTAAAATATAACATTCGTAGTAATTTTTTTTACTTATAATAGTCAAATATAAGAAATAATAAGAAATTCACTAAATGCTTTTCACATAATAGCTACATACTCTGTCATAGTAACGTTAGGAGACAAGAAGAGTGAGATATTTTTTTTTTCTTAGATTAATGAACAAATAGGAGAAATTAAAAATGTTTATTTCACAGTTTGTCTTAATTTCTGTTTAAAAAACTATGATAATGTATGATTTTAGTGTTCGTCCTGAAATAATGTCAGTCTTTTTAAAATAACCCGATTTAAAGGAAGCCAAGAAAATATTTTTATCGCTGAGAAACTATATAGGTAGATATATTACGATAGTTTAATATAAATTTCAAATAAGATGGCATATTTGTATTAAGTATTATGACAAGATAGTGGATGAATTGTTTGATAACACCCGGATTTCGTATAGTGTAGTGATAATAAATAATACAAATAACAATAAGAAGTAAAGTCTAATACGACCAGACTAATCCATAAATAATCGGAGTAGGAAAAAGCAGCATATTTTATGAAAACATTTTTTTAAATATCAATATTCATATGTACATACAGTGTGGCCAAGCCAAATGGAATAAATTTATTATTTCGTGAATAAGCGCTTTTGGAAAAAAATTCCGAAACAGGTCGGTTTTTATTTTTAAATTACAATTTTTTGGCATATACTCGTATATGATAGTAGCTCATTTGAACGGTTATGAAATTCTCTATTCAGTAATATAAATATTAACATAATATACAGGGTGTCCAATTTTTTTTTTAATTAAATTAATTGACACAAAAATGAGAATGTATATGTAATTTATTTAATTCAAAATACATTTTGCTACTGTCAGTAAACAGAAAGAATGTTCATTTGACAAATAAACATAGCTTTTCACTTAAATTCAATGTTCAAGATGCCACTCACCTGCCTCTTGGTAGTTTGAACATTTAATTTAAGCGAAAAGCTGTGTTTATTTGTCAAATAAACATTTTTTATGTTTTCTGACAGCAGTAAAATGTATTGTGAATTAAATAAATTACATAAATTCTTCTTTTTGTGTTAATTAATTTAATTCGAATTTTTTTTGGACACACTGTATACATAATTATGTTAATATTGAAATTACTGAATAGAGAATTTAATAACCTTTCAAATGAGCTTGCACATGACCCCTATTCCCATTTAAAAAAAAAATCGATTACGTCATCACGCCCAGATGGATGACGTCATTAGTATGATATATGTAGGTATTATATATGCCAAAAAATCGTAATTTAAAAATAAAAATCGACCTGTTTTGAGATCTTTTTCCAAAATCGCTCATTCACGAAATAATGAATTTATTCCATTTGGCTTTGCCACACTGTAATTGGTAATATTGTAATGTAGTACCTACCACCTAAAAGGCCTGCATAAATAAATAAAAAATATAAATAAAAAGTATCAAGTATTTTATTGTCTTATATTACTAGATTCGCATAAAATAAATCTTTCACTAAACTTAATACAGATGAGTTGTAACTCTTTTTTTTAATTTAAGTAACTAAAAAACCTGTGTCACCTGAAAAATATTTTTGTACACTTACAGTCAATTGTAAATAGGTACATAGTATCTCCATTAACATTTTATATCGGAGATACTATTTAAAAAAAAATTACATTGTTAATAAAAATCATTTACAAGAGGAAAGGAGGAAAGTGTAGGTATATATTTAAAAATAACATTATAACTCTATTTTTACCAAATTATACATATACGACTCTACTTCAACAATAAATAAAATTAAACCTAGAACTGATTTAAACGATTAAAATTTAAAAAAAAATTGTTTTACACATTTTTCAAAATTGGGTTTTCTACCCAACAGTTTAGACATAAGAGGCACTTAGCCGATTCATTAGTCAATATATTGCGTTGTTTTCGAATAATTAAGCCAGCTTTCGAAAACAATCGCTCAGATGGTACGGACGTAGCAGGAATACTTAGTAAGTCTCTGGCCATTTCAGCAAGAACAGGAAATCTTCCTTTATTTACCTGCCACCACTTTAAAATATCTTCGTTGCCAGTACTTTGCGGGAGTGCTATGTAGTCATAGAATTCAGTACTTAAGTCTTTTGGTTTTGTTATGACCTTTGATTGATAATAGCTTTCGAAATTGATTTCAAGCTCATCTTGTACTTCCATGACCACCGACGATTCAGATGTACTTTGCGTTATATTTTCTACAGCTTGCTGATTTCCTTCATACTTTTTTAACAGTTTTTTAAACACTGAATACGATCCGTTCTTTAAGTCCCTTCCCCAAAGTGAGTTATCAAATGCTTCAAGTTTTTGTCTTGGGTCTAAAATAAGTACTGCACAGTAAATCCAATTTGTTTGTCTGTAATGTTTTAAAATTTTATCTCTGGCCTTTTGAAATGCAGTTAAAAGTTGTTCATCTACACAGGAACGATTCGGTTTATCGTCAAGCAACTTTGATTGTAATTCGATTTTGTCTAACAGTATATTTAAACTGACTATCACTGATGGAAGCGTTGCGTATTTGTCTCCTCCAAGGTTTTCGCTTACTATTTTAAACATCTTTAAAAATTTACAGACGGAAGCTAACATCTGCCATTCGTTTTGGTGTAGTCGAAAATTGTTTAATTTATTGACACTGTCGCTTGCACATAGACAGTCGATCCCCTTTTTGAACTTTAATGCGACATCCAACATATTATCATGAGTGGAGTTCCATCTTGTTGGAACATCCAGAATAGGTGAAATCTGTGTAGATGCCCCAGCAGTTTGACACGCACTTTTAAAACGGATCCGTAATTTTTCAGATTTTTTTATTTTCTTAAATATATAACGAATTTTATCCAAACAGTTAGGTGGTGTTTGAATATCTTCATCTAGAACATCGTTGTGTTCGAACTCAACCTCTTCATCTACGTTACTGCTTTCTTCATCTTCAGCCTCCCCTCCTACGTCTTCTTCTATTTTCAGAGATTTTAAGCAATCTTGAACAGCCAAGTTCAGAATATGTGCTACACATTTAAAATGTTGATTAACGTCATCAAAAGAAGGAATAAGCTTTTTTAACTCCTGCATGAACGTTGTATTTGCTGCAGTGTTGTCAACAGTTATGCCTTGAATTTTCGATGTGATGCCATAGCTCTGCAAAGATTCATAAAACAACTTGGCAATATCTCTCCCAGTATGAAGCCCATGTGAAGGTGAGAAATCGATAACTACAGACTGGAGTTGCCAATGGTCATCAATAAAGTGGGCGGTGATCCCATAATAAGATTTTCCATTAATTGCCGTCCAGCCATCAATGGTAAAAGATATTCTTGATGTGTTTTGTTTTAGTATATGCATAACTTTTTTTTGATCCTGCTCAAAACGGGACACAACCATTCTCTTTAAAGCTTTTCGTCCAGGCAGGTTTATTCCAGGTTTGATTTGATCGAAGAAGTTCCTTGTTGCTTCGTCGTCAAAAAACGAAAAAGGTAGGTATTTAGTGGCCACCCAATCAACGATAAAGTTTTCATCTTTAGGTTCATTCACGGATTTCTGCAATAAACATAAACGAGTGTAAATTACTTGATATTTGAATGTAAATTTGAATTATTTTTAAAATAAAGCTATTATTTTATTGTATTTATTTTGCTATTTATTATTTCCCAGCCAACATGAATTCACACTAAATTACCAGAGCCCGCTAATAGTTAAAATAGGATTGGAGGTCGTTGGGTAGGTACAATGAACTGCACACTAAAGGGATTACCGAATTGGGCGCTGAATTTTTTGAACTTTTTTTTTGGTTTTTCCATAAATAAACAAATTAAATTGACCTAGTCTTTTAGAAAATTATGAAATATAAAATATTTTAATTATAACTTTTATTTGTTCTTTAAGTCAATATCATTTACATTGTTAAAAAACTAAATCATTGAGAAAAGTAGTAATAGATAATGAGAAATTATCTAATTGTTTAGAATTATTATAGCAGCCCAGCGGGCAAACAAAATTATTTTTACCAACTTTACGGCAATTGAACCAACAAGAATATTAGCAAGAATAAGGAGACAATGGTTGTTAAGTGTTAAATGTTCTTTACGTGTTTTATATTTTAATTTTTGGTTCCTTTCAGACTTTTGTAAGCTTTGGTTTCAAACAACACAAAAATAGAAGTAATTAAAAACTAAATTATGGACGAAAACGGCAAGAATTACTTGTCGCAGACGGAAAAATTTTATAAAAGTAAAATGAAAGTGATAAAACATGGTAAAAAACATAAAAGGGAGTTTGGGTGTGGTACCAATTATTAAAGATAAAATGAGATAAGTTTAAGGTGGTTATGGCGCGTACAATGCGCAAAGGTACCATTTCATCCAAAAAGCGAAAATGTGTGTCGCACCTGGAGCTAGTAAGAGAGGAAGAAGAAGCCGTTATGGTAAAGTTAGGAATGACATGGCGGTAAAGAATATTTATTCTGATGTGGCTCAAGACAAAAAAGGCAAATATGTATAATGATGATGATGTAATAGAAGAGAATATATTAGGCTATTGATTATGTTCAAAATAAGATGGCTAAAAGGAACTACAACGTCCACGGGGTTTTATTGTTTCTTGTTTCATATGGTCAATGGACCTCTAAATATGAAAAAACCGCGGAGTGCTTCCATTTACAGGGGTGCGTTTTTGAGAAAGGGGTGAATTAACCCCTATGAACTAAGGTGCATAGTATGAGTTCTATGCCCTTTTAGTACATACATTTCTACAGCAAAATTGTTCGAAATTAAATTTACTATTGAATTATCACCTTTTAAAGTTTAAAAGTATTTTTTACAAAAATATATTAAAAAAATGCAAATTCATCCTTCCTCTTTAAAATGACGTTTGGCAGAGGTCATCGCTTATAACTCGACAACAACTAATTTTAGACAAATATCACAAGAGGCCTTTTTTGCTCAGAATTATCCAAAGAATCTAAAAAGACCTTAATACTATCAATTTCTTTACAGGGCTTCTCATAAAGCCCTTATTTTACCATAATTTGTTAATAACAATTAAACGGACCATATTTGGGCTTCCACACCACTTCCATTGGATTCAGCGACCCAAAAAACTTATAATACCACCATTAAATCACGGGGAGCTCGAACTTTCCCACGGGACCCCCTCTGTTGCGACTAGACAATGGATCTCGGATTTGCATTTTAGGTTAAGTAGGTATATCAATTTTCATTATAATTAATGCAATTGTTAGTACTGAAAACTAACAGCTTAAAATTTTATAATTTTACTCAGTTTGACAATATTGTTTAACGTTAAGCAATTATTTAATGCCAAATATTTATCAGATTATTACATCGACCAAAATTTTATTAAGAAAATTCCCAAAAAAACTGGTTATGAACAAAAAATTTTATTACACTTTTTTTCCAACAATAATAAATAAAAACTGAAACATCATGCAAAAAAATAATAAAATATTATTTTTGAATATTTGCATTGTTTTGGCACATCGAAAACTTTGGCGTTAATACTTTGAATATTGACATTACAATAGTAAAATGTGTTCTTACCTTAATTGTTAAGAAATTATAAAGTGGTCCAGCTTTGCTAGTTCCAGGTTGAGACAGCTTTGGAAAAATAGTACCATATTCCTTTGGATGTTTACTTAATAAGTGCCTTTTTAAAGTAGTTGTAACGGAAAGTTTTACTTTAAACTCACTTTTAATTTTTCGTTTGTTACATAATTTGCATGTCGCTAATTTGTTTATTTTGTCAATAATTTTAAACTCAAAAAAGCATGTAAACTTGCTCCGAAATGTCGAAGTTTCGTCAAGAGTATAATCGCCGCTAACGCTTTCAGTCGACTTAGTTGACACTTCACTATTTTCACTTGGACTTGGAGAAGGAAGATTTGTGTCCATAAAACTATCATCACTATCGTAATTAAACATTTTAAAAACGCGAAAAATTTGGAATTAGGTTCCTAAACAGAAATGGACGAACAGCAACTTCAACTTCTTTCTCAAGACTGAAAAGATTGTAATAACTATTAGATTTCTTTCCTACTACCCGTAAAATACAAACGTGCTAGTTTTCTTAAAATCGGAATTATTTTCTTAATACCTACAGATTTAGCAAAGTTTATACTGAGAAATAAGTTACAATAAAACATTCAACTGTACAGATTAACAGTAAATTTCTATTGTTAAATTCATATCATTATGTCCAAAACCATTCAAGTATGGAGGTACGAGGTAGTAGTACCTTTCCTTTAATAAAATTATATAGAGATTCAAATTTTTGGGTAGATTATATTACCCCATGAACATATTTTTTTGTTATGGTAAAATGTAAATATTCGCATTCCTAGAAGTTAGTCTTTTTGATAAACAAATTCTTAAGAAGGTTACAAGAGGCAGTTTAAGTTTATGGAGGATTATAAAATTGGGATTCTACCTACATTAAAATTTTTACCTCTTCCGAGTAACTATAGTAAAAATGAGAAGTACATAACTGCATTTTATAAATCCTATTCAAATATTTAGTGACGATATTAGGGATAATCGAAATGCAAGAATATTATTTAAAAAGGAATTTATACAGAGTGTCCGTAAAATATGTAATAAATTAGATACTTCCTTAATCCTTTTTAAAAATATCTGGAATTCGTGGAGTTTTAATTTTAATGTTCTACCTTCTACCATAAAATTTGATTATACAGGGTGATATACATTAAGCTGATATGTATGAGGTAAATGTACACTCTGTACCTACGTTGTGACATTTTTAGATCGATAAAAATGAGCTGATGTTAAAAAGGTATGATACTTGGGGTCTAACGGACAGAATTTCAAAGATATGCGCTATGAAAATAAATTTTATTGATTTCAAATTATTAATCTAAGAATTTGAAAGTAATCCAGTAATTGATACATGACTTTATCTTAAATTTTCACACTCCCACGTCTTCCAATCCACCTGTTCGGACAAATTTCGTCTACGTACCTTGGAACATCTACAGCATAATGCGGAGGCGCAATATCCTGTTAAAACCATAAACTTTCATCAAAACCTCCAGGATTAATTCTACTGGGAAATAAATAAATTAAAGTAGGTGCGAGATACCCCGTTAAAGACTGATGTTATGCGACTCGTTTCAATTACCTTTGAAAAGTAGGGTCCGATAATTGTTAGCCCACATATTTACCTTTTGCAGGTATTGTGTATGAAGCTGTTATATTTACAAAAAATCCGATGGCGTCATCACCTTTATGTGTATCACTCTGTGTAATTAAATTTGGTTGTAAAATGTAGATCATTAAAATTAAAAATCGACGTGTTTTAGATTTTTTTCAAAAGACTTTTAGTTTAGGAAATATCCCATTTATTTAATACATTACGGACACACTGTATATTGCAAATACATATTTGTCGTCTAAATTCATCATCATCAACCCGTACGCGTCCACTGCTGGACATAGGTCTCCCTCAGCTCTTTCCATTCATCTCTATTTTGTGCGGCTTGCATCCAGTTACCGACAACATGTTTCAAATCATCGGCCCATCTGGTTAGTGGGCGTCCTCTGCTCCGTAGTGCTTCTTCTCGCGGCCTCCACTCGACAATACGTTTTGTCCATCGGTTGTCTGGCAATCTGGCGACGTGTCCTGCCCAATTCCACTTAAGCGACGCGATTTTTTCGACAGCGTCTGTTGTTTTTGTTCTACGGCGTATTTCTTCGTTTGGGATTCGGTCTCTCAGGGAGACACCCAACATCTGGCGCTCCATAGCCCTCTGAGTTACGCGAATCTCGTCTAAATTACTTATTCTCAAACAAAAGTATCAGTGGTATCAAAAATAAATAGAAAAAATATTAGAGTATTAGCTAAAATATTGACAAGCTCGTTAAGGAAAGCTCGGCTCGTTTCCAATTCAGCTCGGCTCGGCTCGAAAAAAATTTGGCTCGGCTCGAAGCTCGGCTCGCAAGAAACAAACAGGCTTGAGCTCGAAGCTCGGCTCGTCAAACGAGCCGAGCCTCGAGCCGAGCCGAGCTAAGCTCGAGCTTGTGTCCATCCCTACCGGTAATCCATAAATATTATATTAAATTAATACGTCGCTAAAGAGTTCCAAAAACAACTGCTTTTTATATAAAAGCAGACTAACAATCTAAAAATTAAAGGAATAACACAGAAAACACAAAAATCGCCGATATAATTTAATTGACCTATGAAATGTCACTAGTGTCAAAATTTGAAAAATGTCATTAGTGTCAAAATTTTATAACAGTGGAGTAAACTTGCCTGCGTTTAAACCAATTACAAACAAGCAATACAGCGCGGTAAATTTGAATCACTTCTTCTTCTTCTTCTTCACGTGTCATCTCCGCGACGGAGGTTGGCAATCATCATGGCTTTTCTAATCTTAGATGCTGCTGCTCTGAATAGTTCGGTTGATGTGCATCCGTACCATTCCCTCAAGTTACTCAACCATGAGATTCTTCTCCTTCCTTTTTCTCTTGCACTGGATTTTCCGCTGTATAATCAATTGAAGTATGTTGTATCTCTCATTAGGCATAACATGCCCAGGGTATTGACTTAGATCTACAGACCGGGCGCGTCTCGTAAATTGCACGACTTCGCGCAATCGTACTTGAGACACTGTGTCAGGTGAGGTGTTTGAAAATTTGAGTACTGTAACAATTGCATTTTTTTAAGGTAACACACACTTTAACTTTATTATGAAATCGAGCGTTAGTCAAAATTCTAAATGCTCAGTAAATAATAACAACAATTGGGTACTTGTATTGAAAACAACATATTTTGTAATTAAAAAAAAAACATATTTGCAACATAGATAACAAAACAACATGCTTTGTTACGTATTTAAAAAAACTCTCCATCATGCATGCTCTATGAGAAAAGAAAATATAAAACTAATTTCATCCTTATCGTGTCTCAGATGACGTAGCTACTTTTGCTATAACTACTCAACGCTTTGCTACTCTACCTACCTACATACAATTTGTATTATTTTATCAAAAAACAAGCATTTACAAACTCTGCAAATTGTATTATTTTGCTTTGCATTTTCATATGGAAAAACCGCGGTATTTATCTTGAACTTTTTTTGAACAAGGTGCAATACTTAGGTAATATTATTATTAATAAAACAAAGTATATTAAAATTCAATGTTAAAAACTTTAATAATATTTAAAAACTTTAATATATTATATTATTATAGTATACATTTTATGAATCAGTAGAAACGATTAGGTATATTTAAATTTGGTAAATTATAACTCCACTCGACCAGAGCACAACCACACAACTCAAAACATATATTAAAATTCAATGTTAAAAACTTTAACAATATTTAAAAACTTTAATATAATATATTATAGTATACATATTATGAATCAGTAGAAACGATTATATTTAAATTTGGTAAATTAAACTCCGCGCGACCATGCAACTCGAAACACAAGTACGCAAATACGGTTGCGTGAAGCGTGGCTCGAAGTCGTGCAATAGGGCTTTTCATTCACAGTCATTTGTTTCGAGCTTCTGTCATGTGTCACATAATATTAATATATCTACGTCATACGTTATTGGTATATAACAATGATACAAACCAAAGACGTATGGCGTAGATATATTAATATTATGTGACACATGACAGAAGCTCGAAACAAATGACAATCGATGAAAAGCCCTATTTACGAGACTGGCTCGGGTCCTTGTCAGGTATTGCCCCAGCTATTGAATCACTCCTCTTGGTTAAAAAACAAACATAGTAATTTTTTATTTTTATTATTATATAGGTAGTAGCAAGGACTACGATTGCCATTATGTCAATCTCCTTTTTTATAAAAAAAAAATTTGTTTAATTTGTTTATCTTATACCTATATAAATAAAAATCAATTGCTGTGCGTTAGTCTCGCTAAAACTCGAGAATTGCTGGACCGATTTGGCTAATTTTGATGTTGAATTATTTATGAAAGTTCAGGGAAGGTTTATACGGTTTTATATTGTCATTTTATTAGCCACCAAAATTTTTACGACTTGACCGATTTTTATGAAATTTGGCAAGTATATTTGAGCGGACTGGGAGTTAGTCTAGAGAAATAAGATTGTTCTCGTGACACATCCCCCTCCAGGCCGAAACCAAATTTTTTGGGTAGTATGGACATCTATATTAATAACCTATATGTTTTCTGCAGCCGATTTTGATGATATACATAGTTATAAACAAATGAAGATCAAAAAACGCTAAATTTTCGCTTTTTTCGTCTATTACTAAAAAGTGAAGCATTTTAAACAAATTTGAGAGTAATAAACTAATAAATCATATAAAAATCTTCAATATGGAGTCCGCTTCATATGTCTATGCTTAATTGTTACTTAGGAAATTGGAAAATAAATCATAAATTTTGAGATTATATAAATGTTCATAGCTTATGTAAAAATTAAGTTAGAACTTTCTTATTATACAAAATGCTGAGACTTCTGGTGCTTCAATTATATTCTAAATTTCAAAGCAATTGTTCAAATAGTTTAAAAGTTATTTAATTTGTTTATCCCAAATTAATGTTTTTTGCAACACTATAAGTCAGAAAACGATGAGGTTATAGTAATACTTCGGACAGTTTATGAAAGAAGAAAATTTATGCTATTAACCTAATTAACAAAAAATGACAAAAAATAATTTTAAATAGTGTAAAATTATTTTGCAAAAACATGTCGATTTTTTGCTTATAAACAATTAGAATAACTTTTTAACCGTAACCTGTAGAAAAATTATTTTTCCATATTTAGAAAGAATGAATTTTTATAAACATTTATAAAGAAAAACAATTGTCCTATGACAATTAGGGACGAAGTTAGCACCCATTTTTTTAATTCACAGCAGCTTTGTTTATAACAATTAAGAAATAAAATTAGCCGCATTTGAAAGAACATACATCAAAGTTTTAACTTACCAAGTATACAAAAGATTTCCTTTCCAGGAAATCGTCCACAAAGCTTAAAATTTTGGCCCTTAAAATCGGCCAGCGTTGAAACTTGGGCTAGTGATGAGAGGGGGGAAGGAGCTGTTAACTGTATCTCTGGTTCTAGATTATTTATTTCGTTGTTTCTTTTTTTAATTTCTATTTACTTTTTACGTACATTACGAATAGGCGTTATTTAAATAAACTAATTGTTATATACACTATCAAATTTGTTTAAACAATTTTTTTTCAATTTTTTAAATAATATTTTATGTAACTTTTATTGTAAAATGTACATATTAGTCTTACAGGGCGTAACAAAAATACAGGTCATAAATTAAATCACATATTCTGGGACCAAAAATAGATCGATTAGACCTAACTTACCTTAATACAAATGTGCACATAAAAAAGTTATAGCCCTTTGAAGTTACAAAACGAAAATCGATTTTTTCCAATATATCGAAAACTATTAGAGATTTTTTATTGAAAATGAACATGTATCATTCTTATGACAGGAACATCTTAAAGAAAAACTATAGTGAAATTTGCGCATCCCATAAAAGTTTTATGGGGGTTTTGTTCCCTTAAACCCCCCAAACTTTTGTGTACGTTCCAATTAAATTATAATTGTGGTACCATTAGGTAAACTCACTGTTTTAAAACTTTTTTGCTTCTTAGCATTTTTTCGATAAGGCAGTTTTTATCGAGTTGCGGCTTCTTTTTTAATATGTTTACATAAAGATTTTATGGGGGTTTTGTTCCTTTACAGCCCCCCCCCAAATGTTTGTATACGTTCCAATTAAACTATTACTGCGGTACCATTAGTTAAACACAATGTTTCTAAGACTTTTTTGTCTCTTAGTATTTTTTCGATAAGGCACCTTTTATCAAGATTTGGCTTCTTTTTTAATATGGTTCAAAATATGCCTAAAAATGTAAATTATAAATAAATTTTCATACGATTACCAAGTCTCCACAATCGTACTTAACCATATTTAGAAATATGTAGTGGATTTGACTAATATTCTAAATATCTCAATAAAAACTAACAATAATAATTTAATTGGAACGTACACAAATGTTTGGGGGGTTTAAAAGGACAAAACCCCCATACAGTTTTTATGGGGTGTCAAAATTTTACTATAATTTTTTTGTAAGATGCTCCTGCCATAAAAATACCACATGTCTATTTTCAATAAAAAATCTCTCGGAATTTTCGATATATTGCACAAAATCGATTTTCATTTTGTAACTTCAAAGGGCTGTAACTTTTTTTATGTGCATATTTATACAAAGGTAAGTTAGGTTCAATCGAACTATTTTTGGTCCCAGAATATGCGATTAAATTTATGACCTGTATTTTTGTACACCCTGTAATTATTATACACTAATCCTATTCAATTATTCCTAAATCTAACATTGGCTTATAATATTGAATTGAAAATAAAAAATCTCAAATAAACTAGGTTTTATTTATTGATAAACATGCTACTAGATATAAACGAAAAATGAAATGTAACAAAATTAGAGAGAGGATAAAAAGAACAAAATTATTTTCAGAAATTTTCTACAATATTGTAATAATTGTATCTTACAAGATTGAAAGTTATAATTTTAAGATTGCAAAAAAAAACAAAAATTAAGATATTTCATACATTTTGGTATTATAACAAGACTATTAAAATAAAATTAAAGGAGATTTATTTAGGAATACTTGTATTTTTATGAAAAACGTAACAATTATCAGTTACCCATTTAATATAAGTTATTGTAAAGTCAAGTGCATATGCAAAATATCGTAAAATAATTTCCAAAAATTGTTTACACAATTTACATAGTTATTTAAATAACCACTGTATTAACAAAAAACATGTCCGTAACGTACGCAAAGAGTAGGTACATACAGATTAAAAAAAGAAACTCCAAAATAGATAATTGTGAAAGATAGAGGTTTTGGTTATCGAAGTCCATAAACTATTTATATCTCTGTACTAACAAGTACTCGGTGCAACCAGTTTTGCAAGAGCAGATAGTTTATTTTAATAAAATATCTGGTATAAAGATGTTTTGATCGAATCGGTACTAACAGTTCTTAGCTTAATTTCCAACCCCAATCAATTACGTTTATATCTTGTTTGGTGGTTCTGTAACTTTAGTTATTCATTCATCTAATAGCATGTTTACCAAAAAAATAAAACCTAGTTAATTTGAGATTTTCTGATTTCTATAGACCAATACTATTTTTAGAAAAAATTAAATGGGATAATTTGTTTTTTCATACTTTAAATTATTACTAAGTTTAATAAAAAACTATGTATTATTATATTATTTATAAATATACATGTTTTGTTATTAAAATTATTTCAAATATTATTAAAAAAAATTGAAAAAAAAAATTGTTTAAACAATTGATGGTGTATATAAAAATTTATTTATATAAATAATGCACACTCGTACTGTACGCAAAAAGTTTAATTAAAAAAAGAAACGTCGAAATCCGTAGGCGAGAACAAGAGATACAGCTAACAGTTCCTTCCCCCTTCTCATCGATCTCCCAAGTTTCAAGGCCGGCCGGGGTCACATTTTGAAGCCTTGTGGACCATTTGTTTGAAAGTATATATTTTTTATATTTGGTACATTAAAACTCTGAAGTATGTTCTTTCAAATGTGACTGATTTAATTTCGTAATTGTTATAAAGAAACTGCTGTGATTTAAAAAAGGGGGGGCGGGCAACTTCGTCCCTAATTGTCATAGGACATTTTTTTTAATTTGTATAAAAATTCAGTCTTTCTAAATATGAAAAAATAATTTTTCTACGGGTAATGGTTAAAAAGTTATTCTAATTGTTTATAAGCAAAAAATCGACATGTTCTTGCAAACTAATTTTGCTATACTTAGAATTATTTTTTGTCATTTTTTTTAAATTAAACTATTAGAATAAATCTTCTTCTTTCAAAAACTATCCAAAGTATTACTGTAATTTCATCATTTTCTGACTTATAGTGTTGCAAAAAAAATTTATTTGGGAAAAACAAATTAAATAACTTTTAAACTATTTGACCAATTATTATGAAATTTAGAGTATAATTTAAGCACCGGAGGTTCCAGCATTCCGTATAATAAGAAGGTTCTAAGTTAATTTTTACATAAGTTATGAATATTTATAAAAACTCAAAATTTATGAATTTTTCTGCAATTTTCTAAGCAACCAATAAGGATAGACATATTCAGTGGACGCCATATTGAAGTTTTTTATATGATTCATGAGTTTCTTACTTCCAAATTTGTTTAAAATGCTTAACCTTTTGGCAATAGAGGAAAAAACGAAAATTTAGCGTTTTTTGATCTTCATTTGTTTATAACTATGTATATCATCAAAATCGGCTGCAGGAATCATATAGGTTATTATTATAGATGTCCACATTACTCAAAAAATTTGGTTTCGGCCTGGAGGGGGTTGTGTCACCCACATGATATTTTTTCTCCTTATTTCTCTGAACTAAGTAGATTGTTACCTATATTTCATACCCGTACGTCATAAGGGAGGTTGCCCCCCTGATATTTTTTTCTGTTTCTTCGGACAAACTCTTTTTTTATAATTTTGTACGATGTGGTACGTAAAGATACATACAACCCTAAATTTTCACTTTTCTATCACGAACCGTTATTTTTTATTAGCCATTTAAATATTTTACATCTATATAAACAAAAGAAAGTCGTGTTAGTTACCGACACATAACTCTAGAACGACTGAATAGATTTTTATGAAATTTTCCACGTCTATTGGACCGGACCGAGAATAGGTTGTTATGTATTTTTCATATCCGTACGTCGTAACGGGGGCTGCCCCCCTAATATAATTTTTTTTATTTTTTTGGTCAAACTGTTTTTCCTTAATTTTGTGTGATGTGGAACGCAAAGGCAAATACAACCCTAAATTTTTACTTTTCTATCTTCGACCGTTATGTTTTAATAGCGATCTAAATTTTTGCATCTTTTATATAAAAATCAATTGCTGTGCGTTAGTCTCGCTAAAACTCGAGAATCACTAGACCGATTTGGCTAATTTTGATGTTGAATTATTTATGGAAGTTCAGGGAAGGTTTACACGGTTTTATATTGTCATTTTAGTAGCCACCAAAATTTTTAAAGCTATATGTATAAAATACTCCTTTTACAGTGTTTGTTGCCATATTCCTCCGAAATGACTTGACCGATTTTTATGAAATTTGGCAAGTATATTTCAGCGAACTGGGAGTAGATTGTTACCTATATTTCATACCCGTACGTCATAAGGGAGGTTGCCCCCCTGATATTTTTTTCTGTTTCTTCGGACAAACTCTTTTTTTATAATTTTGTACAATGTGGTACGTAAAGATACATACAACCCTAAATTTTCACTTTTCTATCACGAACCGTTATTTTTTATTAGCCATTTAAATATTTTACATCTATATAAACAAAAGAAAGTCGTGTTAGTTACCGACACATAACTCTAGAACGACTGAATAGATTTTTATGAAATTTTCCACGTCTATTGGACCGGACCGAGAATAGGTTGTTATGTATTTTTCATATCCGTACGTCGTAACGGGGGCTGCCCCCCTAATATAATTTTTTTTATTTTTTTGGTCAAACTGTTTTTCCTTAATTTTGTGTGATGTGGAACGCAAAGGCAAATACAACCCTAAATTTTCACTTTTCTATCTTCGACCGTTATGTTTTAATAGCGATCTAAATTTTTGCATCTTATATATAAAAATCAATTGCTGTGCGTTAGTCTCGCTAAAACTCGAGAATCACTAGACCGATTTGGCTAATTTTGATGTTGAATTATTTATGGAAGTTCAGGGAAGGTTTACACGGTTTTATATTGTCATTTTAGTAGCCACCAAAATTTTTACAGCTATATGTATAAAATACTCCTTTTACAGTGATTGTTGCCATATTCCTCCGAAATGACTTGACCGATTTTTATGAAATTTGGCAAGTATATTTCAGCGAACTGGGAGTAGATTGTTACCTATATTTCATACCCGTACGTCATAAGGGAGGTTGCCCCCCTGATATTTTTTTCTGTTTCTTCGGTCTTCTGTTTCTTTTTTTATAATTTTGTACGATGTGGAACGTAAAGATACATACAACCCTAAATTTTCACTTTTCTATCACGAACCGTTATTTTTTATTAGCCACTTAAATATTTTCCATCTATATAAACAAAAGAAAATCGTGTTAGTTACCGACACATAACTCTAGAACGACTGAATAGATTTTTATGAAATTTTTCATATCCGTACGTCGTAACGGGGTCTAATATATTTTTTTATTTTTTTGGTCAAACTGTTTTTTCTTAATTTTGTGTGATGTGGAAGGCAAAGGCAAATACAACCCTAAATTTTCACTTTTCTATCTTCGACCGTTATTTTTTAATAGCGATCTAAAGTTTTGCATCTTATATATAAAAATCAATTGCTGTGCGTTAGTCTCGCTAAAACTCGAGAATGACTGGACCGATTTGGCTAATTTTGATGTTGAATTATTTATGGAAGTTCAGGGAAGGTTTATACGGTTTTATATTGTCATTTTAGTAGCCACCAATTTTTACAGCTATATGCATAAAATGCTCTTTTTACAGTGTTTGTTGCCATACTCCTCCGAAACGAGTTGACCGATTTTTATGGAATTTGGCAAGTATACTCCTTGCTCCTTCCAAACAGAAAGGTACTATTTTTGTCTCTCTAGCGCAGTCCGTTTCCGAAATAGCGAACCGTAAGCCGTAGAAATATTCTGAGTACAGACGAAGAACGAACGGGAAATTTCATAAAAGAAAAGTGCAACAGATTAACTTTTGGACTCAAATTGAATAAATTATGAATTTTTTAATTTTACGAAATTTTCAAAAGATCTTGCTTTCGCCTGGGCAAACCATCCAGTTTATTTATGTTTACTAGATGAACTAACGAAAAATATCGTGTATACTATTGCATGTATTAAATGATCGATAATAGTTTTTGTTATTGTCATAATTACAGTAGAGTCCGCGAGTCTTTACACGTGCGTCATCATTTAAAGCATACGAAATAATTCAGAAATTTACTAAACGCAACGGCAAGTGGATATTATTCCGATCACGGGTTATAGTAGAAAATTTGACGTTATTAAATAAATAGAATGTCAAATTTAAGTTTTGCTTTAAAATTTTGGTGCATAATTACAGCTACATTCGAAGTAGCTTAATAAATTTTTTATTATCATTGATTAATAAATAAATAAACAGTTTATAAAAAATTCAATAACATATTTTCTTTTTGTTATTTTATTCACTTTGACGGAACATTTAACACAAGCATTTCTTGTGCGTTGTCAAAATTTATCGTAGAATAACATAAACTTGTTTATTCTTGTTCTCATGATCATTTTTCAGTGCGTCACAGTTTTTCGATTTCTCTCTAATGCATTAAGTTAGATGAGACGGAAAAAGCGGTAGCTCCCTGATTAAACACAAAAATAATGCAGCATTACAATGATTATATACATAAGATGTCTATTCCTAACCTACGTTTGATTCGTTGATATTTAGAATGCGCGTTTTTTCTAGCCAATCAAATACACGTATTACGAACATTTGACGAAAACTTCGTTCATTTTGGCCATTTTTTAGAAGTGTCAAAGAGTCAAGTGACGGTTATTATTCAGGTCAGTATTTTGTGTGCCTGTCATTTTGAAATTTCGAATTCGACTTCCCTTGTGTTTCACAACGTCTTTGTGCATTTTTTTGTGTTTTGGTTTAGAATTTAATTCGCTAAAAGTTAGTCATTGGCGTGAGGAGACTAGAGACATTTGAGATGTACCGAAGAGTGCTAAATATCTTATGAGTAGATAGAATAGCCAACGTGGAGGTAATGAGACTTACGCATAAGGAACGAGAAGAACTAACAAATAAGAAGAAAACTGAGATATATGGGACATGTGATGAGAGATGTATATCTAATACTCCAGGTCATTATGCAAGAAAATATCTATAGTAAGGAGACGTAACTCATGGCTGAAGAACCTTAGGAACTGGTTTGGATGTAATAACAATGAATTATTTAGAGCCGCGGTTTCAGAAATAAAGATCGCTCTGATGACTGCCAACTTTTGAAGCGGAGACAGCACCTAGAGAAGGAGATAAAAACCCAATTAATGGATAGTTTTGTGTCATTTTTTAATGTTTCCATATTTATAAACTTAATTAACAATATTGTTTACTTTTTAATTTTATTCCCCTTTATAAAAAATACCTACATGTTAACATATTGTGTAAAAATCAAATATACTAGATTACTAATTATTTTAATTCCACCAGCTTTTCACCTATGGCTAAGTACGATCCTAGCAGCTGTCAGATTCGTCAATAATTACATGAAATAAGTCTCGACACACCCAATACAGTATATGACGTCATAATTAATGACGCACTGAAAAATGATCATGAGAACAAGAATATCATAAAATTTCTAACTCCAATATAAAATTAGTTGTGAAATCAACTGATTGTATATCATAAAAAACTTCAAAATGCAAAAATTCGACAAAATAACAGCAAAAAATTCAACAAACTGACAGTCACAAAAGTAAACAATCCAAAACGTCAGAAATTGTACTTAAAATACATATATGAAAACATTCCCAATCGTTTTTCTTTGTGTCTATCTCTTTTCAATGCACTGAGTCTAAATCGTTTATAAATAAATAACATGTGTTTTTACTTAATAGCATGCGGCAGCTGGTTTGTCATTAGATTCATGCGTGGAAGAGAATGATGCTAGATAAAAAGTATGTGATGTATCTCGCCAGGTATTAATGACGCACGGGTAAAGACTCGCGAACTCAACTGTAATTAATACAGTGGAACCCCGATAAGTCGGCCCCCGATAACCCGGAAGTCCGGCTAACCCGGACCGATTTTCATCAGATAAACATTTTGATTTGCAATATTTTGTATTTTTCAATTTATTTGTGGCTTATTTCCCATCAAAATAGTTAATTATCAGACAAACCTTTCAACAATAAAAATGTATGTAATATAATATTTGAGAGATAATGTGTATGTGTGTAATTTGAACTATACGATATTAAAAATGACTCATAGCACACGCCGCAGAAAAAACAGCCACCTGTCTGTAGTATCTATTCCTTTTTATTCCAAACTGTCAGCATTGTTTAGCAAAGACTATTTAAAAAATTCTTTTATAAACAATGGTCTTTAGGTTTCACTGTTCTTAAATAATAACATTACATCATTGTGACTGTATTGTGTGTCTTGTATTGTTCGCTTCCATTTGCTTACGTTTGTGTTTGGTGTTTTTTTTTTGGTAATTTTAATGAGTAGGTACTGTGCATATTTATAAATATATTTCATGTTATTTCAATTCTAACGGAGTTTATCTGTAAGTATACCGTATTTTATTAATTTTTACCATATTCTCCGGCTATCTCGGATTTTCGATAACCCGGATCGGTCGCCGTCCCGATTAATCCGAGTTATCGAGGTTCCACTGTATTTAGAATTTTAAAGTATGAATTAAAAAAAAATTAATTTTAGTTTTAATGTTTGACGGTGACGAGTTAAAAGTGCACTGATTCTTATTTTTAATTGATTAAGCACGTTTTTGAAAGTTTCTTTTTCCACCATCTCACAGTGGTGCTAAATACTGAAAACATGATCATGAAGTAAAAAGTCTAGAGATCGAGTCATGAGGTCATAGAGACTAGAGATTTTTATGTTTTACAGTTGTTTTGTAATATTATCGTAGGGTCGTATTACGCAGGTATAAGAATCATACCGAATGTAAAGTTATGGGTAATCGGTAAATTTCTCAAACGCAATTACTCAAAGTCAATTGCTCGAGAAAGAATTGCTCGAATAAGAAAGAAAATTGTATTTCTAAAATATTTATTCACAATAATACAAAATATAGACATAAAAATATTTTGAATAGTTGGTTTTTAATTTCTGGGTTTGCGGTCTGTTATAAATAAAACACTTGATTTTGCTTAGACGTTTCGGCTGTTTGCCATTTTCAATAAGCACCTTTAATTATTAAACATTACACTGTTAACAAACATATTTTATATACAATACACGTAATATTTTGAAAATTTAAAAAATGCACATCGTGTTTCTCTAAGATGTTATGAGAGAATGCCAGGCATGGAGGCATGGGCATTGGGTATATGGTAAAAGCACTTCACAACGGTTTTGGATGGTGGTCGTAAAACCAAAACGATAATATACAGGAGATCAAGTTACATAATATACGAAAGAAATAAATCTGACTAATGTTTAACTTTCAATAATGGGAGCAAGATATTTTGCAGTTATGATCTGAGTATGTAACCCGAAATATGAATACTGAGGTGCGTATTTTTTTGTATTTTATATGGAACAGAGGCTTGAACGCTAAAACAAGGATATTCGTTAATGATAGAACATTATAATAGAACAGAGTGTTTGAGATGTGGGCATATATAGACCAGGGCGCATCTGTAAAAATATTAGTACATTTGGACGTTGAGAGGTGACTCAAATTTTTTTGCAGAAATTGCTTGAAAATAACTCAAATAATAATATTTGGGTTATCCTCCCTCTCAAAAAGGTCCGGAACATTGTTTAAATAATCAAAATGTCAAAAAATGAAGGAAAATTTCGATTTTTTTATTCGTTTTTTGATTATAACTTTAAAAGTATTCATTTGCGAGAAAACTTGTACTGACATAAAAGTTGCGTAATTAAATTTCCAATAATATAGAATTGGTTAAAAATTTAAAAAATAGTCACCCTTGTTGCAAAATATCAATTATTGCGAAAAAACCATACAAAAACAAGTATTTGTATTTTACGTTTTTCAACCATTTATACTACACCTAGGACCTTCATATTTCATTCACAGAAACTTAATGATATAGTAAAACAATACTGTAAATTTAATTAAGATTGGTTAAATAGATTTTGCAAAATAAATTTTGCAATCCAGCTTTCGCAAAAAAATTCATTTTTTCAAAATGTTACAGGACTGAAAATAAAGCAGATAGCTAGTTGAAATTTTTTTGCTTATAGAAGTGTACTGTACCTTTCATTTGCAATTTGCAAAACTAAAATCGATTAACTACCACGGCGTCAGGAATTTTTTTAAATAAACATTAATTATTGGTGCTACGCGCAGGACAGCGGATAGTTTGCTCTGATTGGGCATTCCAATGACCTTTGATAATGGTTGATACATTTTAATTTTTATTATATTTCGATATAAATAAATAAATAATAACCCTTTTTTTTAGCAAAAACTTTCTTTGTTGATATATTTTAACTTAGAGAATAAAAGTTTATTATTTTTAAACATATGCAATTGTTTAAACAATATTTCACAAACAATAATAAAATTAGTTTGATTTTTGTGGAATTAAAATATTAAAATACAACAAAATATAGAGTAAGAAACTAATATATTAGATAAAGATTGGAAGAAATTTTGGTGGAAATCAACTTGTGTGAATTCTACACCGCTGTCCTGCGCGTAGCACCAAAAATTAATGTTTATTTAAAAAATTTCCTGACGCCGTGGTAATTATTCGATTTTAATTTTGCAAATTGCAAAGGAAAGGTACAGTACACTTCTATAAGCAAAAAAAATTCAACTTGCTATCTGCTTTATTTTCAGTCCTGCAACATTAAAAAAAAATGAATTTTTTTTGCGAAAGCTGGATTGCAAAATTTATTTTGCAAAATCTGTTAAACCGATCTTAACTAAACCGATTAAAGGTCCTAAGTGTAGCACAAATGGTTGAAAAACGTAAAATGCGAGCACTTGTTTTTGTATGTTTTTTTTCGCAATTATTGCTATTTTTCAACAAGGGTGACTATTTTTTAAATTTTCAACCAATTCTATATTGTAGGAAATTTAATTACACAACTTTTATGTCAGTACAACTTTTCTCAGAAATGAACAGTTTTAAAGTTATAATCAAAAAACCAATAAAAAAATCGAATTTTTCCTTTCATATTTTGACATTTTGATTATTTAAACAATGTTCCGGACCATTTTGAGTGGGAGGATAACTTAAATATTATTATTTGGGCTATTTGCAAGCAATTTCTGCAAAAAAATTTGAGTCACCTCTCAACGTCCATCTCAAAACAGATCCGCCCTGGACTAATAGAAGATTTTTAAAAATAACCTTGGTTGAAAAGATTAAGAGACAACCACGTTTTGTAACCGAATGAAATAAAGAAAAATGAGATATTAAATACAATTAAAATAAGAAATTTACATTATTTGGAAACCTGTTATGAGAAATGAGATATGTGTTTATGTAGATCGTTATATAGGAAAAGATACTGGACAGAAGAAGCTTAGGACGCTGAAAGTTAAACATTACTCAGATTTATTTCTTTCGTATATTATGTAACTTGATCTCCTGTATATTATCGTTTTGGTTTTACGACCACCATCCAAAACCGTTGTGAAGTGCTTTTACCATATGCCCAATGCCCATGCCTGGCATTTTCTCATTTAGAGAAACACGAGGTGCATTTTTTTAAATTTTCAAAATATTACGTGTATTGTATATAAAATATGTTTGTTAACAGTGTAATTTTTAATAATTAAAGGTGCTTATTGAAAATGGCAAACAGCCGAAACATCTAAGCAAAATCAAGTGTTTTATTTATAACAGACCGCAAACCCAGGAATTAAAAACCAACTATTTAAAAATTCACGGTCAGTAAACAAGCAATAAAAATATTTTAAATAGGATAAATTATATGATATTCCACGTATATAGTCGTATATTAATTTATGCTGAAAAATATTTATTACCAATCTAAAATATGTTTGAGCTTTGGAGTTAATAAGAAAAATAACGGCGGAAATTTATTTCCGCTCTAAAACAAGAAGAAAGTTTAAATGAACTAAAAATTGAAAAGTACATAAGTGGCAAACAACCTCAAAATGGTCATATAAGTAGAAGATATAGAAATAATGTTGATAGGTTATTGCGTTTAATAAACAATTATGAACCACAAATTAATATCTGTGATTATACAGCACGTAAATCGTTCAGCTGTACATTGGGAATAGGTATACATGTATTGAAAGAATTGTGGCAACTGCGCTAACCTCTGTTAATAGGGCTTTTCATTCACAGTCATTTGTTTCGAGCTTCTGTCATTTGTCACATAATATTAATATATCTACGTCATACGTTATTGGTATTTACAATGATACAAACTAAAGACGTATGACGTAGATGTATTAATATTATGTGACACATGACAGAAGCTCGAACAAATGACAATCGATGAAAAGCCCGATTTAAGCTTCTGTTTGAGTACGAGTTTTTGGTGCAATAGAGCTATTAGAGCAAATATAATGAGCGAGTTTTGAAGCAAGGCACAAGTTTATGATTAATGAGTTAATAATTTTTAAAATATTTTTTATTTGAAAACTAATTTCAAAACTAACCAGTGTATCCATTCCCTTAGGAGAAAAATATTTAGCTACCTACTACATTCTCATCTTTTGACGTTTATTTGTGTCAGTCGAAATGATTTATCAATTTTGAGGTTAATGCCCCTTAATACTAACAACCATATCGTCATCGAAAGAGTTCAGTTGCCAAAATTATCTCAATATAATACGATATATGTATTTATGTATCTAAATATATATATTGTATGTTCCCTAGGTCCAGCTGAACGATTAATGTACTGTGTACATGGAATATCACATAATTTGTCTTATTAAAAGTATTTTTCTTATGTACCTACAAATTTTACATTATTGTGAATAAATATTTGGACATATATTTTCTTTTTTATTCGAGCAATTTGGATTTCGATCAATTTTTATGTCGAGCAATTCATTTTTGAGCAGTTGATTTTGAGTAATTGATCTCTAGCAATTGCGTTTGACCAATTGATCTAGAATTAAAATTATGACACATTATCTAATTATGACGCATTTTCTAAGGTGCAACGAAGTTCACCGGGTCAGATAAAGATAAAAGATGAACAAAAAGATTGTAACTGTTGCACTACAAACTTTATTTTGTTACTTCTAACTGAACTTTATTAATACAATATATTAATAATTCAAACATTATGTGTAATTAATTAAAAAATAATATAATAAAACCTCATTTACATCGAGAATTTTTTGTTTATTAATTACGAATTCCTTTTGTTTATTTTAAGTTTATTGTGTACAAAAGTTTGTTTTTACCTATTGAGGCAGTACGAAGTCTGCCGGGTCAGCTAGTTATAAATATATATTTGTTTAAAATAAAACATAAATCACGAACTTTTCTTCGTGTTTTTATAAACAAAAGTCCGTCCTTTAAGGGTTTGTGCTAAGGTTAAGTTTCAAGTATTAAGGGGATAGGCGCAAAATTTCGGCTCCAATGCTATTTAAATGCATTATTTTTTTTTCGGATCTTAAGAAAATTACATGAGTATTTTTGAAAATTTAAACCCAGAATAGGTTATTACTGAGGGTAGAAAGTCCCTTGAAAACTTCTATAATGTTTATTTTAATAAGTGAGGTACAGGATTGAAGAAAAAGAGAACATTTCGTGTGATTCTTAATTTAAAATATATTATTGAAAAAAAACTTTTTGTTTATTCTAAGGGATTTTCTACTCTCGGTAATAATGTAAGTCTTCATTCTTTTTTTCAGAATTCGATAAAAATGAACACCATGTCCGTGGTGATATTTTCCAAATCGAACATCTTTGTCATACAATGCATTCAGTCGAACAGAATGTGGTGACAAGACAGTGACAAACAAGGCTACTAGATATTTGACACGGCTTAAGGAATATTTTGAGTTGTTTATTAAATAATATTAATAGTGTATTTGATAAATAATTGATTTAAGACGTGAAATTAATAAACAGTTATTTATTGTTTATTATTTATGGAAGATCTAAGCAGAGAAAACACCAGGATATACGGTGATAAGCGCTATAATAACCGGGAAAATAACGCAAAGGTAAAAAAACGTGATAAATGGTGAAATAAAAAGAGATGAAACAGTACAGGTGGAAATTATCGATATAAACGTACAAATTACCATTATTTTACATAGTTTCTCATGCTTCGAAGGTTGGCGATCATTAGAGCGATTTTTCTCGATCACTAATGCCACAAAAACCTAATTGTTATATTCACCCCTCCCCACCACCCCTTTGTACCTCACGCAGCGTTCCGCCCTTGGAGGTTTTGCTTAGTTACGTCATTCCCAAATTTTAGTGCACTAACTCGATAACGGACGTCACAGAAAACCCCTTATAATTTTGATATTCACCCCTGCCGCCACCCCTTTGACCCCCACCCAGCGTTCCGCCCCTGGAGATTTTGATTACTTACGTCATGATCTATTTATTCCCAAATTTTGGTGCACTATCTCAATCGCGATCATCGCAAAAAACACCTTATAATTTTTATATTCCCCCCTGCTCTCCACCCCTCTGTCCCCCACGGAGCTGTTTGCCCTTGAGAATTTTGATCAGTTACGTCATTATCTAGGTACACTATCTCGATCATGAGCGTCACAAATAAAGATAATAAAAACCGGGAATTTTACCCCTTATAACAACCCTCGTCCCCCATTCTGGTTTCCGCCGGTTGGGGAAAGTCATATACACAACTAATTCAACATACGCCCGTATAGTTTGTCCATATTACTTATCAAGAGCATCCGCTCCCAGCTCTTGGAATATAAATATAACCGAAGGGGAATATAGGGACAAAGATTGAAATATTTTGGACACATACAAAGACGAGAAGAAGGCATATAATTATGACAACAACGAACTAGAAGCCAGCAATCGGCAGACCAAGAGATAGACCACAAATAAGACGGAAAAATTACTAGAGGATATATTAAAGATGGAAATTGCAGACTGGAGAGAAAAGATTCAGGACCTGAGAGAGTGAAAAAGAAACTACTAAAGAAGACAACATCCAGGCAAAGTAAAAACAAAACTTAATAAGAATTTTGAGAAAATAGTTGAAAACACTGCTAGCTAAAAAGCAGAACAGTAAAAAGAAATAAAAACGTGTATTGCCACACATTCGCATGAAAATATTGAATCAAAAAAAGAGGAGAAGCAAGAATGCGAAGAAGATTAAAAGGAGTTTTCTACTTTTGATGCCGTTGTTGTTAAGCTAGATTTCAACATCTGCAGCGCTTGTTGGGGCATATATTATAATATACATACTTGTATTACCTGTAGTCTTTATCTTGGTGATATTTTTTGAAGGGCTACACAATATTAATGTCTAATATTGTCTGTAGCCAGTCTAATATTCAGTTAGACTAAAATCACAATTATATATAAAGATATACAGTGATGAGCGCGCTAATAACCGGCAAAATAGCTCAAAAGATGGAAAATATATTAAGTTGTCAGATAAAAAGAAATGCAACTAGTGGAGGTGGGATTTTATCAATATTTACTTATAATTTACGTTACCATTATGGATAGTTTCCACCTTTATACCTTTAAACGTCAGCTAGTTAACTTCGGTCATAATCACGGGTCATAATTCTACGTATGACGTTCTTTCAAACCTAGTTTTAATAAGTTATGTATCTCTTCTTCTTCTATTGTTTATTGGCCTCTACCTGTATGGGTATTTGGCTGGTCCATCGTCTTGGAATAAAGGAAAAATCCCCTATTCACCTAAAATTTATAGTTGATATCGGACAAATACAACAAGGGTAAAATCTTTTCTCGTACAGGGATAACTGCCGACCATTACACAATCTGCTTCTATTTCTTCTTCTCGTTATTTAGTTAATTGGCAATTTCGAATTGTCATGGGACAAATACAACAAAGGCAAAAACCTTTCTAGCTCAGGGACAACTGCCGATCATTACAAGATTTCCCTGGTGTAAGCTGGGAGAATTATCCGGAGGGATAAAACCCAATAAAGGAAGAAGAAAATGATCATTACAAGATTGCGTAATGTGGCCTCAGTTAGTTGAAGTGAAGAACCCAGATGATTACAGACTGTTTATACAAAAGATTGTATTGTTATTTTACCTAGATTTGAATTATCTAGTAATCTAGTCGTATGTAATTTTTGACATATTGTTCAAATTATTTATTATTTTATCCATTCATTTCCAATATTTTGCTTTCCTCATAACTACGTATGACGTTAACATGGCATTACCATTTTTTTTATTTCGCATAAAGTAAAAATCAATTGAAGACAATAAAGCAAAATAAAAACAGTTTAATTAGTAGTAATTTTTTATTCTAAAATTAATTTAATTTCTACCATGATTTTAGACGTCCCGCATGTCACTACAGAACTGTCGAAGGTTGTTTCAAATCCCATATTTGTGACTTTTTTTGCAATAATTAAATATTCAAATTTGGAATTATTGAGTTATTAACTCTAAATTGTAGATGGTTGATTTTTTTTCTTTTATTCTAACAGGATGAGCTGGCCAAAATACCCATGTAGGTAGAGGCTAACAAAACCAAAGAAGAAGAAGAAGATATACATAACCTGATAAAACTGAGTTTGAAGGAACGTCATACGTAGAATTAGAATTATGACTGAAGTTAACTAGCTGACGTTTAAAGGTATAAAGGTGGAAACTATTCATAATGGTAATGTAAATTATAAGTTAATACCGATAAAATCCCACCTCCAGTAGTTTCATTTCTTTTTATCTCACAATTCAATACATTTTCCATCTTTTGAGCTATTTTGCCGGTTATTAGCGCGCTCATCACTGTATATCACAATAAATAAAGATGCACTAGAAATATACAAACCAGATACGTCGTATGTTACTGGGAGCATTCCCGAATCAACATTTTTAATGTATACAGTGAGCACGTAAAAGTTGGAATAAATTCATTTTTTCGAGAATGGACGATTTGGGAAAAAATCCCGAAACAGGTCAATTTTCATTTTTAAAGTACGACTTTTTGGCATATATATCATACTAGTGATGTCACCCATCTGGGCGTGATAACGTCATCGATTATTTTTTTAAATAGGAATAGTAGTCGTGTGATAGCTCACTTGAAAGGTAATTTAATTCTCTATTCAGGAATATCAACAATTACATAACTATTTATACAGGGAGTCTAAAAATTTTTTTTATTTAAATTCATTGACATAAAAAGAAGAATGCATGTAATTTCTTTAGTCCAAAATACATTTTGCTGTTCTTAGAAAACAGAAAAAAATGTTTATTTGAAAAATAGTCATTACTTTTCCCTTAAATTAAATGATCAAACTGTCAAGAGGAAGGTTAGTGGCGGCTTTAATATTGAATTTAAGCAAAAAACGATACTTATTTGTTAAATAAACATTATTTCCTGTTTTCTGATAGCAGTAAAATGTATGTTGAGTTAAATAAATTACACACATTCTTTTTTGTCAATAAATTATAAAAAATTTTGAACACCCTGTATAAATAATTACGAATAATTATAAATAATTACAAAAAACGATATTTATTTGTTAAATAAACATTATTTCCTGTTTTCTGATAGCAGTAAAATGTATGTTGAGTTAAATAAATTACACACATTCTTCTTTTTATGTCAATAAATAAAAAAAAATTCTGGACACCCTGTATGAATAATTATGTTACTGTATATATTACTGAATAGAGAATTGCATTACCTTTCAAATAAGCTATCTCACGACCCCTATTCTCATTAAAAAATTATAGATGACATCATCAGGCCCAGATGGGTGACGTCACTAGTACGACATATATGTCGCAATTTAAAGTCGCAATTTAAAAATAAAAATTGACCTGTTTCGGGATTTTTTCCCAAAATCGTCCATTCTCGAGAAATTGAATTAATTCCAACTTTTACGTGCTCACTGTATATGTTGTACTCAATAACCGAATTCGACCATTGCCCGAAATTTATACCCACAACGCGTTGTGAATTTCGTTTATTTCTCACATCGTGTTTCGAGCATTTTTGACATGCGAAGACCCACAATGCGAAACTACGAAGACATTCGGACACACACACGATGATTTTTCGCGTTGTGGGTAATACTCTCTCTCTCTTTTCGTTTCAACGTTACTGATGATCATAATTTCTTCCAATATTCCTAACAATGTTTCACCATTGGTCTCTATCTTCAGTTGCTCTAAGAGCTTCGCAGAATGAGTTTCCAGCTGAATGCTTTATTTGGTCAGACCATCTAGTTGGTGATCGTCCTCTTGATCTTCTCCCCGGAACGTTTCCAGAAACAATTAATCTCTCTAAAATGTCGTCACCTCTGGGAACCACGTAACCAAGAATTGCAGAATTCGTTGCAGACATATTGTGGACAGCCTTTTTTAATATTGAGTTGGTTTAGAATGGAAACGTTTGTCCTATGAGCTATCCAAGGTATGCGCAGCATTCTTCTCCAGCACCACATCTCAAAGGCATCAATTTTTTGGCGCTCGCATGCGCGAAGAGTCCAAGTGTCTGCTCCGTATAGAAATATTGAGAATACAAGGGCATTCACCAGTCTCATCTTGATATTTTGAGAGATAGATCTGTCTTTCCAAACTTTAGTTAGGCGAATCATCGCATGTTTTGCCATACCAATACGTCTCCGAACTTCTGATTTAGAGTTACCATCGGGTAATGTGGGTAATACAAATACCCACAAAGCGAAAGTTCTAATTTTATTTAAAAAATGTAAATAAAAATACGTTAATCAAATGATGACTATAAAAGATGTAAATGATCCGGGAATGCTCCTGGTAACATTCAACGTATCTTGGTTTGTTTATTTCTAGTGCATCTTTATTGTGATTTTAGTATAGGTTTTAGTCAGCGGATCACATTTAGACCACAAGAAATACCGAACGAATTACTAAAACACAGCCCACAAATATTACGAGAATTACTGGCGTATGTTTTCACCTTATTCTATAAAGGTCATGACTCATGACTTACCACCGGAGTGGACAAAAGCACATATTAACAACATATACAAAAAAGGAGATAGAAAAAATTGTTTAAACCATAGGGGGCTTAGTGTCATAAACTCACTCTCAAGACTTTGTGGAAAAATAATAAAAAAAGAATGTGTGTGTACTTTGTACGCACGTAAGAAGTTATACTTCTATTATATGATTTAAACGAAATTAATATACTTTTTATTTATATTTTGTTTAAATATTAAACTAACTTATACTTACTACTTCTCAAACATTTTTATTAGAACAGTGCCAAAAATTAAAATAATAAAATAATAAAACACACACAAACACATTAAACAAGCCACAAATGATGTCTGAACATTAATTGTCGAAAATGTTTTTAACTAAATACGTATTTTCTGAAAATACAATTATATAATAAATATACTTACAATCATAAAATGTATTAAAAAAAAAACAAAAAAGAAAGTTTCTATTGGGACTTTAACCAGCGCTGATAAGAGCGGTTGGTATTGGAATTCATTCGCCTTCTCCGCTTAGCCACGGACACTATGTGTCATTATTTACGAAGATCGACTAACTAAACGGATTAAACTTGTGATATTTTGAAAATTGATCAAATTATTTTAATTTTGAATTGAAATGATTTAGAATTGAAAAAATACAACAAAACATAGAGTAAAAAAACAATATATTAGGTGAATATTGATAGAAATTTTGATGGTAATCAAATTACCTATATAAATAAAAGTATTACATACTATGTATTTTGGCAGATCAAATAGGTAGGTTTATACCACGGTTCTTAGACATTACTACGGTTGCCTAAATCGACTAACCAATGAAAATTAAGGGTGAGATTACGTCACGAGGGTTTACTGTCATTTGAATCGTAATATGATTTTTTTCGAATCCTGAGAAAACCAAGTATTTTAGAAAAATTTAAACGCAGGATGCAAGATTACATTATTACCGAGGGCGGAAAGCCCCTTAGAATGAACAAGCAGATTCTATTGAATGAAATATTTGACATTAAATATCACACTTCTCTCTTATTTTCAACCCTGTAACTTATTAAAATAAACATTATAGAAGTTTTCAGGGACTTTCAGCCCTCGGTAATAATGTAGTTTTTCATTCTGAGTTTAAATTTTTCAAAAATATTTATTAGTTTTCTCAGGATTCAAAAAAATGAATACAATTACAACACATTGAGAATTTTGACATGCGCCAAAATTTTGCATTAACTCAATGTAAAATTCTGAACTGTTGAATTCCAGCTTCCCTTAATAATTATTATACATCAAAAGACATTAGAACCTATTTGTAGAGGATTGAAATCTGTATTGGAAATAACTGTTAAAATTGGTCTACGTAATTAAACATATTAGAAAATTTTGTAAAAATGTAATACATTTTAGTTTTCAGCCCAAACTTAGGCCACACACAATGCAATAATGTTTACCTTTTTGAACTGTCAATATTTCTATTTTATCATCTATTGTTTAAAAACAATACAGTTGATAAGATACCCTCAGTTGCGGAGAAAGGATTAATAATAAAGATTTTTTTATTCAGTCAATGGTGTGAGCGCTGTCAGTTAAATAGTAACGTGTGGCCTTACTTTTACAAGCATACCTATTGTGGCAAATGTATCATATTTTTCAAAATTTTGGAATGCATTTATGTCTTAGAACAATTTTATCTTTTGATTTTAATACAGATTTTAATTCTCTACAAGTATTCTCTCATGACTTTTGATGTAGAATAATTAGGGAAGCAGGAATTCAACAATTCAGAATTTTACATTGAGTTTCCTATGGCCCTTTTTACGATTCACCACCCGGTATAAGATAAAATCTGTACTATTTGTCTAATTATTTCATAATAACACAAATAATACACATATATACACAATAACACACATTCAATGATCGAAAATCATTTAAAAATATGGGAATGTAAATTCTTGTGACGTAAAGTCAAAAATATAAGTCTCCCCACCACCGTCGGACAAGACAACCGTAATAAAGTCTAATAACCGTGGGTTTATACCCATGATACATTAACAATTATTACGTACCTGTTGCTTTTAAAAACTATTTAAAAGTCACTACAATATTTTAAACTTTTTTGTTTCTGTCCTCACAACAATAAAACTAATATATTATATATTTGTTTACCTTTACTTTACCTCCAAACCACAGCTGCCATATCGGATAATTTTTGACATGTCATTTGAACATCCAATCAGAACAAAGTTATAATGCGCATGCGCCGGGCTGATAGGTTTTAACATATAAAAAAATCACCCTCTATCGCCGGTAAAGAAGTATAACTTCAAAAATAAAATTGAAAAAGAGATGACAGATGTAGAAGAACAAAATGGCTTTCATGTAGGCAGATCCTTTATGGACAGCATATTTTCTATAAACCAGGTTATTGAGAAAAGACTAGACCACAACCTTACCACCCATATAGTCTTTATAGATCTGACAAAGCCATACGATAGTGTACCACTTTCAATGCTCTGGGTAGCAATAGAAAAACAAGGGATAAGCAAAAAAAATTTACAAGCAGTACAACAGCTTTACAAAAATATGACGGTAAACATTAAAACTGGAAACAAATTAACGAGAAAAATTCGTATTAGTGAGGGTCTAAAGCAGGGGTGTCCAACTTACAATGCCTCAAGGGCCAAAACTAAAACCTTTGATGTTGTCGCGGGCCATATAATAATTTTGTTACAAGTAATAACAAAATAAAGTGAGGTATAAAAATAATTAAAACAAAAAAGAGTATTATTTCTTTTATTGCTCAACAACTACATTTTTTTATAAACGGAAAATTTATTGATAACACTTTTCAATAATCAAGACAAACATTGCAAAAGCAACGAAAAAGATGTATCCAATTAGTGTGAGGACTGTGGTCGATCGGCTTCATCCACCAATGAAGAAATGTCCACCTCCAGTTCAGTTGTAGACAGTCTCATAAGATGACGTAAGGAAGAATCGGTAAGGTTGCTTCTGTTTTTGTTTTTTATGTATTTCATGGAGGAAAAGGCACTTTCACATGTATATGTGCTTCCGAACATTGACGTCATTTTCAGTCCAAAATCTCGCAGGTTTGGGAATTTCTCCTTTGACAGTAATTTGAAAAATTCAGGTCCCTTTTCTTGTCTGGTGATTAGGAACATGTCTGCTTGAAGAACACATAACTCAAACTGTAACTTGGGTGGTTGATCATCAATGGTTGCTCCAAGAGGGTTATTATAAAGTTTAAAGGTTATTATTATCACTGCTTTTGAGACTTTCACTTTCTTCAAATCTTGTATTGAATTCATCAATAACTTGTTTAATTTGTGAAATGCAGGATGAAAACTCAATATTTTCCTCACCGTTGAATTCTTCTGCTATTTGCAGACAGCTAGGGAAGTGTGTCAGGTTGTTCTTTTCCAAAGCACGTTTAAACACGTTCAGCTTATTCCGGAATCCGTTTATCATTCCGATGAAATCTGAAACCGTCTGGTTTCTTCCTCGAAGACTCAAGTTTAACATGTTAAGATGATTAGTCAGATCTGTTATAAAAGCTAACTGTCTTAAGAATTCTGGATCCTTAAACTTCTCTTCCAGTTCAGTTGTGTCAGATGAAACGTATTTGTTGAGGAATGCAGGGATTTCCTTTCTTATGGCAAAAAATCGTTCCATGCACTTTCCTGCACTCAGCCACCTTACATGGTTGTACATTAGCAAGTCTCCATACTCAGCCTCTGTTTCCACTAAAAACTGCTTAAGTTGCCTGTGTAAAAGAGATCGATTTTCACCTCTAATCATATTTATAATCTTAATCACGGTTTGGAAAACTCGATCTTCCTTGACTGATTTTCACATAAAGCTCCCTGATGTATAATACAATGAATTATTGGGCAAGTGACACCATTCTCTCGAAGCAGACCCACTAATCCAATTTTTTTACCTGTCATTGATGGGGCCCGTGTGTTGCTATGGCTGAACATTTATCAAAGCCTCCAATTCTGTCAACTGTTTTCTTCACAGCCTCACAGATGTCTTTTTCTTTTGTTGTTCCATAAAGAGGACAAATATCAAATAACTCCTCTTTACTGGTAAAATCATCAAAAGTAGTGCGCACAAATATTAACAGCTGACTAACATCGGTTTGATCAGTGCTTTCATCCAAACAAAGTGAGAAATATGAACTTTTCTTAACCAGGCTAAGCATAGATTTTTCTACTTGCTCACCCATAGCAACAATCCTTCTTTGTATGGTTTGATGTGAAAGTGGCACTGATTCAAATTTCTCCGCCATTTTAGAATCACCGAAAGCTTTGGCCATTTCAACAGCACATTTTTTTATCAAATTGCCATCAGTGAAATGTTTTTTTGCCTTTGCCAGCTCAAGCGACACGGCATAAGATGCATGAGAATGCGTTTGAGAGTGTAATATTTTACTGAACATACCAGTTTGCTGTTAAAGCTTTTTCTTCAAATCTGCAACTAGGGCACGCCGACTTTCATTTGTGTACGTAGCATACTTATTTTCATGCACTGTTGTGTAATGTCTTCTCACATTATATTCTTTAGGCACTGAAACGACATTCATGCACACTAAGCACTGCAACTTTCCATTATTGTTAGCAATCAAGTAATCACTCTCCCAACTTTCTTTGTAAATTCTGTTCTCACTATCAGTTTTCCGTTTAACTGGTTTTACACTCATTATTTTATAAGAGGAATCAAGACAAAGAATTAATCAAGTTCATTGTTCACTAGCAACGTAATAGATTAGCCGACTAGCCTACGTGCCAGTAGCACACTGGCACGATGGCGGCTAGCGACGGATGGTAAGCAGTGGGAGGTGTGGCCTGCGTGAACTGTGATGCGCAGTAATCGGTGCAGTTCTCATAGTGGTGGAGGACGATTGTGTTCGTTACACGTCCGCGAAGCGGCACGCAGTACAGTACTTGCGATGTAAAAACACTGCTAAACCATAAAATATAAATTAAAAATTTTTTTTTGACAGTGGCAGCATTTAAAGAAAATATATGCTTTTTGAAAATCTTACGTGGGCCACAACAAATAGCCTCGCGGGCCGGATGCGGCCCGCGGGCCGCCAGTTGGACAACCCTGGTCTAAAGCAAGGCTGCTCCATAGCACCTACACTCTTTAAAATATGTTTAAATGAGGCACTCTCTGTGGAGAAGAAAGTGCTTTAATATGGGCATCCCAATCGATGACGATAGATTGTACACAATACACTTCGCTGACGATCAATCTATTTTAGCTGAAGATGAGAGTAATATAGAGTATATGCTCAGAAAACTGGAAGAGGAGTACACTAAGTGGGGCCTTATAATTAATATACAAAAACCGAGCACATAGAAATCTTTCAAGGGAAACTGTCAAATACTTAAAAGTCAAAATAACTTCAAAAGCAGGGAGTAACGACGAAATACATTCCAGGATTAGCCAAGCAAGATCAGTCACCAGACAGCTACACGGGCTATTATAAAATAATAAAAAAACAAAAGAAGAACATATAAAATAATAATAGAAAATATTGGGTTTTACGGCGCCAAACTCTGGGAAATAAACCAAAGAAATAAATCAAAAATTAAGGCCATGGAATGTGGCAGGCTCACTAGACTTAATAGGGTGAGAAACGAAGATATTAGGAGAGAAATGGAAATCGATCTAGATATAATAGACACAGTCGAAGCCAAAAGACTCAACTGGTGTGAACACCTTCAGAGAATATCTGAAAATAGATGGCAATAAAAAAATGGACTCCACCCACAAGAAGTAAGCGAGGTAGACCAAGACGATCCAGGAGAGAAGATGTCGAAGCTGCAATGACAGCCAGAGATCTGAAAACTGAAGATTGCTTCGACAGAAAACGCTGGAAATTAGGATGCGAGCAGCAGCGTCAGCTGTAGAAGACTCGCTTAATTTATAAATATATAGTATAAGTTTTATAATTCGGTTTCGATCTTTCTGTTGATTCTATGAACTAATGAACCTTAATTAATCCTTTATATTATTATTAGTTAATATAATTTATTTAATGGCATTGCTGAAAACCCAATTCATTAAAACAAATAATAAATTATCTAAAGCCTATACATATTAATAAATGTAGGTATAAATTTGGTAGATAAAAATAATTTTTTTGGAAGAATATAATAATATTTTCCACATTTCAAAAAAGTTATTTTATCAAGATGGAACTTGAGGTTTTATCTGTAATTTTTTACTTTGTTAGTAGTGATTCTTCAACGATTATAGGTAAATATAAAAAAATATTTCATATCCATTTCAACATATATATTATGATAAATACCGTTAATCTTAAGGGTATAGGCGCAAAATGTCGCCTGTCAAAATGTTCAATGCAATTTAAATGTATTCATTTTTTTTCGAATATTGAGAAAACTAATAAATAAATTTTGAAAAATTTAAATGCAGGATGAAAGATTGCATTATTACCGAGGGCCGAAAATCCCATTATGGGTGTCCCGAAAAGATTGGTTAAAAATTATACCACAGCTTTTGGGGTCAAAAATAGGTTGATTAAACCTCACTTACCTATATACAATAGTGCACACAAAAAAAGTTAGAGCCCTTTGAAGTTACAAAATGAAAATCAATTTTTTTTTCATATATCGAAAACTCTAAGAGATTTTTCATTGAAAATGGACATGTGGCATTCATATAGCAGCAGAATCTTAAATAAAAATTATAGTGAAATTTGTGTACCCCATAAAAAATTTATGGGGTTTTGTTCCCTTAAACCCCCCAAAGTTTTGTGTACTTCCAATTTAATTATCAGTATGGCACCATTAGTTAAAAACACTGTTTTTAAAACATTATTGCCTCTTAGAACTTTTTCGATAAGCCAGTGTTTATCGAGATATTTTGAATATTTATCGAATTCACCACATATTTTTATATGGTTAAGTACAATAGAGACGTGTTAATAATCTGAAAATGTATTTATGATTTACATTTTTAGGTATATTTTGAAAAAGAAGCCACATCGCGATAAAAGATGACTTATTAATAAAAAAAATATGAAAAAAAAAATTTAAGAAACGCTTTTCTTTAGTTACGTGTGACTAAAATTAAAAATATTACAAAAAAATCAACGAAAAAGCAAAAAATAAAAAAAGTTTGAAAAAATCTAACACATCCGTCAAAGAAAAGCGTCGCGCGTGTTCATCGAATACACGGTTTTTGCCCCACGCTTTTCTTTAACGAATGTGTTAGATTTTTCAATTCTTTTTATTTTTTGCTTTTTAGTTGATTTTTTTATAATATTTTTAATTTTAGTCACACGTAACTAAAGAAAAGCGTTTGTTAAAATCTTTTTTTTCATATTTTTTTATTTTTTACTTTTTAGTCTCACACTTTTCAAACATTAAAATATATCGTCATGTTTATTAAAATATGTATAAACATATATGTACTATTGTGTTTTCAATTTATCAATCAAAAGCAAAATGAAAATTAAATTAATTTTTTTTAAATAACACGGGCACATAAATTTGATACACCCTGTATATTTTATATGTTTTTACAAACCCTGTATATTGAGCTGTAAATATTTATTAGAATTTAGTTTGGATGTAAGTGGATTTCTCTTTTAATGAGCTTTCTGATGAACCATTAAAGACTTTTGGGAATAATTAAAGTGAAAATAACGATGTATTTAGGTTTAAAATGGAAAAAGATTGTTTACTAAGGAAACTATAGAATCCACAGCTAGATGTAATTATCATTTTGTTTCAACACGAGTAAATGATGTATATTTCCCCGAAAGTAATTAGGATGGTCGGAATAATTTTGAAAAAGACTGTTTGTTTGTCGAATGGAAAATATTGTTTATGATTCTTGGCAAGTTGGAAGGGGAAAAGTGGTTTGAATGATTGAGAGAGTTTGAAAAAGAAGTCAGTATGTTATTTGGCAGCGCTGAGGAGCGGTCGACGTTTTGGTGGATAATTTGGTGGATAGTGGAGAATAGTGTTGAAAAGTGGAACGAGAGACAGATCAAATTGAGACGAAATACCTCTTTGATTCTGTATTATTGTGAGAAGGAGAGCAGAGAATTTTTGGAGTTTTGTTTGAATCGAGTACGTGTAAAAAGAGGCCCGGCTTGTTGGAGAATTGGGGCTGGTATGCTGATAGTTTTGAAGCTGGAGAACGGAGAGGGCTTTGATGAGTAGCCTTTAACATAGTCAACGAGGGAGAGCTGTTTTGGGTCACGAGAAGACATCAGAGTGAGTGAAGCAAAAGGTCAGTCAATTTATGTGAAAGAGATTTTTATGTTCGGAAACTAAATTTTTGAGTAAAAAGCATATGAATTAAAATTCCAATATTTCAAAAAGTAAATAGTAAATATAGGTAATCTTGCGAATACATAAATTTGTTTTGTTTAGTTTGTTTTACCACAGTCATCGGGAACAAACCGATAAATTGTTTTTTTTAACTAAAATAATATTTAAGTGGTAAAAATTTCATTCGGACATCTGTGTCCACAGTTATTAGATTTGATAGATTTTAGAGTATTGATTTTGATAAATAAAGGACAATTCTGTATGTTTATTTTAATATTTTGCTTTATTTCTTTTCCTTATTTTATCCCGATTAGGATCAACTAAGAGATACTGAACCCACGAGAGAAGATAAGTATAACGTGAGACAATTTAGATTTTTTTTAATAGTATAAAAAGGCACCCTGAGATTTTTTATTCATTTTTATGTATGATTTGCGACAATTAAATAATTAATCAAATAAATAATAATTAATACAAAATTAATAAGAAGCAGATCATAACAACATGGCGAGCCAACGTGGGGCATTAAAGTATCTCTGGTTGTGAATTTGAAGGGAATAGGAAACGGAAAAACAGGTGAAGGAAAATTTATTTGCCCGTCGGAAAAAGTTGACATTTTTAAAATTTTTGAAATATTTGTTTGACTTAATTTTTTATCTAGGTACAGTTTTTACGTATTTATTTTATTTTTGATTGATTTGAATTTTGAAATATTTAAAAATTTGTGGAATAGATTGATTATATTTGGGGAGAGAAAAATTTTCGTCTCGACAGCATACAAGGTATTTTCGAATTTCATATTAGGCGGGGATAAATTTTAACTACATGTCGATAACAACCAGAAGCAAAAGCAAAGAAAACAAAAAACAAGAAGAACATTTGGTACAAGAAGAACATATAGAACAGGAAGACATTTTCGAAACAACAATCATGGCATCAGAACAACAGGAATTATCAGGAATAGATAAATTATTACAACTGATGCAACTCCAGTCACAAAAACTGGAACAAAAAATGGATGAAACACAACAAAAAATGGGTCAAAAAATGGATGAATCACAACAAAAAATGGATCAAAAAATGGATGAAACACAACAAAAAATGGATGAATCACAACAAAAAATGGATGAATCACAACAAAAAATGGAACAGAAAATGGATAAAGTGGAGCAAAAAATGGATGACAATCAACAGGAAACAAAACAAGCGATAGAAGAAAACAACAGAAATATAGCGAGTATAAAAAAGGAACTGATTAAAAAAATCGAAGATATTGCAGAAAAGAGCGAGAAACAGGAGATAGAGATTAAAGAAATCAAAATCAAAATGAAGGAGATAAAAAATTGCCAGAAAAAGGAACTAGAAAATTTGGAAACCAAATTTGAAAATGCTTTACAAGAGGACAGACGAGAAATAGAAAGACAAATGGAGGAAATCAAGAATCAACAAAATTCTGGAGAAAGAAGGGAAACGGTTATCCATAGTACAGAGGATGTGAAAATAAGATTTGGCGGGGATGTAAAAAAATTACACCCAGTAATTTTCATAAACAATTTAAAAAAGAAAATACGACACATCGGTAACTTCGAGACAGCCAAAGAAACGATAAGGAACCATCTTAAAGATGAGGCAAGTTTATGGTTCGATAGCAAAGAAGAAGAATTGGACAATTGGCATAAATTCGAACAAAAGTTCCGGAGTTATTTCTGGGGAAAAATACAACAGGTAGAAATAAACAAGGAATTGCAAAATGGGAGGTACCATGATAGAATGGGTATTTCAGAGAAAACATATGCATTACAATTATACAACAATGCAAAACATCTACAGTACAATTATTCGTCCGAACAGCTAGTATAACTCATAGCCAGACATTTTGAAGATACCTTAGAAGATCACATAACTTTACAAAACTACAAAGATATCGACATTTTGTGCCAATTCTTACAAATACGAGAAGCAAAAATGAGAGAAAGAGAAATAAGAAGATCGCAAGATAATTATAGACAACGCGAAAATCGAGACTATAGAGATAGAAGACAGAACTTTAGGAGAGATTATACAAGAAGAGAAAACGAAAATAGAGACAACGGAAGAGGAAACTATGAACAAAGAAATCGGCAATGGAACGAGGACAGATATCGAGAAAACCAGAATAGAAATAACACCCGCACAAATCAAGAAGACAGAAATGATAATAGAAGGAATGAACAGGAAAATCGTGAAAACCGATACGGGTCCGACAGACAAAGAGAAAACAGAAGAGCGGTAAACAACACGCAAATATATGAATATGAGGATGAGAGACAAAGCGACGGAAGAAGAAGCGAAGAAGAACAGCAAGCGTTTTTTCACGAAAGCGCTCACTAGCAACAAAAGAACAAACAGGAATTTTTTGTCACCCGAAGGAATTTATTAAATTAGCAGGAAATAATGATAAAGGAAGTGGATATAATTTAAAATTTGTAGATGGTTTTATAAATGAGAAACCGATTAAAATTATGATTGATACCGGTTCAGAAATTACTTTGATTAACAGGAAATTGATAGAAGAGGTTGATTTGACAAATTTGATTTACAAAATTCCCAGGGTAAATTTAGTGGGCGCAAATAAACGGACTTTGGCAACAATAAATGAAGGAATACGAAAAAAGGTTCGATTGGGGAAGAAATTTTATGCACTACAATGTGTTATAATGACAAACATGATGCATGATATGATCGTAGGAGTGGATGAATTGTCAGAAAAATATGTGGTGATAGATTTCAAAAATAACACGATGAAAATCACAGATGGAAAAGAAGAAGAACCTAACATTCTGGAAATGGACAAGGAACAGGAGAAACGTAAAAAGGATAATGCAGACAAAAAACAAACGGTGGAAATAAATTTGGCAATGAAGCAAGGACAGAGAAGAAAGAGGAGAAAGCAACAGAAGATAAATAAAAACACTGAAGCCTGGGATTCCTCGAAAAAGGTGATGAGCCCAGAAGAAGAAAAAGAAGAAAAAAGAGTGACAAAGGAAATTGACGATTGGAATTCCTCGAAAAAAGAGATGAGTCCAGAAGAAGAAAAAGAAGAAAGAAGATTGATAAAAGAAAATGAAGATTGGGATTCCTCGAAAAAAGAGATGAGCCCAGAAGAAGAAAAAGAAGAAAAAAGATGGATAAAAGAAAATGAAGATTGGGATTCCTCGAAAAAAGAGATGAGCCCAGAAGAAGAAAAAGAAGAAAAAAGATGGATAAAAGAAAATGAAGATTGGGATTCCTCGAAACAAGAGATGAACCCAGAAAAAGAAAAGGAAGAAAAAAGATTGGCACAGGAAAATGAAGCTTGGGATTCCTCACAAGAAGAGATGAGCCCAGAAAAAGAAAATGAAAAAAAAAGATTGACACAGGAAAATGAAGCTTGGGATTCCTCAAAAGATGAGATGAGCCCAGAAGAAGAAGAGATCAGAATAGAAAAAGAAGGCGGAAAAGATACAATTGAGACTGCGGTATTTAAAGAGGAAGTATGCAAAATGGAGAAGACAGAATACACAATAAACATGTGTAGACAATTGGAGGAAAAAGAAAGAAAATTGATATGTAGAGAAGAAAAGGAGAAGGAACTGCGTGTAATATTGAGGGAATGTGAAAATTTAATAAATGAAGAAAACAGAGTAGCCAAAAAGTATGAAAATTCATTTGAGACTAAAGACTTAGGAAATTTTCGATCGAAAACTTACCCTATCCCATCTAAGTACAGACACTGGGAAAAAGAAAGCAATTGTTTTTCAGGTGGGACTCAATATTTTGACACAATAGAGAAGTGTTGTTGTCGAGAGAAAATCATATTTTTGTTGCACTTATTAATACTGATTTTATCGCAAAACAAATCGGGGATGTTATTGTGTTTTCAATTTATCAATCAAAAGCAAAATGAAAATTAAATTAAATTTTTTTTTTAAATAACGCGGGCACATAAATTTGATACACCCTGTATATTGAGCTGTAAATATTTATTAGAATTTAGTTTGGATGTAAGTGGATTTCTCTTTTAATGAGCTTTCCGATGAACCATTAAAGACTTTTGGGAATAATTAAAGTGAAAATAACGATGTATTTAGGTTTAAAATGGAAAAAGATTGTTTACTACGGAAACTATAGAATCCACAGCTAGATGTAATTATCATTTTCGAGAAAAGTGGTTTTAAAAGAAAGTTTGGAATTTTAATATCTTTGTTTCAACACGAGTAAATGTTGTATATTTCCCCGAAAGTAATTAGAATGGTCGGAATAATTTTGAAAAAGACTGTTTGTTTGTCGAATGGAAAAGATTGTTTATGATTCTTGGCAAGTTGGAAGGGGAAAAGTGGTTTGAATGATTGAGAGAGTTTGAAAAAGAAGTCAGTATGTTATTTGGCAGCGCTGAGGAGCGGTCGACGTTTTGGTGGATAAGTAGTTAGCAAGTACCAGTGGTTTGTTTGATAGTGGAGAATAGTGTTGAAAAGTGGAACGAGAGACAGATCAAATTGAGACGAAATACCTCTTTGATTCTGTATTATTGTGAGAAGGAGAGCAGAGAATTTTTGGAGTTTTGTTTGAATCGAGTACGTGTAAAAAGAGGCCCGGCTTGTTGGAGAATTGGGGCTGGTATGCTGATAGTTTTGAAGCTGGAGAACGGAGAGGGCTTTGATGAGTAGCCTTTAACATAGTCAACGAGGGAGAGCTGTTTTGGGTCACGAGAAGACATCAGAGTGAGTGAAGCAAAAGGTCAGTCAATTTATGTGAAAGAGATTTTTATGTTCGGAAACTAAATTTTTGAATAAAAAGCATATGAATTAAAATTCCAATATTTCAAAAAGTAAATAGTAAATATAGGTAATCTTGCGAATACATAAATTTGTTTTGTTTAGTTTGTTTTACCACAGTCATCGGGAACAAACCGATAAATTGTTTTTTTTAACTAAAATAATATTTAAGTGGTAAAAATTTCATTCGGACATCTGTGTCCACAGTTATTAGATTTGATAGATTTTAGAGTATTGATTTTGATAAATAAAGGACAATTCTGTATGTTTATTTTAATATTTTGCTTTATTTCTTTTCCTTATTTTATCCCGATTAGGATCAACTAATAGATACTGAACCCACGAGAGAAGATAAGTATAACGTGAGATAATTTAGATTTTTTTTTAATAGTATAAAAAGGCACCCTGAGATTTTTTATTCATTTTTATGTATGATTTGCGACAATTAAATAATTAATCAAATAAATAATAATTAATACAAAATTAATAAGAAGCAGATCATAACAGTACTAACATGAAAATTAGTCGGAATCGGCAAAAAATTTAAAACTTTATTGTTTATTAACGAAGAATAACGTAAACAATTAACGTAAAAAGTGAAATTATGTTTATATCATTAGCTATACAATCCGTAAAAGTTTCAAGTTTTTACATTGTAAAAAACAAGAGAATTTAAGCATTTTCCATTAAAACCTTTTTTTTTATTTAAACAATTATTAAACACGAAAACATTTTTTTTATTGACTATTTGTGTATTGTTCCCGCGAATGCATATGTCTGCAAATTTTCATTCATTTACATTGAAGAAAAGGCAGTCAAACTAACGTCTAAAAATTTGACGCAAACTATTGAACTAAATAAAAGCTAGTTTAAAAAAAGACTAAGAGGCAAAAAAGTTTTAAAAGCACTGTGTTTAACTAATGGTACTACAATAATAGTTTAATTGGAACGTACACAAACATTTGGGGGGTTTAAAGGAACAAAACTCCCATAAAATTTTTATGTAAATATATTAAAAAAGAAGCCGCATCTCGATTAGAAACTCGCTTATCGAAAAAATAATAAGAGGCAAAAAAGTTTTAAAAACGTTGTGTTTAACTAATGGTACCACAATAATGAATTAATTGGAACGTACACAAAAGTTTTGGCGGGGTTTAAGGGATCAAAATCCCCATAAAATTATTATGCGGTGGACAAATCTTTGGATTTTCATTTTGTAACTTCAAAGGGTTGTAACTTTTTTTATGAGCATATTTATACTAAGGTAAGTTAGGTTTAATCGAACTCTTTTTGACTCCAGAATGTGTGGTATAATTTATGACCAATCTTTTCGGGATACCCTGTATAAGCTATCAGGGATTTTCGACACTCTGTAATAACGTAATTTTTCATTCTGCGTTTAAATTTGTCAAAAATACTTATCAGTTTTCTCAGGATTCAAAAAAAAATGAATACATTTGAAACACATTGAACATTTTGACAAGCGATATTTTGCACCTATGCCCTTAAGATTAATTTAGTATTCTTCTTTTAGTAATATTATTCCGAATAGTAGGGAAGGAAAGTATGCTAAATGTGCAGTCATTCGAGCGCTTTGGGGACCTATTGGGTTGTAAAGAGTAGGTTCTAAAACCAAAAAAAGTTAAGTAAAGTTTTCCATTTTAGTGGGGACTTTCCATTTTTAATTTAATTTTCCATTTACAACAATCGCTTCTTCCGATTATAGCGCCATTCATCCATAATTCGAAAAAATGTTTCAAATAAAAGCTACTTATTTTTTCGTAAGGAATCCGAATCTGCAATAAAAAATGAGGGGGATTCTATTTAAAATTTTAAAGTAACCCCCACCCCACTTCCGTTGGGGGTCATGTTTGGTGCCATTCGATAGATTTTTAAAACATATTGAATAAGCGTATTTTTCAGCTTTTCGATCTGATGTTCATTTCGCGAAATATCGAGGGATTCATATATAAAATTTTAAATTTACCCCCAACCCCTCTTTGTCGGGAGTCGTGTTTGGCATCATTCGATAGATTTTTGACAAATATTGAGCACGTATTTTTTAGTTTTTAGATCTATCGTTCATTTCGCAAAATATTCGCTTTTTTCTTGTGAAACTTTGTGGCTCGCCCATTTCCTTACGCCCCGCCCAAATCATCAGATTTTTGAAATATACACTCTTTTGCATGTACTTAACCTACCTTATCTTAATCTGACGATTTCGAGTGTTTCTAAGGATAGATTTTTTTTTGGCCCTCTCTTAACGAACTACCCTGTGATTAGAGCCAATATATGGTAGAGGTACATGTACAGGGTGCCAGGTTTCTCCCCATATGATAATATGACACGCTCGAGTTACTGCAAAAATCCCCGCTTGGGCTCCCCTACCAGAAGCATTTCTCAGCGCATAAATAAATAAATATGTATAGACTGGTTTTTTTAATTTGGCAGCTTATGGTATACTTATCCATTGCGATGATCTTCTCTGGAACTGGTGCTATATCCTTACTCGAAATATTTTGTCCTAAGTATAATAGATCTTTCTTCTAGTTATAGAATGTATAATAATTTTACTAAATTTTGGGTATGTTGTTGCAAATTGTTACCAAAGTCGTCCACGTCACAGCATAATAAACGAAACGTTTCGTTTTCTATGCTGTGCCCACGTACACAAAAACAAGTATAGGTTAGGTACATATTTAAATATGACATTGCTATCAGCATAGCCTCAACTGCAATGTCTTTAATTCCATTTTGCTTTCGTTTTCCATCTTGCGTAATCCAAATTTCTCAGTTTTGTATATCTCTATATTTATCTTGTTTTCGTTGAAAGCAATTAGTTTTATAGCTAACTTTTATAGTTCATTAATCCTGTTATAAGTATCCCTCCCATAATAGTAAAATGCACAGAATATCAAATATACCAAACGAAAACAGAACTATTAACGAATGTTGGTACGATATTCAAAACTCGATTTTAGAGGACGTAAGGGAATCTTTAAAAACACCTACAATGTTGGCAAACAATGAATGGATGAACCAAGAAATTCTAGACTTAATGGAAGTTCGACGAAAATACAAAAATAGAAATATTATCAAATACCGTGAAATTAACAAACTCATAAAAAGAAAAATTAAACAGGCCAAAGAATCCTGGCTCGAGAATTCATGTTCAGTTTCAACCTCCACAAGAAACTTAAATATAGGTACCTCCGGAATTAGAAAACAGAAAAATGCTCACGTACTTAAAACCGCAGACGGAAAAATTTGTGATCACGAACAACGACGAGTGGAAAGAATGGGAGAGACACATCAGTGACCTTTTTGACGATGCTTCTCGAGAAAATGCTTCAAATACTACCTGTGACAACCAATTAGAAAGAGGTCCCAGTATACTGAAGTTAGAAGTCATAAAAGCAATACAACAAGCCAAAAACAATAAAGCACCTGGACCAGATCAAATCCCTGTTGAGCTACTTAAACTTTTGGATGAGGAAAATATTACCTACTTGACTACTTTCTTTAACAAAATTTACAACGAAGGAAAAATACCAGATGATTGGTTGGAGTCACTGTTTATAACATTACCAAAGAAAAGCAGGCCCACCAAATGCAGCGATTTTAGACTAATCAGTTTGATGAGTCACACACTTAGGATACTTTTACGTATTATACAAAACCGAGTATTCCTTCTGTGCGAAACTAGAATGGGTAATAAGCAATTTGGATTTAGAAATGGTCTAGGAACTAGAGAAGCACTATTTTGTATGCGCGTTCTATTACAAAAAAGTTGTGAATTCAGAAAGAATGTTTATGTTTGTTTCATCGACTTCGAGAAGGCATTCGACCGAGTACAACATGATACACTTTTCGATTGCCTGCAGGCAGCAGGACTTGACCACTACGATATAAGACTGCTGAAATACTTATATTACAATCAAGTAGCCTCTATCCAAATTGGAGACAGTCGTACTGAAAAACTGCCGATAAAACGTGGAGTACGACAACGCTGTGTTTTATCACCCACCCTTTTTAATCTGTACTCTGAAGAAATCTTTAGGGAGGCTTTGGATGACAGACAAGAGGGAGTAAGGCTAGGCGGAGAAGTAATCAACAATATTAGATACGCTGACGATACAGCCATTCTTGCTGAAAATTTACAAGATCTTCAGACACTACTAAATCTAGTCAGTGAAGCAAGCTATCGGAGAGGCCTTAAAATCAACATTTCAAAAACAAAGTGGATGGCAGTTGGAAAGATTAATATAGATCAAGGTCAGCTTTCTCTTGATGGAGAGGAGTTAGAACGGGTAAATCATTTCAAGTACCTTGGCAGCTGGTTAAATGTAAATTGTGACTCTGATGAAGAGATAATAACTAAGATCGAAATATCACGGAAGGCTTTTATGACCTGGAAACCAGTTTTATGTAATAGAAACCTGTCGATGAATATTCGAAAGAAGGTGCTGAAATGTTATGTGTGGTCTATCCTATTGTATGGTTGTGAGACATGGACGTTAAAAACCACAATGCTAAACAAAATAGAAGCATTCGAATTGTGGTGCTATTGACGAATCCTAAAGATATCGTGGGTTTCGCACACTTCCAATGAAGATGTTCTTCAAATGATGAATTCGGAACGTCTGCTCATAGGCATCATAAAGTGGAGAAAAACAGAATACTTCGGCCATATAATTAGAGGACCTAAATACCAACTGCTTCGCCTTATAATACAAGGAAAAGTGGAGGGAAAGAGATGGATTGGTCGAAAGAAACTTTCATGGCTGCGTAATATTAGACAATGGTGTGGCTGCACAGTAGAAGAATTATTTCGCGCAGCAGCCGATAGAGAGAGATTTCAGGAAATTGTAAACATGATGACGGCCAACGTCTGAATACAGACACGGCACCTAAAGAAGAAGAAGAATCCTGTTATATTTCTTGCATCTATTACAATGTGATCAGTCTCACTTATTGTTATTCTCTCAGAGGAGTTCAAGGTTACCTTGTGTAGTGTTACCTATGTTCTCGTTTTCAAAATTGATGCTAAAGACTGTCATGATTGATTCTTCTGCCAAAGTTATCAGCTGTAATTCATCCTCACTACTGGCGTTCTGTATGACTTCTTACAGTTCAGACGATATCCCAATCTAGTTCTGTTTAAGGCATTTAAATCACTTAGTACCTTTATGATCTGGATAATTGGTTCCTACCAAACCCATCAAATTAATAATAAAAAAATACCTTTATGATTTCCAGCATATCTTTTTCTGTAAAGTTTTTGTTTTTAAATCAATCAAAATGTCTTGTGTCCTTTGATTTATAATGAACTCTACACTCTACTCAATATATTTATAATTTGACTTTCATCTCACCTGTGATATACGTTTCTGTCTATTTTAGGATCTGATGCAAGTACACCTTTAGAAACTTGTGTGAATGAAATACTAACTTCAAGGAATCTAAGTGATGAAAATATATATTTAATTAATACAGATATCAGAATATCGCACCCGGTTATTTATTATGAGACTAAGTACGAATTACGACTTTTCAATAAGAAACCCACTTTATACGTCATTTCAGGGAATATTACAGATACGCTACAAAAACTTTATATAACTGCAAAACTAAACCGTAATTCTTTATTTATAATAATGAGCAATAGTTTCAATGTAAACATATTTCAACTGTTAAAGTATTATTTTGTGAACAACGCTGTTAGTCTAACAAATATTGTTAATGGTACCAAAATTAAGAATGAAATTGGTTTTTACAAAGCGATGCGTTTGAGTCATTGGTCATTAGACAAGTGTCATAAAAATAATATTTATTTAGTTGAAATTTCTAATAATAAAAAATATCACTTAAAAAAATTAAAAGTACTATATCAGTCTTCTCCACCGTATATTATTAATAGCACATCTGGCATATACATCTCAATCATTAATATAATTGCAGAAAGATTACAAATTAAAGTAAAATATTATAAAAGCAATATGTCCATTAGTGCACATAAAGTAAGTCCTGAATTTTTAACAAGAAATTTTGATTTATTTGTAGGACCTGTTTACATGGCATCTACAGAAAAATATTTTTATTCAAAATCGGTTTTTATCACGTGTGATAGATCAATATACGTTTTTCCAAAAATAGTAAAACAAAACTACCTTATGATTATATTCCAGGAGTTTTCACTTACTTTGTGGTGCTGGCTTTTACTAGTTATTACACTTATTTATTTCTTGTTTTTTGTGTTTGAAAAATTACTTCTTCATCAAAGCAAAATGCCAACGTATATACTGCTTTTGAGCATACTATTAGAAGGCACGGCTCCCGTTCACATAAAGAATATTTCTTGCAAAATACTCTTTACTACATTTCTAATATTCACCATCATATTTACCACGCTGTATAAGGCAAAGATGTTTGACATAATGAAAGAAGGTCTTAGTTATAACTTGTACAATTCCGAAGAAGACATATTAAAATATCGATTGAAAATCGGAGTTAGAGATATTTCCATCTTAAAATTATTTAACTTTTCAGTCCATCCATTCGAAAGTGCAGTTTATGAGCAACATTTATTCGAAGAATGTGGTGACTATAATAACTGTTTAAATATAACAGCAACTAAGAAAAATTTAGTCACTGCAATGATCCTACGGTATCTGCAGTATGTTCTACCAACTTATTTTCTCGATGACGAAGGAAAATCTGTGTTTCAAGTTAGCTATATGCCATACTTACCTATATATCATGGAATTGCTCTTTTAAAGGATCATCCACTAACAAATTCATTTAACAGATATCTTGGTTTGTTAAAAGAATTTGGTTTGGTAGACTATATTCAGGAAAAGTATGAGTGGAAATTCCAAAAAGCAATGACTCTTGCGGCAAATACTGAAGGTTTAATATCTAGGAGTTTGTCTCTAAAAGATTTTGAAACCATTTTTTTAATATATTCTTTTGGTATTTTTGTAAGTTTGTTAACTTTTTTTATTGAACTTATAATCCAAAAGATAAAAACAACTTAGGGCCCATACGTATTTCTTAGTTCTTACATTTCTTAAATATACACATGGTAATTTACATAATACGCATCCTCCTAAGTGGATGTTGGCGCTCACTATGGCAAATTTCTCTCTGTTCTGGGTTTGATGAATTTATTGTGTGGGTCGAATCTCTGATGTTTCTGAACCAAGATTTTTTGTTTCCTCCTAGGCCCCTTCTACCCTCGATTTTCTGATATTACCTGGAGCTGCTCAAATTCCCTAGAACGCATTATGTGTCCTAGATATTATGACTCTTTCTAATTTTGATGCTATTGACCAGATCAGGTCGTGTGTTCATTATTTTCAATACTTCTTCATTCGTTGTTCTGCTAGTCCAGCTTATTCTTAACATTTGGCGGTACATCCAAATTTCGAATGAATTCAATTTGTTGACGTCATACTGGTTTAATGTCCAGGTCTCACAGTTATATAGCAGGAAAGAGTTAGCTATTGGTGTGTACCTAAGGAAAATTCAGTATTTTTCAAAAACTTCAAAACATTTCAGTTCTGAACTTTTTTGAAAATATACTTCAACGGCCTAAGTATATTGGTAGAGACCGCACTTAAAGAATGGTTGAACAGTAGAACAGCAAGAGGAAACATTTTACAATTCGTGTAACGCGCACAATTACCCGAACTCTTCGTTAAATGGTGCACATATCGCCGGTCCGGAATAAGATTGACGCAACTGCAAATTTTGTCAACTCCTGATTATTGCATAATTAACTTCTAAAATACTGTATTATGATGATAGAAAAGCGACAGAACTGTAGCTATGTGCTGAGCCACTACAGGGTTGTTTCGTCGTTATTGCAATACGCACCATTTTAGACTTTGTTTCAGATGAATAATGACGCAACTGTAAATAGGATTGAAAATGGGGGGACTAAATTAAGATAATGAAATTCGGACCAATAGGGATAAAAATAAAAGCCATCACTGTACGAATAAATGACATACTAAAAATTTAAAAATAGTTTTTTGTACAAAAAAATTTTAAGATCAAGAATGACGCAACTGTAGATAGACTTGAATATGGGGGGATTTAATTAAGATAATGGAATTCGAACCAATAGGAATGAAACTAAAGGCTATTATTGTAACAATAAACGCCATACCGATGCTCCGGAAGGTTTTTCTTTATTTAGTTACTATTTTAAATATTCAAAAATTTTTAGATGAAGAAAGACGCAACTGTAAAAGGGGTTCAAAATGGGGGGATTAAATTAAAATAATGAAATTAGAACAACTAGGGATAAAAATAGCACCGGGAGAGTACCCGGTGATACACCAGGGAAAATCATAAGAAACCAAATTGATTTTATCAACATAAACAAAAGGTTTATAAATTCTGTCACCTCAACAAAAACATATCCAGGCGCCGATGTCTTCTCAGATCATAGTCTATTAGTTGCAAATATCAACATACGACTCAAAATAATTCATAAGAAAATGAGACCCAAAATAGATATAAAACTACTGAAAGAAAATAACATCCAGGAAAAAGTAAAAACAGAGATTAATAAGAATTTTGCGAAAATAGTTGAAGACACTCCTAGTGGCATAGATGAACAATGGAACGAAATGAAGACATCCATTAACACACTTTCGCATGAATATCTTAAATCAAAAAGAGAAAAGAAGCAAGAATGGATGACAGATAAAATATTGCAGATGATGGAAGAGCGAAGGAAATTAAAAGGTAGAAATGACAATGAAAAAGTTGCATAAGAGTATACTAAGGGAAATAAAAGGGGCAAAAGAAGAATGGCTGATGGAGAAATGTAAGGAAATTGAAACACTACAACGCAAACATGACGATTTCCATATGCACAAAAAGATTAAAGAAGTACAGAACATCAGAAAACAACGCAATACATGCATAGTCGTAGACGTCGAAAGTCAGATTTTGACTACAATTGAAGATAAATTAAGAAGATGGAAAGAATATATGCAAGAATTATTCGAAGATGCTGCACGAAGTCCGTATGAAATAGACAATCCCTACGACCCAGAAATAACAAACGAAGAAATAACTATGGCCATTAAGTAGATTAAAGATGGGAAATCATCAGGACCTGATGAGGTCCATGGTGAAATTTGAAAGCTATTAGAGGCACACCAAACTACAGCTCTTACGAAGTAATTCAACACCATATACGAGACTGGTTACTTACCAAAAGACTGGCTACTATCAATATTCATTCCAATTTCCAAAAAGCCAACGCTAGAAAATGTGAAGAACATAGATTAATTAGTTCGATGAGCCATGTACTTAAACTACTCCTTACTATCATTCACTCGCGCATATACACCAAATTTGAAGAACAGCTGAGTGAAGTTCAATTTGGATTCAGAGCAGGACTCGGAACGAGGGAAGCACTTTTCAGCTTGCAAGTTCTAATAAAGAGAGCCAGAAATGTCAACTGCGATGTATATGCATGTTTCATAGATTTAGAGAAGGCATTTGATAAAGTCCCACATGGAAAACTAATCGATATCCTAAAAACATCAGGACTCCATGGTAAGGATATAAGACTCGTCTCAAACTTATATCTCCAACAAAAAGCAACTGTTCGATTCGAAAATGAACTGTCTAAAATCTTCACAGTCGAAAAAGGAGTTAGACAGGGGTGCATGCTGTCACCAGCATTGTTTAACATATACTCTGAAAACATCTTTAGATAGGCCTTGGACGAATCAGAAGATGGTATTGCAGTAAATGGACAACTTATAAATAATATTAGATATGCAGACGATACAGTATTGCTGGCAGATAGTGCGCTGGGGCTCCAAAGGATCATGGATAATGTTGTAGAAACATGTAACAAATACTTACGGCCTAAAACTAAACTGTAAGAAGACAAAAATAATGATCATTAGTAAAAACACCAACATAAACACCCAAATTACCGTAAACAATACACCCCTAGAGAGAGTACAGAAAATATGCTATCTCGGCTGCAATATTAAGGATACTTGGGATCATAGCTACGAAATAAAAACTCGTATTGAAAAAGTCAGAAGCTCTTTTAACAGTCTTAGGAAAATTCTGTGCAACTTGTCTTTAAGTATCAATATACGCATAAGAATTTTTAGATGTTACGCCTTTAGTGTCCTCCTCTACGGAGTTTAAAGCTGTAGCCTGACAGAAGATGCCATAAAACGGTTAGAGGCGTTTGAAATGTGGTGATACCGACGTATGTTGAGGGTCTCATATATACACCACACAACTAATATAACTATTCTCCAGAGGTTAAGAAAAGACAAAGAAATAATTAACACCGTAAAGAACAGAAAATTGGCTTACTTCGGCCACATTATGCGTAATGAAAAATACCGACTGCTACAGTTGATCCTACAAGGCAAGATTGAGGGCAGGAGAGGCCCTGGACGTAGACGTATATCCTGGCTGGCCAATCTTAGGAAGTGGACTGGTCTAACGTCAACTGATCTATTTCGAGCTGCCGTAAATAGAATAAGATGCGTCAATGTGGTCGCCAACATCTCCAGAAGAGAGGCACTTTTAGAAGAAGGGATAAAAATAAAAGTCATCGATTTAGGAATAAACGCCATACCAATGCTCCTGGACGATTACTCCTCATTTAATCCCTATTTTAAATTTTTAAAAAATCGTTTTTGTCTCCTCAGAAATTTGGCTTTTTGCAGTTACGTCATTCTTATTCCGGACCGGCGATATTATGTCGGATAACTGTGCGCAATAATATAACCTAAAAAGGTTAAAAAAAAGATAAGAAACCAAGTTACAGATTTCTTCATCAAAGCAAAATGCCAACATATATACTGCTTTTGAGCCTGTTATCAGAAGGCACTGCTTGTGCAATTCGAAAGAAGACAATAAAATATCGATTGAAAATAGGAGTTAGAGATATATTTCCCCGTTAAAGTTATTTAACTTTTCAGCCCATCTATTCGAAAGTGCAGTTTATGAGCAAAATTTATTCGAGGAATGTGGTGACTATAATAACTGTTTAAATACAGTGATGACCACGCTTATACCGGAAAAGATAACGCAAAATACGCAAAAGATGGAAAACATATTAAGTTGTGATATAAAAAGAAACGAAACTAGTGTAGGATGAAATTTAGCCATAAAAACCTATACATTTTTATTCTATTTATGGTTTACCACTTTTAGACGTATGGGACGAGTTTGGCAACTGCCACTGTGACAGTTTTAGTTGACATTCTGCTCTGATGCGTCTAAAGATGGGAAACAATAAATAGAATGTAAATCTCATTTCTTTTTATCTCACAGCTTAATGTGTTTTCCATCTGTTATGCGTTATTGTCTTTCTTTATTTTGCCGGTTATTACCCATTGTCCTAGGTGAGCGACGGAAAACGACGCGACGCGATGCGATGCGACCAGTAATTCACGCGACGTGTGGCTTATGTAGCGTCGCATCGCATCGCTTTCCATCACTCAAACCAGGACAAACGTGACGATGTCAATTATTCATTCCTATTCTTAAGTGTGGGGAAGAATACGGCAGTGCTACTAGAAAACTCATATTTTAAATACTAAGCTTAAAAATTCCATAAACGAAAAAGAAAGACAACAAATGTCATATATTTAGAACGAGTAAATTTGGAGAGTTTAATCATTTATATCCTAAATTAATGAAATAATCCACGTTGGTTTAAAGAGTATTGTGGCTTATTCACTTTCGATTATATCATTGCAGCTGTTAAACTTAGTATTAATAACTGAGCTATCAATAAGTAATTTTCAAAAACCAAATTCTATTGAGGAGAGGCTGTTACTGACTTTAAGGTATGTTAATGAAAAAACACTGGTACTATATAGTTATTATTAGTTTTTATTTATTTAATAAACTATTGCGTAGCATAATTTGAATTGAAAAAGCAATGGGGTGTCACACTGTGTCGTGTCTCGTCGCGAACAAATCAAGTTCGCACTTCGTCGCGTCTTGTCGTAGACTGATTAACCCGAAAACGTAGGCCATATACAAATACAACCATTACTTGATATTTTCGCGTCGCGTCGTGTCGTGTCGCGTTGTCGCGTTTGTCGTTCACCTAGGACAACGGGTTAGCGTGCTCAGCACTGTATAACTAAGAAATATTTAAGCGTGCAACTAATATAAGAAATATTGGTACAATTATCCTACGATACCTGCAGTATATTCTACCAACCTGTTTTCTTGATGACGAAGGAAAATCTGTGTTTCAGGTTTTGTTCTGATTTGGTTATTTATTAAGATTTGTTTATTTATATGCCATACTTACCTGTATACATGGAATTGCTTTTTTAAAGGATCATCCGCTAACAAATTCATTTAACAGATATCTTGATTTGTTAAAAGAAAGTGGTTTGGTAGACTATATTCAGGAAAAGTATGAGTGAAAATTCTAAAAAGCAATTAGTCTTGCGACTAATACTGAAGGTTCAATATCTAGGAGTTTGTTTCTAAAAAGTTTTGAAACCATTTTTTTAATATATTGTTTTGTTATTTTTGTAAGTTTGTTAACTTTTTTTATTGTACTTATAATCCAAAAGATAAAAACAACTTAGGGCCTATATGTACTTGTTATTTCTTACATTTCTTTAAATATATATGGTAATCTACATAATGCGCATGATACATAATACATAATGATATTAAATATCTTGTGACGTGTAAATGCATCAGTATATTATGTTTATTTTTTATTATATAGTTGCTCAATAAATATAGTTTTGTTAAAGGTATTCAGCATTTTTTACAAACCATGCTTTTGGGGTCATACGTTTGTCGTCAGCATATATTTTACTTTTTGTCTAACTCAATAGTGTTGAATTTTTATTTCAGTTCTTTAATAAGAAAAAGAAGTGTTAAACTTTTGTTTGATTTATTTAAAATACTTCTTCTTCTTCTTTATTCTTCTTCGCGCGACTAGGATTACTCCTGTTTGTCTGCCTCTTATTCTGTTTCAGTTGTTGTTGACTGTACATTGTCTTTCCACCTTTTTGGCGGCCTTCCAACGGGTCTTCTGCTATACGGCTTGTTGTTTTTACAGATGTTCGCTAATCTATCTGGTTCCATTCGATTTACATGTTCGTTCCAGTTTTTCTTTCTTATTTTTATCCACCTGTTAATATTTTGAATTTTGCAACGTTCTCGTATACTTCTGTTGCTTTGTCTGTCTCTTAATGATATGCCCGCTATTGATCTTAATACTTTCATTTCGATATTGTTGATTTGTTGTTTCGTCTTTCTTGTATCGGTCCTTGTCTCCGCTGCATATGTTAGGATAGGTCTTACTGTTGTCTTGTATACTTTTATTTTGCTTTCCATGGTCAGATATTTGTTTCTCCATATGGTTTCTCGGAGGCAACCACTTACTCTTGCCGCTTTTGTCGCTTGTGTTATGGTCTCTGTTCTTATATTCCTGTCACTAGTGATCTCTACTCCTAGGTAATTGAATTTCATTACTTGTTCTACAATTTTGCCGTCTATTTCTAACTTGCATCTACGCGGCTCTTTACACCGAGAGAAAAAAATTCTTGACATAAAGAAACTTTATTAATATTTAAGAAAGATCGACTTGGCATATTGCCTAAGAAATATATCTTTGTATGTAAGATATAATTTTCTAAAATATTTCAAATAAATTTTAATTAACCCAAAGAAATATATCTTAAACATGATTCAACTATCACTTTCTTGCAAACTGCAAACCCATTTGTCAGAAAGAAATTATACTTGTCATAAGAATATATTTTCTTGGCATTACAAAACTCTTCTTTCTGAGAAATAATATTTCTTAGTAAGGAATATTGTTATCTTACCGCTATTAATTAATGCATTTAATGTTAAGAAATATATTTCGCAGAAATAATTGTATATTTAGAATTAAGTTACATTTCTTAAAAATAAAGTGATAGTACATACGGCGAATAAATCATTCTGTTAAGGTAAAATTATTCTTTATTAGATAATAAAAACAGGATATAAAACGTTAGATATTAATACATACAAATAATTTCTCCACTCTTAAACCACTGGCTTCTATACAATAATAAAAGGATGGAGAGGCAAATCCAACTTCCTTAATTTTTCCTTCTTTTTGTTAATAGCACTTTGTATATCAGCAATTACCTAAAACAAAACCGTTATGTAGAAAGAGTAAACTTATTTTAATAAAAAAAAATTTATAACGATATAAGTACCTACATACTTATTTTGACAAAAGGAAATACAAAAAAAGAACAAATACACGGGCCCACATAAAAACTATTAATTTTTTGGTATAAGAACGGTAGGTATCAGTAAAACAGTCTACAATCCAAAAACATTTCTTGACATTTCAACAAATAATAATCAATCATATTTAGTTCAAAGATGGCTTTATTTATCCTACCATCTTTGTTAATTTTTTTCTTTTTGTATATGAAATATTAATTATTTATCTGTATAATATTAAGTAACACAATAGACATTGTTTAGCTAAAACAATAAGAAAAATACAACCAATGTAAAACATTGAAGCAGACATATATTGTAATTTTATTTATTTATATCATCCAAAAGATACAGCAAACCTAATCATTAAGAAATTTTATTACGGGAAAGTATTATTAGGTTACATCTTAAGTCATTTAATACATATTAACCAATTCACGATTTTCGTCAATAAAAGTTCTTAATCGTTAAGATGTTTCTTTTAGAATAATTACTATTTCTTTATGACAAATAAAGCACACGCCATGTTTGATATAACCTTGAATTGTACGATTGTATATAGAAGACGATACATTCAAGAAACATTATAGTTTATACATAAGTATACACATTTTTATAAAGGAACTTACCTGTATACAGTTCTACCATTTATGGAAGCCCCTAGTTGGTTAATAGCTCCTTTCAATATTGTTCTGAAGCTTTATATTATAGATATTCTATTATTCTCTCCGAGGTGGAAGTCGAAACGTCAATGAAAGCCATTTTTTAAGTTAAATTGTGGCTTATTTTTCAGTTAGAATAAGATCCTTTCTTTCAGAGTTGTCCATCACTATAGATATCTAAAATGCATATAAAGATACTATTATGTTTCTTTTAGAACTACATATTCGGGTATGCAACAATATTATTATTAAGTACATCTTAAATTAGGTAATCAATTTACTTTTATATACCTATGTACGTACCTTCAAACTATCCCTTAGATTTTAAAGAAAACCAACAAATAACAAATCCAAAATCCAATTATGAAAATGAACTAATGCCATGCACGCCATCTTATCTTGACAAACACTGAGATTAAATCACAAATATAGTGAATAATGGTTACTGCGCAATTCTTTTGTGAAAGAAAATCTCTTTGCAAGTAGCATTTCGGCATTAATGATAAAGTTTTTATTTAATAACCACAGTTACTACAGAGGGTATTTCTGAAGAATTATTTCTTGTGGTCTAAAATATTTATTTGATTGCAAGAAAATTTCTTGTTCACAAACATAAATATGGATTAACTTAACATATATTTCTTATACTGCAAAATATGTGTAGTTTTCAATTTAAGAAACAAAAACTTTAGGATAAGAAAATTAAAATGTAACCATTAATGCATTTCTTAGTATTGAAGAAATTATCTGTAAGAAATTATTGAGTTGTGTTTAAAAAACTAGTTTCTTTATATGTAAAACGGTATGTTTAAGTTAATATGATATGGTAACTTTTAAGAAAGATAGCTCAAAGAAATCAGTGTTTTAGGAGAAAAGAAATTGTTCTCTCGGTGTACTTATCACTATACATTCAGTTTTTTCTACCGATATTCTCATATTAAATTTATTTGCTGTGAGATTGAAAGTGTGGAGCTGCCTTTGTAGGTCATCCTCGTTATCAGCAATTAGTACTGCATCATCGGCATAGCATAGTATCGTGATTTTATGCGCTCCCATGTGGTATCCATGTCGTTTTCTGACTTCGTGAATTATTTGATTCATCATCATATTGAATAGCAATGGGCTGAGCGAGTCTCCTTGGCGGATTCCTCCCTTTAGTTCTATGCGTTCTGTTTCTCCTGTTGACATTATAACTCTGGTCTTGTTGTTCTTGTTAATTTCCTTAATTAGCCTTATTATCTGGTGGTCTATTTGTTCAGCTTGTAATAAATTTAAGATATCATTTCGCCTCACCCTGTTAAAAGCACTTTTTAAATCTACAAAGCACATGTATGCTGGTTTTCCATATTCAATAGACTTTTCTACTATTGCCTTGCTGTTCATCTGCCATATTCGCTTTTTCCTCGATTTTATCTTTTATGACTGTCGTCAACAATTTTAATGTGCTGTTCATCAGACTAATGCCTCTATAATTTTCAGGATTTTTCGAGTCTCCCTTTTTGAGTATCGGTAGCAGGAGACTTTCCTTCCATTCCGCTGGTACTATTCCGATATTTATTATATCGACAAATAATTTTAGGAGCCATTTGAGTAGTGTTCTTCCTCCATATTTTAGCAGTTCATTATTTATCTTATCAGGACCAGGTGCTTTTCTATTTTTTAATTTTTTTATTCGTTCTTGTAGCTCTTCTTCTGATATTAGTACTCTATCGTGGGTTTCATTAATGTTTATTTCTCTGTTCTCTTCTTCTCCTTCTCCATATAATTTCGCGAAATGCTCAGTCCATTTAAAATACATTTCTTAAAAATAGTTTTTGTTATATTATTCTTTTAGCGAAATCTGTAACAACCAACCCCGGTCTCCCCTACTCTTTCTGGTACCATTTAATTCCGCTACGAATTGCTGACGAATAAGACGTAATTTGATGCTCGACGTGTGATTAAGTTTGGAAAGTTTTTGGGCGTATTTTAATTATTTTTTTTTTAATTTCAAATGTAGTGACTCTAGGAATATTAATACAATATCGCTAAAAACTTTTATTTCGTGGAAAAAATTGATTATTTCGGAAATGTTGCTGATAAACTTCTTTGAATTGAATGCTTAATTTCTTCTTTAGACTATTGCGGCCATTTTCATTTTTATAACCAAGAAAGGTATCTGTTTTTTGACAGCTGACGAGTCAAGATAATTTATACATTTCAAATGTGGTTTGGTCTACATAGAGCTCTTCACATACCATAGACTCTCGTAAGAACGTACCATACATCTATGTTTTAGGCTAAAAGGTCTGGACTTCTCGGACACTCTTGAGCACATAAGGCTCTTGCCAGTTCTTTCGCTTGAAATACTATAGGAATATTGCTGAGGGATACTCATTGCTTTTAAGACCATTGAGATAACTTATTTTCCTACTCCTTTTTGTGTTAATTCCATAACAAAGAGAATTCAGACCCGGCAAATGGTGCATCGGTCAAGTCCTCGCACTAACAGTACTAGACCAGTATTCATCCTTTAAAGTGAGTATTTATAACCAACGTTTTGAGAAAGATATGGACCCTAGCATATGGCCCCAATGAGCATATGTGCGGCGTTTTTTAGTGAAGAAAATGCCTTTACTTCAAAAAGTATAAATCAATCAGATATTATGGTACTAAAGAATAAATCAGATACGGTACTTTTATCATCACCAAACAGTTGTTTTGTAAATAATATTGTAAGGGTGGTAGGTGATAGACTGGATACCAGTATATCTAAATCGAATATTGTAAGTAAATTTTCTATTATTTTATATAACATATGTTCTATACGAAATAAAGTTGAGGAACTGGAAGTGTTTCTGAGCGAGAATGATTGGCCAGATCTTGTGCTTTTAACTGAGCACTGGTTGTATCCTCTAGAAACACTTTGTGTTAATAATTACTCTGTAATATTAAAATTTTGCAGATCTGAAAGCATCCAAGGAGGCACATTAATTTTAATTAATATAACATTTCAGTGTAAATTCAATTTTGTTGACTATAATAAATATAACCATCTCTGTGTTGAATCTGAATTCGAATTTTCTATTACTTTCAGTAAGAAGCTTAATACTTTTATCATTGTTGTGTACAGACCCCCTAAGTCTACTGTGCAGCTATTCTTTCAAAGATTGGAATCCTTGCTTGAAAAGATTCCAAAAAATGCATTTATTATCTTGACAGGGGACTTTAATATTGATTATTTGCATTCAGCACACAGCCATGCTATTACCATTACAAATTTGCTTAATAGTTTTAATATGAGAATGCTGGTTAACGATCCAACCAGAGATAGCAGCATATTGGATTATATTTGTACTATTCTACATCCAGATCTGGCTGAGTGTAGAGTGATTCCCTATTTTTCCTCGGATCATGATCCAATTCTATGTGAATTTCCCCTTAAGAATCCACCTCATACAGCCAGATGGGGTAGAATTTTCAGCAAAAGAAATTTTGACAGGTTTATCAAATTATGTAATCAGGAGGATTGGAATAATATTTTTTGCTCTCCTGATTTGCTCCTTCAATTTCATCACACTCTCATGAAGATTTTCAATTTGGCATTCCAAAAAAGAATTCTTAAAAAGAAAAATAAGAAAACTTGGGTTACTAAAGGAATTAGAATTTCCTGCAAAAACTTAAGATCGTTAAACTACATTAAAAAACATATAATATGCAATGATGAATTTTTGATATATTTCTATAAATATAGGTCCATATATAGGAAGGTTAATAAATTAGCAAAATGTATATCTTTTAAATCTAGAATGGAAAATGCCAAAAATAAACAAAAGGAATCTTGGCGTATAGTTAATAATCTTAGAGCTAAAGTTCCCCAAACTACTGATGTAGTCTTAGACCCTGGTGAGCTGAATGAATATTACTGCTCAGTAGGTCCAGAACTCGCTGAAAAAATTAATTCTTCTTGTAATCCAATGCATTTTTTAAATGGAGTAAACATTACAAATCCTTTTTATTTTCTTCCCACTAATTCGGCTGAAATAAGAAATATTATACAAAGCATTAAAACTCCTATGGCTGCAGGCTGGGATGATATCCCATCTAAAGTTTTATCCCATCTTCCTGATAATGTTCTGAAAATTTTAGCGAAGGCAATTAACACATCTTTTTCAACAGGTCACTTTAGCGATTGTTTAAAATGTGCTAAGGTTATTCCTTTATATAAAGGTGGTGACCACGATTTACCTGCTAATTATCGACCCATGTCTTTGTTACCATCGCTTTCAAAGGTTGTTGAAAAATTGGTCAAAATCCGAATGATGACTTTCTTACAAAAACACGATTTACTTTACTTTCTTCCTGCCAATTCGGTTTCCAGTCATTAAAAAGTACATATGATGCCATCTTCGAATTCATGGAAAAACTATACTTAGACTTAAATAACGACTATGTTGCTGCTGCAGTTTTCTGTGATCTATCTAAAGCCTCTGACTGTGTCAATCACAAAATACTTCTTAATAAACTGGAAAGATATGGTTTTAGAGGCACTACTCTAAAGTGGTTCAGTTCATATTTGGAAGACAGATGCCAGTCAATATCAATCAATGAGCGCTATTCTAGTAATATCTTTATTAATTGTGGCGTACCTCAAGGCTCTGTCTTGGGTCCTATCTTTTTCTTGATATATTTTAATGACATAATTAACCTCGATATTATTGGCCAGTTTACTATATTTGCAGATGATACCACAATTTTATGACAAAACAAGGACTCTAAGGTACTGAACAAGATTATTAGTAGTGATATGCTAAAAATCTTAGAGTGGTGCAAAGCTAATCATTTGACATTTAATTTTTCAAAAACCAAATTAATTTCTTTTAAGAATGATCTAAACAACATTACTCTGGGTAATGAAGGCATTTGTTCTGACACTGTTAACAAATTTTTAGGTCTCTATATTGACAATAAACTTAAGTTTGAGCAACACACTGTATATTTTAGCAAAAAGATATCATCGGGTTGTTTTGCTGTCAAATCAGTTGCACACCATTTGGATTTCAAGATTGCAAAAAGTGTTTATGTGGCCCTGATTGAATCTAATTTGAGATACGGTATTGCCTTTTGGGGTAGCTGTTCTCTTCATCATTTTAGTAGAATCTTTATGCTACAAAAGAAAGCACTTAGATATTTATGCAAGGTCAAGTTTGGTACATCATGCAGGCCTCTGTTCCGGAAACATGGTATCTTGACGCTTCCCTGCATATATATATCGTTGAATTAGCGTGCTTAATTTTTAAAAAACATAAAGAGAATATTCGGACAGATTCCCTTTATAACACTCGTCTAACTTACGTTATTCCACTTCCAATTCCCTCTTCTACACTAATTAAAAAATCATTTATTTACACTGGAAAGAAAGTGTTTAATCACCTACCACTCAATATAAGATCCTCAAGCAATATTTTTGTATTCCGAAGAGCAATCAAGAAGTTTTTATTATCTAAATGTTATTATAGTATCGAGGAATTTTTTGAGGACAGTTGCGCTAATTGATGGCTTTTTTATTATTTTTTTTATTATGGAAATTATATAGTTAGTATTTTAATGTATCTTGTACTGTGTTTGTACTATACCACGTTCTGTTTTATAAATGTATACTCATTTTTAGAAACAATAAATTTTCTCTCTCTCTCTCTCTCTCTCTCTCTCTCTCTCTCTCTCTCTCTCTCTCTCTCTCTCTCTCTCTCTCTCTCTAACAGAACACAATGAAGAGGGCTTCGAAGAAAAACTTATAACAGGGACTGTTGTCGTAGATTTGACAGCAGCCTAACACATTAAGGTACAAAACGTTGCTCCACAAATTATACCTCACTCTCAATGACCACCGTCTAGATTGGGTCGTATATTCCTTACTTCAAACAGACGTCTTTTCGTCATGTTTGGGGGCACAGTAAGTAGGTGGATAGTTCAAAAGAACTTCCTTCAACGGGTATTTTACTATCAATGCTTTTTAATATATATGCAAACGGCCAACCCACGCTGACTGAAATTAAGCACTTCCTCTATGCTGACGTTCTTGGAATATGTGCTCAAGGAAATGGTTTTAAGGAGGTGGAGGAGAAACTCAAAGCTGCCTTAAAAACAATGACATCGTACTACCTGCAGAATTCCCTGTGACCCAATTCTTTTAATCCCAAGTGTGTGCCTTCCACTTTCGCGTAAAGGAAGCCAAGCGAAAACTCTAAAGTGCGTGGAATTGTAATATGTACATAAGAACACACAAACCAACCTATTATATGTATCTTGGAGTAACTCTGGACCGGTCCCCCACTGTTAAACAACATTGCATAAAAACGAGGCGGAAAGTAACAATTAGGAATAGCATACACAGAAAGCTAACGAAAATTAAATGTTAGTAATGGGGTGTATGAAATCAACGCTACTCTCAAATCTATATTTTCCTCTTCCCCAGGTTCAATGGACCGACCAATCAGACTTTAAAAAGTGGAGAACTATGAATACCTAGGATAAGAACGGGAGGGGTCGCTCCAGTATAATCAAACAGGTAAAAAGGGGAAAATAGACCAAGATCATGTGAACTATGACTGTGGAAAAATACAGAATATGGAACATCGTACATGTAGAAGCTGTCCTCATCGGCGTACCCTCGAAGATTTGTGCCTCGCCAACAAAGATAGAACCGACGTAGCCCGACACTGGGCCGAAATTCTGTGAATGACATGTCCGGACAAGACAAAGTAAAGTAAAAGTTTGTGTTTTTAACCGACCGTATAATAAGTGAGGCCCCTTCTCTTCGTCTGCGCTGTTTAGTGTTGACACTCACCATAACTGACTATCAATAATGATAACATTTAGTGAGAATTCTAAATCTTTTTGCAGAAGTGAAATATATATAGCAGTAACATGTATGAGTATTATCATGCTTTGTGCGATCAAATCCTTAGAACCTCCAGAGCTCCAGCAAGATCGCTGGATCTTAAATACTGATCCTTTATTACTGTAAAAGATAAACCTAAAATCCACTACTCCTAATATCTAGTCATACTGATAAAAAGGCTATTAGTAGCTGCAAGACTGCTGTATTGTACAATCTCATTGCTCTCGTGATTCATATGTAAGTTACTCTTTAAATTTGTTTGGAATTCTACTAATGACTTTTACTTTTTGTTTTCTTTTAACAAACATGCTTAACATAAATGGTTAGGAATTTGACAATATTATTTGTGTATATGAATAATAGCTCAGCTTATTGGGGATAGTGTTGTTTGATAACCATATCGGTTATTATTTGCCATTTATCAGTAGTTGTGTTTTCATTATCATTTAACTGGGTGTTTCTCTTGATTGAGTGTTTGATTTTCAAAAAGTTGTTCAAAATGTCTTTCTCAATTATTATTTGTCGATATTTTTGTGAACTGCATATATGTTCCTTTACTATAAATATGGTTCATTGATGTTTATATTATTATGCCGGTTTGTATACCGTTCTCCGCCTTCTGGTACCTAGTTTCCAGTTTCATCGGTCGTTCCATTCGCCAGAGTGAAGGTTCCTTTCCGATATTGCCTTCTGAATGCCGGCTAGCTGTGATTGTTTTGGCCTTCCTCTCTTTCTTCTTTTCCTTGGTATCCATTTTAAAATGGAAGCCTGGCGTCGTCCATTCTTTCTACATGACAATACCATAGTATTAGGAGGGACAGTAGAACCACTCTCCGAAAAATTGGAAGTAAAATCTGTAGTCGCGCATGGTGACCGCGCAATGTTCGTAGTCGTTTTTGCCCCACTCTCGCATTGCTAGTCGTATGGAAACGTACGGATTTTAACAGGGAAAACCCGCATCCACCACTGGTGAATTGTCAATTACGTACTGCCGGTATTACTTCTTGAGATCAAAGCGCCGACAGAGGAGTGGTTTTACTGTGGAACCTCTGTATACTGTGACCATACCAGATCAGTTGTCTCGTTTGAATTTCATCTATGATGGTTGACTTGACTCCCATTATATTTCTGATTTGGTCATTTTGTATTCTTTCAAGTCTTGATTTTCTAGCTGATCTTCTCCAGAAGTCCATTTCCAATGCAAGTAGGTGCCGCTCCAGGAATTTAGTAAGTTACCATGTTTCTCATCCATAGAGCACTATACTTTTAAAGATGGAGTTAAAGATGAGATGTTTTCTTTGATTTGACAGTTGACCATAGCATCGGAATTTAATGGTTCATTGATGCAAAGTTACATATAAAAGCAAATAGCATACAATTCTATTTAATTACACATTTTATTCTTCTTTTATTCTTCTTAGATACTTATGTTACTCTCACGGTGCTTTTGGACTTTATTCATCGCCAGTATTAAAATAGTATTCACATATTTAAATTTTCACAGCATACAAAAATATATATATTTAAGTTTATAGCCTTCCAATTTTGCAGGAATTGTTTGTGCTAATTTCAGTTCAGATGAGATATGCCAGATGATGTTTTATAGTCTCACTGGTTTAAAAAATAAATTACCTTATAAAATGTACTTGGTGTAGTTTCTTTCATGATATTGGATAATTCTATTAATATTTTATCATATATGTTTTTTGTGCTTTGTTGTTTTATATTAATAAAGAGTATTAATGTGCTTTTTTTCTTTTATTTGGTTTTTGTCTTAACTTTTATTATACAATTTGTCTTGAAAAGTTTATCTGACTAGTATGCTATGTAGAATATATGTACGTTAATAGGTAGTGCAAGCGAAATCGCACTAAGACGAGACACGTAATTAATAGATTCTAAATAAAAGTCACCTCATTTACCAACTTTCTTGTCCCGAATGTAATGGCCAATAATATATAGGGCAAACACCGCAGTGGTTAAAACAAAGGATAATGCAGCATAAAAGTGACTACAAAACAGCAAAACTATCCTGTACGTGTACACCATTCTGACATAACAGGCCACGCAAATGTACTACATCAATAAAGACAAAAATTAAATCCATTATAGGACAAATACGAGCAAGTTAAGTGACATTTACTACAATATTTTAAAATTCTGAGAAACTAAAAGCAGCTGGATCAACAAACAAAACTAGTTGACTCTAAGAGCACATGTTGAAAAATAAAAGACGGAAATGAAATTAATACCACCACGGAGCTAGTACTCGAAGAACGTCATGTGTCATGCCGCTTTACATATGACAGAGAGAGAGATAGATAGAGAGAGAGAGAGAGAGAGAGAGAGAGAGAGAGAGAGAGAGAAAGAGAGAGAGAGAGAGAGAGAGAGAGAGAGAGAGAGAGAGAGAGATTGTGGATGTTTAGGATATGTTGTTTTACCGTTTTGTGTTCAAGATAAGGTGATAGTTTTGGAGGTTTAGTTATGCCAGATTTTCCTCACACTCTCATCTTAGGTATTGATTTTTGGACGCGAATGGGAATAACTCCAGATCTTAGAGCAAATGAATGGTCCTTTCGTTCTAATGATGTCAATGACATCCAGATAGCTTCTATTAAATTCAGAGACATATTGAGTGAAGACAATCAACATTGAACTCACTTCTAGACGAATGTTTTTCTAAAATGAAGTCTGGACTTGGTTGTACCGACTTGGTGGAATTGGTTATTAAAACTGAATCGACTCCAGTTAAACAGCGATAATACCCATTATCCCATGCGCTTCAAAAGCAAGTAAATCAAGAGCTTGACGAGATGATTCAAAATGACATTGTTGAACCGTCTAATTCCCCTTGGTCGTCATCGATTCTCATGGTGAAAAAGAAGTCAGGCCAATAAATATTTCGTGTAGATTATCGTGTTCTTAATAAGATTACTGTATCTGATGCCTATCCAATTCCATTTGTCAGCGCAACTTTGGACAAGCTTCGTAATGCAAAATACATCAGCACGTTAGACATCAAATTCGCATATTGGCAAATTTCGGTTTCCAAGGAATCGAGACGACATACAGCTTTCACTGTACCGAGTAGGGGTTTGTTTCAGTTTAAACGTATGTCTTTTGGTTAACGCTCCAGACGTTTGGCAAAGATTTATTGATAACGTTATTGGAATTGACTTAGAGCCTTTGGTCTTCCATTATAGATGACGTGATTGTTATCAGCCCGGATTTCTCAAAACATTTAGAGATTCTGAAAGAAGTTCTCCCCAGAATCACTAACGCTGGACTTACCCTGAATCGGGAGAAGTGTATATTCTGTAAGCCGGAGCTCCGATATCTTGCTGACATCGTTAATTCGTCAGGTTTGCTAGTCGATCCTGAGAAGGTAGAGGCAATTATCAATATTCCAACTCCACAAACCATTTCAGATATTAGACGATTAATAGGTATGACAAGCTGGTATTGCCGTTTTCTTCTAGATTTTTCTTGACTTGTTGCTCCACTTACAGCTCTAACTCGTAAAAATACAAGGTTTATTTGAAATGAACCGGAAAGGCACCGGTTCTTTCCTGTCCAGATTTTAATTGTCCTTTTGTGGTTCAGTGTGATGCTTCAGATTTTGGTTTGGGTGTTGTACTCAGTCAGGTACATGACGGTAAATTTTCATAAACTCGAGCTGCATTTTTTCGCTGATGGAAAAGGATCCTCAAAATCCCACACTTTGCGACCTGACCTCGTCCCAGATCAATCAAAGACATGATGTCATCCGTCTTCCCTTAATGTCATTCGAGTCCATGGCTCAAAACGAAACATTGAAGCACGGAACCAATGATTGATTCAGTTACGTGACAAGGACCTATGCAAGGACTGTGAGACAGAAAAAGATAGCAACTCACACATTTCTGCGTTCTTAGACATTCGTAAAACAAATCAACAGAACCATTTTTGCGAATGAATCAACTATTTTACAAGAACTACCATAGGCGTAACCAGGGGGGTTTTGAAGTATTTAAATGTCTTTCGGTTTATTATATATAAAAATGATTAGTGAAGGTTGCTTAACAAAATCGGAACAATTACCGTATTTGATATTGAGTGCAGTTTATAATTGCGTTTTTGATCCTTCAGTTGATTCATCAACTAATCAATATAAATAATATAATCAATTTAATGGCGTTGCTGAAAACCCAATTCATTAAAACAAATAAAAAATTATCAGTAGTAATTGAATAAGAGCTCTAAAATTCCATATTAATTTAAGAGATCGAGTGCAATTTGTTGCGATTATTTCATGAATTAAACTGTTCAACACCAAAGTTTTATTGTAATTTATTTATGTAAGTACAAATTAGTACAATTAAACACACAGTTGTTATAAATATTATTTTGACGGTTGAAAGTCATCACTTTTATAATTTTTAAAACATTAATTGTCATTAATGTCACTGAATGTATTTTTTCGTAGCAACGAAGGGCATCTGACGTAATATACTTGACGACGGGAAATTATCAAAAATTATCGGGTATAATATCACAAGAAAGTGAGAATAAATTGAAAATATTGCGACAGTTTTTCGAAATTTTTTTGTCTGGCAATAGACACGAGAGCCCGCATGGCTTGAGTGGCTATTGCCCAATATCAACAAATTTGAGTAAAAATGAAGCATTATTTTCTTATTTATTGTTACTGTCGTGTGATATTCGTAAGATTATTTTTTAATACGTATATTATGGATATTTTCTTAAATGTGACAGTTGTCAAAACTAGGAAACAGGTTGCTATTAAATAGAAACAATCTGCTTAAAAAATTCTATCGGTAGTTTTCTAGTTTTCTAGTTTTCTACTCTTTAGGTAATTATAACTCAACTAGTACCTTCATTTTAAGACCCAGGTAGATTTTAATTTAATGTCCCTAAAAACTCAGTTATTTCAAATTATATGTACGTAACTTATAAAAAACCTTGAGTTAGTCTATTTTGAAGTATATAAAATGGAGAATATCCCAAAAAACTACATAAAATAAAAACAGTTTTCCGGAATTTTGAAGATGGCGCACCTTACGAATAAATCTGAAAAAAGTCAGAAATATAGTTTTTGATAAAATTCACAAAACGCAAAAAAAAAATTAGACATGCAGCCATCGCCAAAAAAAGTTATACGTACCTATTAAAAAACAAAAAATTTTTTTTAGGTTATGTACACTAGACCTTCGGGTCCATAAAAATAGATGTTTTGTAAAAGCCTCAGATGTGCGTGTGAATTTTTTGTAATTTATAATTTAAACCAACCAACCAGCAAACCAACTTAAAAAAAAATAAAATCTAAAAATTTACATTTTTGGATGTGAGGAAAGGGGAAGGGGGAGGTTTAATCACATAGAACGTAAAAAAATAAAAAAAATATTCAGGCTGTATCGACCTCAAAAAATATGATCAGACCTGCAAAAACCCTTACAAAACTTTAAAAAACATGGTTTTTGGGGGGTTTAAAAGTGATTCGCCCAATTTTTAAATATCATAAAATACTCAATTATTTCAAATTATAAATGATCTATCAACAAAACCTTGAGCTGATCTATTTTGAAGTCTATAAAATGGAGAAAGTCCCCAAAAACCCCCTAAAAAACTGTTTTCCAGATTTTTCAAGATGGCCCAGTTGACGGAAAAATCTGACAAAAATCAGATAGATAGTTTTTGATAAAATACACAAAATGCAAAATTGGACCTGCAGCCATCTTCGAAAAAAAGTTATAAATTAAAAAAAAAAAAAATTGAGGTTATGTACACTCGACCGACGAGTCCATAAAAAATGGACATGTTTTGTGAAAGCCTCAAGCCACAGCCTCAAGCCTCAGCTATACGTGTGAATTGTTTGAAATTTTTAAATCAATTTCAGCCCAACTAAAAAAAATTAAATCTAAAAATCTACGTTTTTGGCTGTGGAGGAGGGGTAAGGGGGATGGCGAGCTAAAAATCCGCGTTATCTCATTTTTTAATTGCATAGAACGTAAAAAAATTAAAAAAAATTGAATTCTGGTAGTGAGGGCATTTTGCCTATCTTAACGGGGGGTATCCTTTGCATTTTCTATCGTAAAATGTCAATGGAAAAAATAATATGTATTTTAATAGAAGCACAGATTAACCCATAGATGTTGGGTTAATCTGTGATAGAAGGGACTCAAAAATGTCATTATATGGCATTATAACAAGTTATTTTGATTTAAAACAAGTTTTTGATCAAATTTTATAGTGTAGAAAACGTTAAAATACCGTTTTTACATTTTCATCCATTCCCAAAATACGTCCTAATCGATTTGGCTGAACATTTGCCCACAGATAGCCAAAACATAGTACTTTAAGTAGTTAGAAGGATTTTAATTATATTACAATACTAAAAAGGTTACATGCAATAATATAAGACTCAAAAGTATATTAATCCAGTCGGGATAGCATTTGGTCTTGCATGCCTAGCTGCCCAAAATTTTATTTTTCTAATCTTTAGGGGGGTCAATAGTAGCTAAAGGACATCGCACACATCTTACGGAAAATATAATGTCACTCAAATTCAATAAAATATATATGAATAGATTCGTTTCAAATTAACGGTCAATTCTTATTATTGCGCCAACTCTTAATTTTCAATAATAAGAGCACAAATTGATATAAATCAATCTGAATTCAAATGGATAGGTACATAAGTTTAAAGAGAAAAATATTTTAAAATACCCAGATTATCGGTAACTTCATAAATCTTCTCGGGCTATTAAGCATCTTATTATAATAGTTTCACTAATCCGCTAAGTCCCAGCGGGGTTTAAGCTGTTTTCAATAGCACCCAGAGCAATAGTGATTATAACTGACACGTTTATGAACTCCAAAAATGTGATTTCGATAAACTTTAATTGCAATTTGCGCCGTAATTAATCATAATTAAGAGTTGGCGCAATGATAAGAATTGACCGTTAATTTAAAACGAATCTATTCGTATAAATTTTATTGAATTTGAGTGACATTATATTTTCCATAAGATGTGTGCGATGTCCTTTAAAATCGCGAATGAATTCCTCCGTTACGTTAGCCGCCATCTTAATTTTTTTTGGAAAAGGAGAAGCGTTTTTGCTCAATATCTCCACCATTTTTAACTTTGCGACAAAAATGGTAGGAACTGAAATTGTTCCAAATAAATTGTATTTTTATTACAATTTCTTTTTAACAATTTTTGTCGTGAGGTCGATGTTTTCCGAGTTAATTGTACATACTTACAGTAGACGCCTATATTTTTGACTATGATATTGCATGTAACTTTTTTGGTATTGTAATATAATTCAAATCGTTCTAACCACTCAAAGTCCTATGTTTTGGCTGTCTGCGGGCAAATTTTCAGCCAAATCGATTATGATGTATTTTGGGAATGGAGTAAAATGTAAAACGCGGTATTTTAACGTTTTCTACACTATAAAATTTGATCAAAAGCTTGTTTTGAATCAAATTAACTTGTTATAATGCCATATAATGACATTTTTGAGTACTTTTTAATAAAATATTAATTTTTCCATTGATACTTTACGAGAGAAAATGCAAATTTGTTAAATAAATACCAAATCACTGTAAAATCGCTTAAAATAACATTTTGAGAAAAAAAAGAAGAAGATTTTTTGACCTTAAATCTCTTATTTTTACGTCCCGCAGAAGATATACACCAAGCTTCAGAAAAAACGAAGATCCAAAAGTTTTTTTGATCCAAAATTGAGTGATTTGAAATGGAATCACCCTAATAAAATATTCCAGTTCACAAAATAAAAACCCACAACCCGTCGGTCGTTTGTCACCATTAATCCCTTTATCGTAAAGATAAATAACAGTTTGTCGACGAAAATTTCATTCGATCAAATGTTCGTCGACGAATTGTCCATTCGATCAATTGTGCATTCGACCAACTGTTTGTCGACCAAATGTTGTCGACCAATTTTCCGTCGACGAGTGTTCTCGACCAACTTTCCTAGACCCATTTATTGCTGTTACTATTTCATTTTTACTTTTATGGTCGTCAAAAAGTGTTTCGGTACTTAATAACATGGCTTCCTTAATAATCTCACCTTCTACAAACGGTTTCATTTTCTTGGCCAAAAGGTGCGCAATCTTGAAAGAGGCAGTAGTTGCTTTTGTTGATTGAGAAATTGATCTGACAAATAAGTTTTACTGCTTAGTCAACTTGAGTTTAAGTTCCGATATCTTTTTCTTTCTAATTTCCGAGTTTATTGGAAAAGTTGTGTTAAATTTTTTGTGAGTGGTAATGAAATGTCTCTCCACATTACACTTTTTTGGAACCGCTACGCTTGAATTACAAAATAAGCACACACTTTTTTCTTTATAGTAAATGAAGCAAAACTTTTCTTCCCACTCGGCATTAAAATGATGTGTCTTTATCTTCTTTCTTTTATTTTCCATGGCGGCTAAAATAACAGTAAAATAATAAATGTATAAAGAATTAAACAATCACAGATATATACTTACAACTCCAAATTAATATAAATTCACGATAAAAATAAATTAACACAGGTTAGTTAGCACGTGGCGCATGAAATGGTAGCAGGCAGGTAGACGGAGTTAGTAGACGCGCGGGGGTGAGGAAACATAACGGTGCGTATAGATATGCCGGCGCCGCTCGGAGCGTTTGTATCATGTTCGTTAGGTTAGTAAGATGTGAGCAGGGTCGTAGCAAGTTGTTCTATTAGTTTTATATTGATGTCGCTGAAATTCAGTTTTAAAACTTTGAATAAGCTTTAAATTATTAAAGTTCCGTTTTTAATTAGTTTTGTAAAGAGTTGTTTGGTTAAATTTTTCAATTAAGATGGTGAAAGGAATGGCGGTCACTTAAAATTGCTTCGCAGGCACCTTGGTGCTCGCGGGCATCACGTTGCCGACCTCTGCTCTAGAGCGTTAAAGTTTGATTACCGCGCGTCGGCGTCGTCCGTAGCAACCGTACAACCATACAATACAAACACATTGAACATTCAAACTGAAAGATATAAAAGTTAATGTTATGACATTATTTATGATGACAGATATAAAATAGTTACAATAAAGTTAATGATTTAAAAATAGTTTCATTTTATTAATAATTGATTGTAGAAAAAATGTTGTATGTATTACAAACGCAAAGTGACATTATTGCTTTCGAGTAATTACCGCTCTCCGGTACGAGTCGCGCGGTAACTTACTCTCAAGCAATAATGTATCACTTTTCTCTCTTAATACATAAATAACTATTTTTCCGATCTAAGTTGTAAATTATAGATACATAATGAAGTATATTCAAATGGGAAATAAGCCACAATTTTACCTAAAAATGATTTTATTAACGTTTCGACGCCCAAGTCGGGTGTCGTTGTCAAAATACAAAATAATATTAAATAAACAAAAATGTTGTTGCTTAGTAAAAAATTCTTCTAATAATTTATTTAATCTGACTCATTTATATCGGCAATTCAGACACGTATTATACATTTTAAAGTAGACGACTTTAAAAATGATATTGCCAATATTCATGAGTTGCGTTCCTGGATTGATGATGATCCAATCTTGACAATTCCTTATAAATAAGGAATTGTCAAGATTGGATCGAATGGAACAGAACAACTTAGAACGGGATCCTACAACATTCACAAGAAATAATACGAGGAAAATATCAATACCATATGTAAAAGGACTATCCGAGAAACTTAAAACAATAGGAAATAAATTCAACATATCAACAACATTCAAAACAACAAACACATTGAGATCTATTCTATCTAAAACTAAACCTAACAGTGAACAAGAAAGAACAAAGAATTGTATTTATAAAATACCTTGTGAATGCGAACAATTTTATATAGGTGAAACGTCAAGACCATTAGACGTTAGAGTAAATGAACATCAGTCTTATATAAAAAATAGAGAATTTGATAGATCTCAAATATGTCAACACGCATGGGATAATGAACATAGAGTTCAGTGGAGAGATTCAAGTATAGTCCTAAAAGAAGCACATAGTAAAAAGAGAAAAATCAAAGAAGCGGCTCTAATTATGCTAAATGAAACCAATTGTGTCGCAAATTCCTCGGTAGAATGCAGTAGGATGTGGTTACCCATACTAAAGGAGGAAGTCAATAGAAAGAAAATACCACAATTAGTAAATCAGTAACATATCGAGTTAGTACATATTTAGTATTTTAGTATTATTTAAAATTTAAAATATCAAGTCAGAATTTGGTATTAGTTTTGAGAGTAAACTAAATGTAAACCCAAATACTTGCGATGTCGGGATAGTATCACGAGGTTTTTCCTGGTTTTCCCTCGTGATTTACTATGGAATCTCTAACGCGAGAATTTCAGTACCACCGTTGCATTTGGTTGTCTTTTTAAAGACAGATCACATGCTATGATTTTTTGTGGCGGCTATTCTTGAGTTGGGATTGATTTCATGTAATCGAATGAACTATCTTTTAGTAAAGTCGTCCCAGGAACGCAACTCATCAATATTGGCAATATCATTTTTAAAGTCGTCTACTTTAAAATGTATAATACGTGTCTGAATTGCCGATATAAATGAGTCAGATTAAATAAATTATTAGAAGAATTTTTTACTAAGCAACAACATTTTTGTTTATTTAATATTATTTTGTATTTTGACAACAACACCCGACTTGGGCGTCGAAACGTTAATAAAATCATTTTTAGGTAAAATTGTGGCTTATTTCCCATTTGAATATACTTCATTATAAAAATGCCACAAGAAAATAGCTTCAGAACAACATATAGATACATACATACAGGGTGGGGCATTAGTGTGACAAAGTCCAATTACTCGCTTGTCGTAAGATATACAAAAAAAGTTATTTACATAAAAGTTGGGGCACGGATAGGGCCATAATTTAAAAATATTTTCAGATATACAGGGTCACCCATATTAACAGGGTGAGACAAACTTTTGTTTTTTTAAATGGAACACCCTATATATTTTTACATTTTTGGATTTTCCTCGATGTCTTCTTTCTCAAAATATAGAGTTTTGTAATATTATACGAGGTAGTTTAAAAGATAATTACGTTTTATTAACTCAAACGATTTTTAATATAGTCTACTATTGTTAAACCTTAATAATAGAGCGAAAAGTATAATATTAATATACAGGGTTGGTCAAAACTCGGAATGAGTATTTTCTGAGTTTTCTTAAATGGAACACCCTGTATTTTAGTATTCTAATGAAATGATATTTCATGGTACTTTCTTATTTCTTAAGCATTCTCTATACCTAAGTGCTTTAATTTTTGAGTTATTCGTGATTCTTTAAGCCAAACATTAATTGCAAAAAAAATACGTGAAATTTTATTAGGTGGCTGTGCAAATATTCAATCAAAAATAATTTTTCAAAAAAAAGTAGTTATTAATCTAGACTGATCCTTAATTTATTAATATTGGATGAGATATCCAAATACCTACGTAGTTAAAATTGTTGGTGCGTAAAATATGAATAAAAACATACAAGATTCTACCTAGTTGGCTATGACAATAAATTTGCTAAAACATTAGACATTATACTATTTTTATAGTTCCAGTTGCTTCGTTATCATTACTAATATTATTTTTTTTAATGATTAACTGATGAGTAATTGATTAAAATGGTTTTTGTGCTAGGAGAGGGTACCAAAAATGTGCTACTAGCAATAAGAATTTTTCATCAACAATTCCCTGATAAACGAAACCCAAGCAGAGAATCTCTTGAAATATTACTAAAACGGTTTCAACGGACTGGATATTTAAATTACCAGAAACCTGATCGAATAAAAACGACTGTAAATGAATAAAATGAATTAAATGCAATCCATAGTGTAACTGAGGATCTGCATATTAGGAAGAACGTTCTTATATTCTAACTATCTAGACCTAGACTGTTGAAATCGTTTTAGTGTACTTTCAAAAGTTTCTCTTCTTGGTTTTCGTCTATCAGGGAATTGCTGATGAAAAATTCTTATTGCTAGTAACACAATTTTTTTATACTTTCCTAGTACAAAAATTATTTTGATCAGTTACTCATTAGAAAAATTCATATTAGTAATGGTAACGAAGCAACTGTAACTATAAAGATAGTATAATGTCAAATGTTTTAGCAAATTTATTGTCATAGCCAGCTAGGTAGAATCTTGTATCATTTTATTTATATTTTACGCACCAACAATCTTAACTACGTAGGTATTTGGATTTCTCATTCAAAATTAAAAAATTGAGGATCAGTCTAGGTTAATATCTACTTTTTTTTTCGAAAAATTATTTTCGATTGGATATTTGCACAGCCACCTAATAAAATTTCACGTAATTTTTGTTACAATTATTGTTTGGATTAAAGAATCACGAATAACTCAAAAATTAAAGCACATAGGTATAGGGAATGCTTAAGAAATAAAAAAGTACCATGAAATATCATTTCATTAGAATACTAAAATACAGGGTGTTCCATTTAAGAAAACTCAGAAAATACTCATTCCGGGTTTTGACCAACCCTGTATATTAATATTAATCTTTCTGCTATATTATAATTGTTTAATAACAGTAGACTAGATTAAAAATCGTTTGACCATAAACAGAAACTTTGATGTCAAATCAGCACAATTCTACAGGGTGTGAATGTTGCTACGAAATTAACAATAAAACGTAATTATCTTTTAAACTACCTCGTATAATATTACAAAATCCTATATTTTGAGAAAGAAGACGTCGAGGAGAATCCAAAACTGTAAAAATATACAGGGCGTTCCATTTAAAAAAACTTAAGTTTGTATCACCCTGTCAATACGGGTGCTATCAAAGCACCCGTAAATTATGGTCCTATCCGTTCCCCAACTTTTATGTGAATAACTTTTTTTCATATCTCTTACGACAAATGAGTAATTGGACTTTGTCACACTAATGCCCCACCCTGTATAAAGAAATGTGACATAAAAGCCCCATTATTTTCCACGTCAGACCTATACCATTACAACTCGTACATAGATTCATATTTATACCCACTAATTAGCTTATTAAATAATGTTATCCATGACATGCCATTAGTTAGAACCAATGCTTAAAAGAATTAATCGTTTACCCCAAGCATAAATATATCTACCAATAAATATATTTTCTAAATAGAGTTAATTTGAAAATATATACTTATTTGTCCATATCAAGATTTTTTTATCAGATGAAGTTTAAATTTTTTTTATGTTTTTGTGTAAAATGTTGCTTTGCTAATAGTAATTTTTCAATTATTTCAGGTAAGTTTAAAATACAATAAAGAATATTTCCTAACCAATTCATAATCTCCATTATAATGGTCCAAGAGCTGTGAGACATTTTTGAGTAGGTATTTTAGGCAACCTGAAAATTTTTCAGGTGACTGTTCCATGATAGCCTAATACAAAAATGCCAGTCTGGCTGGAGGGTAGCGGTTATTTTCCCCAAAAATCCCCCCCAAAGTTAAACAAAAAGGGTAAAAATTGTTATTACAAAAAATATCATTGACGTGACTTTAAAGTAAATTTAAATATTCAAATATAAAGAAACTAAACAGGCCAGGCGATTTGAGGGCGATTTTAACTCTGCAAGATACTTGCATGGATGCATAGCTATGTACATTCCTTCCGGGTAGGGAGGGTGTAATTTTCCAACTGCCAGATGATCAAACAAATTACGCGTGCATATAAATGAAAAGCGCTATAGGTAAGCAGCAGTGTGAGAAAGATCATATACCTATAGCTGTTTGCGTCCTCTGTTGTAGCTGAGCGAGTCCGTTCGCTCGAGAAAAATCACGTGACCTGGCGATATCCATGTAATGTTGTTGTTTCTCGAAGCGTTAGAGTAATTATTATATATTAGGTATAGTTTCTTAAGTAACTTTTTCCTAATTAAAGAAAAATAATACGTAGTATACAATAGATTTTGCAGATATGATAGAAAAAGGCAAATTTATTATTATAAATAATATATAGGTAGAAAAGTATAAAACTAAAATAACTATAAACTAAATTAATTCTTTGTCCGAATATTGTACTTCTTCTTCAAACTCCTCATCTGAGCTTAAGTATTCATTCTCTTCTTCTTCGTCAGACTCCTCTCGAGACTCAGATTCCTCTTCTACATGATCTGTAAATAGTTGTAATAGGTATTTAGAATTAATTAAAAATTAATTAGTGATTAATTAGTTGAGTTGCTACGTATTCTCCGTCCTTTTATACGGAGTCGAAGCCTGGACAATCACGGCCGCATCTGAGATACAGGGCGCCACGTTGTTGAGATGTGGAGTTATCGAATAATGTTAAATATACGTAACAAACACGGAAACATTAAGAAAGATGAAAAAGGCAAAAGAAATACTCAACACTATGAAGGAAAGAAACATGAGCTACTTTGGTCATATACTAGGAAATAAAAAAGAATGTGTGTGTACTTTGTACGCACGTAAGAAGTTATACTTCTACTACATATTATGTGATTTTTAAGGCAATACCAAAAATTTAAAAAAATAAAAGAATAAAACGCACACAAACACATTGAAAAATGCCACAAAGAAAAAATAATTTCTGAACGATAATAATTGTTGGCAAAAATTTTAAATACGCATTTTTTGAAAAGAAAAATTATATAACAAATATACTTACAATCATAAAATGCATAAAAATGTAAAAAAAAAAACTTGCATCGGGAATCGAACCCGTGACTTTCGGGGCGCTTTGATTCGTAATCGAAGCCTAGACTCACTCGTCCAATTCCACATTATTTGTCATGTGGAAAAATAGGGTAACTGAACGTTTTACTGTTTGACAGTGGTTTTGAATATAATTAAATTATGTAGTTTAAATTTTGTGGAAGAAAATATTAAAATATAACAAAACAGTAAGAAAACAATATATTAGATGAAGATTGGTAGAACTTTTGTTGGTAATCAAATTAAGTATGTAAATCAAAGCATTACATACCTACTAGATAAATAAATCTACGCCAAAAAATCATAATTTAAAAATAAAAATCGGACCTAATTTGGGATTTCTCTCTAAAATCCCCATTCTTGAGAAAATAAATGTACAGTAGAGCGTCGATTATCCGAACGTCGATCAACCGAACGACCGCTTATTTGAACTATCAACTCCCGCGTCCCGCACTCGAATACCGAGCAAGCGTTAGTAATTAACGCTTAAAATATCTTCAATTTTCTTCAATATTGTATCCAAAAATAATTATGTTGTTGCAAAGACTGCACTTTTTTGTTTAGTTGCTAGTTGCCATTATCAAGATATAAATAAATATGTAGGTATATAAATATGGCTTTTATTCACTTGTGGATAAATATGTATGACTATAAATATGTATCAATATATTGTAGTTCGATTATCCGAACAAATCGGTTTTCCGAACACCTATGTCCCCAAATTAGTTCGGATAATCGACGCTCTACTGTATTTCAACCTAATCCAAATGTATAATTACAATATGATTATAATAAAAACTACTTACCAAATTAGAATGAGTTTTCCTTGTCCAAAATAGTCCAAAAGTCCAAAAATATAGGTATGTGAAAACTATTTAAAAAGGCAGTATAACTATTAACTAACTATTGTTTGTTGTTTCTTTTCACAAAAATTTTAAAACGCAACAACCATAAATAATCAAACTACAGTTGTACCACAGCCGCCATATTGAATAATTTTTGACATGTCATTTGAACATCCAATCAGAACAAAGTTATAATGCTGTAACCTCGGAAACCTTTTTTTGGATGGTGCTAGAAAGGTCACCAATGGAGACACTGCGACGGCAGCGAGATGGCGGAATGGGACGTTTCGATGCCGCCGGTTCATCGCCGGCCGTTTCGATGCCGCCGGTTCATCGCCAGTCCATTTCATCGCCGTCATATCTCGCATTTCCTAGAATTCCTAATTAATACTAAAAATAACTAATAATTGTAACTGTCGAAAATTCGGAAATATATCAGATAGCGATTAATTGACTGGCGATGAATCGGTCGGCATCGGCATCGAACTGGCGGCATCGAAACGGCGGCGATGAAACGTCCTAGACCCGCGAGATGGTAGGTGGAGAGCGAGTCGTGGGTTCGAAACTAGCTTTTGGAACGTGGAAGGGAGCCAATAGAAGAAATAGGTAAAGATAAGACAAGAGAAGGTAGCTTAGAGAAGAGAGAGAAACAAATAAAAAGATAGATAGGTAAAGTTACCTAAGATAAGAGAAGAGATACAGGGCGCCACTTAACTTTTTGGGGTTGAAAGGGGAAAATTAAGAAACCTTAGAAACGAAAACAGGTAGGTAAGAAAAGATAATGAGGTTCTGAGACCAAATACAAGAAAAGATATAGACAGTTAATTAGTAAATATTTAGCGGTAATTTATTATCAGGGAATTTATTATGAGTAGATAAATAAAACTAATAAAATAAATAAAAAACAATACATTAAACAAATGGCTCACCAGAAGGGTGAGTCCAAAAAAAAAGCACAAGAAATAAAGAGAAAACAATGTATATACACCCATCAAAACTGCACCAACAATTAATGTGTTGTGGTGTATAGTTAGAAATAAACAAAAATTATGATGGAATAAATACAAGTAACATATTATAACAAAAACATGCACAATTAAAAACATAGTAAAGAGAGCCTGGTTATGAATTAAAAAAAAAACAAATCAAGCATCTATAATGAGAAATCTCTCTTTACTGGGTTAGGGCTTTTCTCGAGATAACTGATATGGTAAACTAAATGATTGATAGAAAATATAAAGTACAAAGATGTAATAAAATTGAATGCAAAGCATACCAAGTTAACAAACGTTTACTGTTCAAAAATCAAAAACCACCCCGCACGTGGTTTTATAAACAAAAAGCCAATCGCACAGCTATTATATTAGTGAATGTTTGTACTTAGTTTTGATAATGAAAAGTTTTATTAATGAATAAAAAACTATTGAGGAAATCGCTGATGAGATTCATCGGAGGTTAGCCTTAACCACAGATGAAGATATGTTGAGGTAGATAGCCCTTAGATTGCTCTATTTTTGGAAATAGTTTTAGGTAGGATTATTAAGACACTTACAGTTGCTCTGCCTCTTAATTTGCACTGACTCTATATTATTTACTTTACTTAGTAAGCAAACACTGAAGTTATTTGGTAATTGAATCTAAGCGGATGTTAGATCCAATTACAGATACGATACGAGAGTGAATATCACTCAGATAAGATATACGGTAGATCAGATATACGGTAGATCAGATATACGGTACTCTAGAGACACACGTCTGTTCTTCTAGCCATTCAGCCGCTAAGTCCTTTTCGCAATCTTTGCGATGCTTGTTTTAAAAAAAAGTGGGAGTATATCCCCTCTCAAAAAAATTGCATTTCTCAAAAGGAACCGACCTATTTGCGTTTTTAAGTAAAGTAACGTTATTTGAGTTGTAAAGTGTTAAAAAAAAATAGATCCTTTGAAATAGGGTCACGCTTCAAACAGACCGCAAGAGGAAGCAACGAACCTAACGGGGGTTTTCGAAAGGGAAAGTTAATTGAAATATTACCGAAACCGAAAGTGATCATAAAACCTGATAATGCCCATTCCCTCTTTGAATAGAATGGAATACCTAACGGAATCTTAGTAAACTTTGGGAGGTTTCTACGCGAAACAGATAACAATAGCAAGAGCTATATAAAATAAGGGCAAGGTTTATTTCCAAAACATTGTGTTCGCAAAGCTGCAATAAAAGAATGGTTCCGTTTATAATAATAGACTCCAGTTATTTTCGTTTGTCATACCGACAGCGAATTTGCCAATACCGCTAATTCTACCGTTAGGGTAATAAAATTAGCCAGGGGTAGTTATTTACGGAAACGGCCATAGGCGTACCCGTAATGCGTACTAGTGGGTTTAAAATTTAATCCAACGGGTAAATTAATTGTTAACTAATCCTAGTATATAAAAAAATGTTACAATGCGCATGCGCCGGGATCATAGGTTTTAACATATAAAAATTCACCCTCATATCGTCGGTAAAGAAGTATAACTTCAAAAACGTGGTGTGATTGGTTATATAAGGAAAATTATTAAGCATTGGTTATATAAGTAGGAATACGTAGCAACTCAATTAATTAATCACTAATTAATTTTTCATTAATTCTAAATACATATTACAACTATTTACAGTTCAGGTATAAGAATCTGAGTCTCGAGGGGAGGCTGACGAAGAAGAAGAGAATGTATATTTATTTTAGCTCATTTTCCTTAATAGTGTTGAGTATTTCTTTTGCCTTTGTCATCTTTCTTCATTTTTTCCTGTTTGTTAAGTGTTGTGTCCATGATATTTTTTACATTATTCGATAACACCACATCTCAACAATGGCAAGTCTTTCTTCAGATGCGCCCGTGATTGTCCAGGCTTCGACTCCGTATAAAAGGACAGAGAATACGTAGCAACTCAATTAATTAATCACTGATTAATTTTTAATTAATTCTAAATACATATTACAACTATTTACAGATCATGTAGACGAGGAATGTAGAAGAGTCTCGAGGTGAGTCTGACGAAGAAGAAGAGAATGAACATTTAAGCTCACATGAGGAGTTGAACAAGAAGTACAAGATTCGGACACAGAATTAATTTAGTTTATAGTTTTATACTTTTCTACCTATATATTTATAATAATAAATTTGTCTTTTTCTATCATATTTACAAAATCTATTGTATAATACGTATTATTTTCCTTTAATTAAGAAAAATTACTTAAAAAACTATAATATAATATAATAATTACTCAGAACGTTTCGATGCACAACAACATGGATATCGCCAGGTCACGTGATTTTCTCGAGCGAACGGACTCGTTCAGCTACAACAGAGGACGCAAACAGCTATCGGTATACGCTCTTTCTCACACTGCTGCTTACCTATAGCGGTATCATTTATATGCACGTGTAATTTAGTTGACCACATGGCAATTGGATAATTTCATAAAAAAAAACTGTCTTTTTTTAGAATATTTATTTTTAAAATTAAAAAATACCCTGTCAAAATAACAATTGCACCTCCCTGTCTGGAAGGAATCTATATAGCTATGCATGTATAGTTGTATATTTTATATATATACAATGGATTTCTACGGCTGTCGCCGCCTCTCCATACCCAGCTTCCAATTTTTTTTATCGTAACACGTATCTTCATCTAATTGCCTCGAATCCATTGCGTCCTGAATATTGTCCCTCCAGCTTCTCCGTGGTCGTCCCCTTCTTCTTCTCTCCGGTGGGACCCACTCTAATATTTTTCTCGGCCAGCGAGTCTCATTCATTCTTTTAACGTGCCCGAACCATGTTAGCTGTCTCTTTTCAATATCGTCCATTATAGTTTTTTCCACCTTCATACGTTCTCTAATTGTTTCATTTCTTACATGTTCTAATCTGGAAACCTGACAACTTCTCCTCAAGAAGTCCATTTCTGTACTAAGTAGCTTCTTTTTATTTCTTGCACTTATGTCCCAAACTTCTGCACCGTAGATTGTAGCGCTCTTCATTATACTTTCATATATTCTTTTCTTTGTTTCCTTCCTGATATCTTTGTCCCATAAAATTGAATTGAGGGATCTAGTGATGCTTCTACCTTTATTGATCCTGTGTTGTATTTCATCTTCACTATTTCCTCGTTTGTTAAATATAGCTCCCAAATATTTGCATTGTTTCACACCAACAATATGTCCTTGTTCCAATGGTAGGTTTTCAATGTCTTCGTTTCCCACTATGAAGTATTCTGACTTATCCATATTTATTACTAATCCTGCCTGTTGGTAATGCTCATTTAGCTTCCGTATCATATAGCTTAAGTCATCTTGATCTTGGGCTATTACAACTTGGTCGTCCGCAAAGTATAATGTAAATAGGGAGTCATCTCCCACTTCCAGTCCCATCGGTTTTACTGCTTTTGTCCACCACTGTAAGGATTGGTCAAGGTATATTTTAAAGAGAGTGGGAGATAGACAACATCCTTGTCGGAGGCCTTTTGAAGTATTAAATGCCTCAGTGAAATTTTTGCCGTTTTTGATTCTGGTGTTAGTGGTCTCATACAACATTCTAGTTGCTTGTATGAGTGTTCCATCGATACCGATGTCTTTCATTGAATTCCATAGTTCTATAATGGGGACACTATCATAGGCTTTTTCTAGGTCGATAAGAGCGATGTGGGTTTCCTGATTTCTTTGTATTCTTTTTTCTAGTGCTATTTTTAAAGTGAAGAGATTGTCTACCGTTGAACGTCCCGCACGAAAACCAGCTTGTTCTTCAGCTTGCTTTCCTTGAATTTCTTGTTCTATTTCATTTCTTAATAGCCTGGAGTATAATCTTCCAATGGTGCTGATGACTGCAATTCCCCTATAGTTTTTGGGGTTATTTTTAGGTCCCTTCTTATGTATGGGAGTAATATGTGATGTTAGCCATTCATCTGGTACTTTTTCTCCATTCAGGCATCTTTCGAAAAGATTTTTAAGCATATCCCATAGTTTGGGTGGTCCATATTTTATTAATTTAGGATTAATTCCTCCAGCTCCGGGTGCTTTCCGGGATTTCATATTTTTAATAGCTTCTTCCACTTTGGTTTTATCTAGTTGTATTTCGTGTTCACTCTGTATATCATTCTCTTTTTCTTGTATTCTTGTTATGTATTGTGGTCGTTTTTCTACCAATAATTCCTTAAAATGTTGTTCCCATTCGGCATCAGATATACTCTTAATTGTGTGTCCACCTTTATATGATGTTCTGACATTCTTTATCATCTTCCATGCTTCTGAACTCCTAGTTCCTCCTAATTGTTGATCTATGTATTCACATTTTTTGATCCAGGTTGCATTTTTTCTTTTAATCACTTCTCTTTTTACGTCTCTATTTAGGTCCCTGTATTGTTGTTGAATCTCAACGTTTTCCTGATTTTGTAGACGTTGTAGGTGAAGTTGTTTTTTCTTCTCTATTTTCTCTTCGATATCTTTATCCCACCATTCTGGTTTCTTTCCGTTTTCTAAGTTTCCTAGTGCTTCTTGTGCTGCTTGTTTTATGCATGCTTTTATGTGATTATATTCTTCTTCGGTTGTTCTTTGTTCTTGACTTAGTTTCTGTTCAGGTCTGTTACGGTACAGATATTGTGTACTTTCATGTTGTAAGCTATTAATATTATATTTTTCTATTTCTGGATCATATGAATTCCTTTTGTGTTCTTTTTCTTCGGAGTTATTTTGTTTTGGTATAAATGGAACATAAATTTTACCGATTAGTAAGCAGTGGTCTGATCCGCAATCAGCCCCTCTGAAAGCTCTAACATCCTGGATGCTAAATTTTGCATTTTGTCTCGAGATTAGATAGTCAATGATTGACTTAAGTCCACGTGTATGTTGGTACCAAGTAAATTTATGGATGTCCTTATGTTCAAAGAATGTGTTGTATATTTTAAGTTCATACTCCTCGCATAGATTGATCAACCTTATCCCATTGCCGTATATTTTATACCCGTTAATAGTATGTACAGATTCAGATGAAAACTTCTGAAGTTCAGATGCACCCCCTGAAAATAATCCTGGGGCGCCCATGCAAGTATCTTGCAGAGTTAAAATCGCCCTCAAACCGCAGGGTCAGTTTATTTTCTTTATATTTGAATATTTAAATTTACTTTCAAGTCATATCAACAATATTTTTTGTAATAACAATTTTACCCTTTTTTTAAATTTGGGGGGATTTTGGGGGAAAATAACCGCTACCCTATATACAGACCGGCATTTTTGTATTAGGCTACCATAGAAGAGT